>NC_064624.1:78607776-78913668 GCF_023898315.1 Schistocerca nitens
ACTTTTTCTCAACAATAGTTGTAGATACCGGTATTATTTTTCGAATTTTGAACAGGTCAATACTATTTCAGCTACTTTTCTGAAAACTTTCATGTAATTATATACAGGGTGTTTCAAAAATGACCGGTATATTTGAAACGGCAATAAAAACTAAACGAGCAGCGATAGAAATACACCGTTTGTTGCAATATGCTTGGGACAACAGTACATTTTCAGGCGGACAAACTTTCGAAATTACAGTAGTTACAATTTTCAACAACAGATGGCGCTGCAAGTGATGTGAAAGATATAGAAGACAACGCAGTCTGTGGGTGCGCCATTCTGTACGTCGTCTTTCTGCTGTAAGCGTGTGCTGTTCACAACGTGCAAGTGTGCTGTGGACGACATGGTTTATTCCTTAGAACAGAGGATTTTTCTGGTGTTGGAATTCCACCGCCTAGAACACAGTGTTGTTGCAACAAGACGAAGTTTTCAACGGAGGTTTAATGTAACCAAAGGACCGAAAAGCGATACAATAAAGGATCTGTTTGAAAAATTTCAACGGACTGGGAACGTGACGGATGAACGTGCTGGAAAGGTAGGGCGACCGCGTACGGCAACCACAGAGGGCAACGCGCAGCAGGTGATCCGACAGCGGCCTCGGGTTTCCGTTCGCCGTGTTGCAGCTGCGGTCCAAATGACGCCAACGTCCACGTATCGTCTCGTGCGCCAGAGTTTACACCTCTATCCGTACAAAATTCAAACGCGGCAACCCCTCAGCGCCGCTACCATTGCTCCACGAGGGACATTCGCTAACGATATAGTGCACAGGATTGATGACGGCGATATGCATGTGGGCAGCATTTGGTTTACTGACGAAGCCTATTTTTACCTGGACGGCTTCGTCAATAAACAGAACTGGCGCATATGGGGAACCGAAAAGCCCCATGTTGCTGTCCCATCGTCCCTGCATCCTCAAAAAGTACTGGTCTGGGCCGCCATTTCTTCCAAAGGAATCATTGGCCCATTTTTGAGATCCGAAACGATTACTGCATCACGCTATCTGGACATTCTTCGTGAATTTGTGGCGGTACAAACTGCCTTAGACGACACTGCGTACACCTCGTGGTTTATGCAAGATGGTGCCCGGCCACATCGCACGGCCGACGTCTTTAATTTCCTGAATGAATATTTCGATGATCGTGTGATTGCTTTGGGCTATCCGAAACATACAGGAGGCGGCGTGGATTGGCCTCCCTATTCGCCAGACATGAACCCCTGTGACTTCTTTCTGTGGGGTCACTTGAAAGACCAGGTGTACCGCCAGAATCCAGAAACAATTGAACAGCTGAAGCAGTACATCTCATCTGCATGTGAAGCCATTCCGCCAGACACGTTGTCAAAGGTTTCGGGTAATTTCATTCAGAGACTACGCCATATTATTGCTACGCATTGTGGATATGTGGAAAATATCGTACTATAGAGTTTCCCAGACCGCAGCGCCATCTGTTGTTGAAAATTGTAACTACTGTAATTTCGAAAGTTTGTCCGCCTGAAAATGTACTGTTGTCCCAAGCATATTGCAACAAACGGTGTATTTCTATCGCTGCTCGTTTAGTTTTTATTGCCGTTTCAAATATACCGGTCATTTTTGAAACACCCTGTACATAATATGTTATATTTTGCCGGCCGCGGTGGTCTAGCGGTTCTAGGCGCTCCGTCCGGAACCGCGCGACTGCTACGGTCGCAGGTAAGAATCCTGCCTCGGGCATGGATGTGTGTGATGTCCTTAGGTTAGGTTAGGTTTAACTAGTTCTAAGTTCTAGGGGACTGATGACCACGGATGTTAAGTCCCATAGTGCTCAGAGCCATTTTGTTATATTTGAAGGTAAAATTTCGGCTTTGTTAATGTGAAAATTCGAAAGACTGTTTGATATACTAATGGGTGATATACTAATATGTGATAAAATATATTAACGTAACGACTAAAATACTGCAACAACAAACTTCAAATTTATGTAGACCAATTCAACCATGAAGACCTAAAATCTGGCAATTTCAGCCTGAAGAATCAGACCCCCTAGACAAGAAGAACTGGAGTCAACTCTACACGAAAAGATAAATAAACTAGAAAGTTTATTGTAATCCTCGCTCCCCACAAATTTTTGACAAAAGGCTTTGGTTATTGTGTACGATAACTGGAATTAGGAAGGAAGAGGAGATGACACAAGGTATGCAGACTCAAAAGTATGTAAGTGGTTAGCTATCAGTAAGCACGGTTTGGTGAAAACACAATTACCCTGTGAGTCGTCTTTTCAGTCCACCACTCCCCCCTTCACACACACAGCCCCCACAACTCAACCCCCATCCCACCCACCCCCAGCTTCTGATGCCACCCCACTTGTCGCCCTATAATGTCAATATTGTGATTCTTGAAGTTTTCCCGGCGTACTGAGTGTTCTATGAGATTTCGGGATTGCAGCCGGATCATGTTGACTTCTTGCCACGATATTTCGGCTGGCAATCGTCCAGCCACCCTGGACGATTGCCAGCCGAAATATCGTGACCAGAAGTCAGTGTGATCCGGCTGCAATCCCGAAATCTCATAGAACAATGCCAATATTGGTTCTTAAGGAAAGTTGTTGGACGATTACTTCTCTAAACTGGGTGGAATGTAAGGATAAGATCGCCTGATGATATACCAACACCCCATCAACCTGCAATTACACGTCATTAGCTGGTTGTTTCAGAATTATTACTTGTCTACAACACCTTTAAATACATCGCGCCTGAAATAAGTCTTTATTTTATCAATTGTTGTTGTTGTTGTTGTTGTGGTCTTCATTCCAGAGACTGGATTGATGCAGCTTTCCATGCTACTCTATCCTGTACAAGCTTCTTCATCTCCCAGTACTTACTGCAACCTACATCCTTCTGAATCTGCTTAGTGCATTCATCTCTTGGTCTCCCTCTACGATTTTTACCCTCCACGCTGCCCTCCAAAGCTAAATTGGTGATCCCTTGATGCCTCACAACATGTCCTACCAATCGATCCCTTCTGCTAGTCAAGTTGTGCCACAAACTTCTCTTCTCCCCAATCCTATTCAATACCTCCTCATTAGTTATGTGATCTACCCATCTAATCTTCAGCATTCTTCTCTGGCACCACATTTCGAAAGCTCCTATTCTCTTCTTATCCAAACTATTTATCGTTCATGTTTCACTTCCATACATGGCTACACTCCATACAAATACTTTCAGAAACGACTTCCTGACAAATCTATACTCGATGTTAACAAATTTCTCTTCTTCAGAAACGCTTTCCTTGCCATTGCCAGTCTACATTTTATATCCTCTCTACTTCGACCATCATCAGTTATTTTGCCCCCCAAATAGCCTTGTAAGTAGGCTGTTTAGGTCTTTTTATTGGTAACGCCACCTCTGTATGAAAATCACTGGCTGTGCTGTGTGCAGTCTGTGGCTGCTTTGCATTGTTGTAATACTCGCCATTGTAGTGTTAGGCAGCTGGCTGTGAACAGCGCATAGCGTGTGGCAGTTGGAGGTGAGCCGCCAGCAGTGGTGGATGTGGGGAGAGAGATGGCGGAGTTTTGAAACTTGTCATGAACTGCTATATTTATATATGATGATATCAAGGTAAATACATTGTTTGTTCTCTATTAATATCTTTCATTTGCTAACTATCCCTATCAGTAGTTACTGCCTTCCATAGTTTGAATCTTTTATTTAGCTGGGAGTAGTGGCGCTTGCTGTATTGCAGTAGTGGGAGAAACGAAGATTATTGTGAGGTAAGTGATTTAGTGATTTGTGAAAGGTATAGTTTAATGTTAGTCAGGGCCATTCCTTTGCAGGGATTTTTTTGAAAGTCAGATTGCGTTGCGCTAAAAAAATATTGTGCGTCAGTTTAAGCACAGTCGTGTAAAATTGTCAAAAAGGGGACGTTTCATATGTCGACCCTTAGCCGAGGATACCTCACTGGAATCTTCTGATTTTTTTCTTGTAGTTTGTGTAATTAGTGTAGCTTTTGTTTATTGCTAGCGCGTAATTGTAGAGAGAATCTCCTTTGTAGTTGCAGTCTTTCATTGTTGTACAGTAAAACAGTTGTGGTATGCATGTTGATTTGCACCAAGTATTTCGCAGCTGCAATTAACTAGATATTATTTTCAGTGCTATGTTAATGTGTTCCCCTATTTTTGCTCTTCAAATTGTGTTTTTCTGTGTTGTCGTGTGAAACACTGTGACAATAATGGCGTGTGAAAAACGTAACACTAGGCTCCAAAGTAAATTGAGAAATGACAGCGAAGACGAAAGCAGTATGTTAGCGCCGCAGAGTAATGAATTAACTAATGTTAAAAGTAGTAATTTGGTAATTGCGCATAGGGAAATGGAGCTTGCGGCAAACAATGGCATTGGCAGTGAAACAATTAGTGAGCAGGGAAGCATTATCGATCGATCGGTCGGCAATAGCTCGCCTCCGGAATCCGAAATGACAGGACACAATTTCGCAAATACTATAGATTCAGGTTCTGGGTCATCACGGTTTTCTCAAATGAGTCAAGACACATTTTCTGCTTGTCAAAATGTGAATGTTGCCGGTGAAAATGCACTGCCAAAAAGCATAGAGAAACAGATTCCAGACACTAATACATTATTATTGCAATTAATGCAACAAATGGAACAAAATCAGAGACAAACACAGCAACAGCTTCAAAAGTTAGACACCACACTTGAACAAACACGTGAAGATTTAACTAGTGAGTTACATAACATTGAATCGAAATGTCAAAAAGTCTGTAATGACGTAAAAACACAAATTTGTGAGCATTTTCAACCCATTTTTTCGCGGCATGAAAATGCATTACAGAATCACGAAGCAGCCATAATAGAACTGCAAACCATTGTTCATGAAAATCACGACACATTGCAAGCTAAAATTGACTCAGTTGCATCTACCGATTCGGTTACGCAACTTGCAAAAACTCAGGAAAACTTAAAGGACACAGTAGATACTCTGAAACTTGGTTCAGAAAAACACACTGAGGAAATAAGTACACTATCGGAGAAAGTAGCCGAACTTTCGGAGCAGTTCACTATCTTATCTACAAAGGTAGATGAGGATCTGAAAGACACAAGACCTGTAGCCATCACTGACACAGAAGAGTATGAACAAATTAAGAAATTCGAGCAAAATCAGAATCAAATCAATACACAGTACAAAAGAGAAATCCGCGAAGTACAAGATCAGCTGACACAGGTAATACAAGAATTACGTATTTCAGAGGACACTCGCGCCCCAATACGGGAAGAGGGACATAGAAATACGGAATAGCCACAAAATAATAACACAGGACACTTCGGAAATTATTAAAGAAATTGGCAAGGCACACCGAATTTTGAGATGGAACTGCCGACACGACGTAACAATGACCGATATGCGACTCGCCGACATGATGATTTTGACTATAAGCTGTTCATTACTACACGTAAATTCAAAACATTTAAGAATTCTGCCAACGACATTCATCCACAAGCGTGGCTTCATCAATTCTCTCATTGTTTTCCTCCCAACTGGTCGTTAGAACACAGATTAGAATTTATGTGTGGCTATTTAGAGAATGAACCAGCTGTAAGAATGCGTTCGGTCATTCACGATTGTCATAGTGAAGGAGATTTTTATCATGCCTTCCTCTCAGCATATTGGTCTCAAGCCACACAAGACCGAGTAAAACATGGCATCATAATGATGAAACATTTCGAACAATCTGAATTCTCCAGTCTTGTGAAATATTTTGAAGACATGTTGCACAAGAATCAGTACCTGTCAAACCCATACAGCCCCTCAGAACTCATCCGCATTTGCTTAATCAAACTGCCTGAACATTTACGGCATATTATTTTAGCAGGACGTTGCAAAGACGACATTGAAGCTTTTCAGGGACTGCTACAAGAACTGGAAATTGACACTGACAATCGCGAGACGCGAAAACAGGAGTACAACAATTACAGGTCACATCCATCACAATTCCACGATGTAAGAAATAATAACTGGACACGACAAGGCTATTCTCACAACACAAATCGTGACCAAAACAGACACCACCCGTATGACAACCGTTGGCAGAGTAGTAATAGTTACAGAGAAAGATCGCATTTGCGTAGTAATGACTATCACAGAGACAATAAGAGAAACAGACAACATGGGAACCAAAACAATTATTATCAAGGGAGGCAGAATAACTTCAGACGCAACAGTTCGGCGCACAGTTACGATTCAGGGAGAAATTCTCCACCACGTGACCGACAAGAAAGAAATTATGAAATCTATAGACATGACGACAGACGAGATAATCGTAACGACAGACCTGAATTTCACCAGAACTGGCGGGATTCAAACAGAGCAGGGTACTTTCGACAACGTGAATTTGTAGAAGCTAGGTCTCCTAATCCCAATAACGACGCGCGCCAACAAGGGAACAGACAATGACTCGCACCGCAGGGAGCCGCGTGCGCCGGCTGGCTCCGAGAAAAATAACATAGACGCTAACCTTGAGAAAAATTCCAGTATTCTTTAACGACGTATACCGCATGATAATTGCATTGTTCAAACTCTGAGTACTATGAAGAGTAAAGGTTTACACCACATTTCACATGTAAAACCGTTTATTGAGAGATGATCTGCTTTTTAACTTAGTCTTTGCCATAAAATTTTTCACTTTACATTACTAGTATGCTTGTCAGAGTTAGAATCTGTTAACATGTAACAATGTTTGAAGTTAAATATCCAGTCAAGAACCAAGAGAACTTATTGAAACAGAAATTACGAATGCATTGTTATAGTGAACACACGACAGTGTTGTATTTGTACATTCTTGTGTGTTAGCTGCACGATTACTCAACGACTATCAGGCTTACATACTTAGAACATATACCGGCAACGCTAATGAGATTTTAATGCAACATTTTGGTTTATTTGAAAATACATTCTGAAATTAAAGTGCTTTCTGAGAGATACCAGATGACACAGAGGTTAGTTTATGTGACAGCTACACGATTTTATCACGACGCTACTAATGAGTGACAATTTACAATGTTGCTTTTGCAGTGTTTCTGTTTTATTTCTGCACAGTTTTTCTGCATTATTCAAGAAATTAAAACATGTTTTAGTAGTAACTTTTGTGGTATAGCAACAATGAGACAGCCTTTTTCGTAGCACAACAATACGTTACAGTACAGTACTTTCCTCATCACGGCAATAAGCGTAATAAGTAAGATATCTATACGCAAAGCATTTCACTTTTGTGTATCATGAGGTAAGTACATTGACTTTAGCAGAACTTTGCTTACAGAGGACGATAACTACGACAGTTCCACAGAATTATCTTACAGCAAGACGCGCATTTAGCGCTACAGGATACGCATTTGAGTGATTAATTTTGTACTTAAAACATATTTTTTTAAGATATTTGAAGTACAATGATACAAAGGTATTCCGTGATACATTTCATTCCATTGCAATAATCTGTAACACCTGAGGGTATAATTACATTAATCCCCAGGGGGGTACACGCTTACTTTGTGTACCATGTGTGTGGCAACCACAAGGAACCCTAGCTAATATGGTATTTGCTTATACAACTTTACACATCGGTACCATATTTCTGTAACACACAAATTACACAGCTATCTGATCATGTAACTGAGAGATAAACATTTTTTTTACCACATCAATGACAGATGTTTACGCAATTACACAGTTGGATACCTTCACACTTATGAAATTGTATTTTGTCTGTACTTTGTAAACTGTTCATATTTTTCCGGAACCATTGTGATACTATGAGAGCTTTGAATGATGTATTTGGTATGAGATCATGATTTTAAGGTACGTTTGAGGTAGATGACACTATTGAAATGAGCAGAGAATATTTTTTAGGGTTTGAAATAATTGCAGAAAGCTACGACGTTTTTGAGATTTGACTGAGGTATTATGATGTTATTTTTACGATGACGATGTGTATTATGCTGCTGAGGTATGTTTATGGTCAAGAAGCTGATACTATATGAGGAATTTGATTATGCTACTTATTTCATATGTTATGGTGAAATATTGAAGAAGCGTCGACGAATATTTATATGTGTAATAAGGTAAGGAGTAATGAGTAGCGGTTAGGAACTCTGACTTGTGAAGACGTATGTTGGAAACCAAGAATCGTACTTTAAGAGTTATGAAATGTGTGTAAATGCGTGACTGTATCACAATGCTGACGAATATTTTTTTTGGGACACTTATATTTATAGGATTTTGTTTCTACAGATTTGCAACGCTAATTCTTGACCTGTGAAATATTTTTATATGAGACTGTCGCTGTAGCGAAAACTGCTGTCGTAAATATTTCGTTAAGAAAGGAAAGTGACCGTGAAATAATTCGTTGTGAGCGGCCAGGTGTGCCAGCCGCCTTGAGAAAAAGCCATTAGTGTGTGGCGCAGGTGGTAGAAAAAAAAAAAAAAGGGGAGGCCATTATCCTCGCTATTGACATTCGTTTGTAGAAAGCATCGTAAATACGACACGCTAATAATAACTTGGAAACATTCTTACATCTGCACACCTGATTAGGACAAGTGTCTATCTACGAGAATTGAGAGAAATGCCATATGGCTTGCTTTATGTATTTATTTACTCATTTTGTTTAATATCTAGTTTCTAGCTGCACTGCAGCACTGGTTAAAATAAAATTTAATAGATGTACTAATATAAATATTTTATGCCTACAGATCCAGTAAATAATTTTATGATCTATTCAAAAAAACGAAGGAGCATAAAAAGATATTTCCCTTCACAGGAATTGCATACGGAATTTTCTTTCAACTACTGGGTAATTTTTTTTGGTAGAATAACTTCTTGTGGTGCACCACTTTAATTACTTAGACATTAAGATGTGATTATACATTTCCCTTATCTGCATTGTTATCTTTAGTGTACTATTTTTTCTGCTTGAGCTATGTCATGTTTAGGTATAAGTTGCTGCTGTTTGCCAGGCATAGTGTTATTGAATTTGACTTTGTTTTATTCTGTTAAGCCAGTTTTACTAATGATTTATTTTTATTGTTTGCTGCACATTGCCTTAGATTAGTTGTAATATTACAATTGCTTTGCTAATTTCTTAATGCTGCTTGCTTCGCAAATCTGCGTCTTTTTTCATTGCTGTTTATATTAATTGTTTTATGTGATGCTGCATTGCCTCGTCCATTGGTATATATATCTCAGCTCAGTAGATTTAAGTTAGCTTAAGAGGGGGTAGACTATATAAGAAACTAACTATGATGAATTGGAAGAAATGCATTGAGAAGATATAAGAAACAGATATGGCAAAAATGAGTATTGTACAATGAGCCATATTTAATTTTGAAAGAAATATGGTTAGAATACAGAAAAGAGGTATAGATAGGACTTTTTGGGAATAATGATGAACGAAGGGAGATCTCCAAGAACAAAAAAGGTTTTGTTCGCAAAATACTGCAGTACCAAAAGTTACACTGAAAACGAACCCTGTCCTTTCCATTGTGTTATCCCTCTATGTGTTTGTGTACCCTTGTGTATTTGTTTTCTTCCTGTCTCTGTGTAGTTTCATAGAATTTTTTCTTCTTCTAATACTAAGCTACATTCACTATGATGAGGAATACTGTTATCCTCAAATATAATTGGCATTAATAATATGTTATTTACCTTGTAAATATGCTTAGACATTATTTATTTTGTTTTGTTTTAATGCTCATGTGTAAAGTTGATGTTTCGAAAGTTACTCTGAACTTTTATATATGTACTTATGTCAAAATTCCTATAGCATTGATGTATATGTTTATTTCTTTTCTTTTGTAAAGCCCCTATTACTACAAATGTTATCTGTATTGTTATGTTCTTTAATAATGTATTTTGTACCTTTGTAATTGTATTCTTATGTTGTAAATTTATAATTGTATAGACACCAGTTCTTCAAATTAAGTAACTTGTAAGTTACATCTCACTGCACACGTATCTGTTGGTCATAGTATATGGACAATATGTGAGAAGTAGGGACTGTTAGTGTTTGCACGTGTGTTAATAATTCAGCAAGGGACTGGATAACAGCATTGCTGGTTCTAAGGACAATTCCAAAAACTTTGTGAGTGCACAAGTGGTGGTTATGGACTTGCTATATTATCCGCAAGACTCTTCAATTGTGATTGTGCACCTGCACAGTCACAACGGATGGCTGCTGGCATCTCTACAAGGACTACAGTGGGTCTGCACCTCTGGTGGCCCACCAATACCACAATCTCTACAAGGACTGCAGTGGGTCTGCGCCTCTGGTGGCCCACCAATACCGTAATCTCTACCAGGACTGCAGTGGGTCTGCTCTGTGATGACCTACCTACCAATCTTCTTCAAAACTTCGACTGACTCTCTGTGGGTTTGCTCTGTTGTGGCCCATTACCTGTCTGCATGTCGAGTCAGCACTGTCTTTCCGTTGGAAGGACAACACTACTTCTTCAAGACTGCATGGAAATCCACTACGTCTGTGTGCATTGTCTTTTACTGCTCAGACTTTGAGAAAAGAAACGGCAGTTTTACGATGAACGATTAGGACTGTCTTTATGGACTGTGAGAAAATTTTAGCTTTTGACCAACATTGTATCAATAAGTGTGTGCATTTGATTTCTTTGTTATTGTAATTGTAAAAAAAAATTTTAACAAATATGTATTGGCCAGTGCCCAAAAAAAATTTGTAAAATTTTTTGTGGGGAGCATGGGGGCTATGTAAGTAGGCTGTTAGGTCTTTTTATTGGTAACGCCACCTCTGTATGAAAATCACTGGCTGTGCTGTGTGCAGTCTGTGGCTGCTTTGCATTGTTGTAATACTCGCCATTGTAGTGTTAGGCAGCTGGCTGTGAACAGCGCATAGCGTGTGGCAGTTGGAGGTGAGCCGCCAGCAGTGGTGGATGTGGGGAGAGAGATGGCGGAGTTTTGAAACTTGTCATGAACTGCTATATTTATATATGATGATATCAAGGTAAATACATTGTTTGTTCTCTATTAATATCCTTCATTTGCTAACTATCCCTATCAGTAGTTAGTGCCTTCCATAGTTTGAATCTTTTATTTAGCTGGGAGTAGTGGCGCTTGCTGTATTGCAGTAGGAGAAACGAAGATTATTGTGAGGTAAGTGATTTAGTGATTTGTGAAAGGTATAGTTTAATGTTAGTCAGGGCCATTCTTTTGCAGGGATTTTTTTGAAAGTCAGATTGCGTTGCGCTAAAAAAATATTGTGCGTCAGTTTAAGCACAGTCGTGTAAAAATTGTTTAAAGGGGAAGTTTCATCCTTTACTACTTTAAGTGTCTCATTTCCTAATCTAATACCCTCAGCATCACCCGACCTAATTCGACTACATTCCATTATCCTCGATTTGCTTTTGTTGATGTTCATCTTATATCCTCCTTTCAAGACACTGTCCATTCCGTTCAACTGCTCTTCCAAGTCCTTTGCTGTCTCTGACAGAATTACAATGTCACCGGTGAACCTCAAAGCTTTTATTTCTTCTCCATGGATTTTAATACCTACTCCGAATTTTTCTTTTGTTTCCTTTACTGCTTGCTCAAAATACAGATTGAATAACATCGGGGAGAGGCTACAACCCTGTCTCACTCCCTTCCCAACCACTGCTTCCCTTTCATGCCCCTCGACTCTTATAACTGCCATCTGGTTCCTGTATAAATTGTAAATAGCCTTTCGCTCCCTGTATTTTACCCCTGCCACCTTCAGAATTTGAAAGAGAGTATTCCAGTCAACATTGTCAAAAGCTTTCTCTAAGTCTACAACTTTTATCAATATAAACTTAAATTGTATAGTAGTCTACCTACCTACTTATCCAACCACTCCCCACCCATCCACCCACCCATCTACCTACCCACGACTAACAAAGCAGGACGGGTAGGAAAACAGTAGATAAAAAAGCCTTCTGACGCGCACGTTATAGCATCTTGAGACGTACAGACGTTCATACAGAATAACTCCACCATTATATTCCTTTCACACGTTGACACAAACAGCCATTTTCCTCTGCCGTGTAAATTTACATCCTACCATTATAAGCCTTTAAACGCTGCATAATCTGTATAAACAGCGTCCCATCTGACAAGCTCAGACCAACATCCCATTAACCTTTATTTGCACAACGTTACTTCCTTATTTCAGAATAACTGCCTGTACGTCCGAACCACTCTGCCTAATGTCCGTTTCAAAGTGGACGGTATTTCACTAAAGAAGAGAAACCTAGTTTATAAGTGCGCCCGTCAGTAAGAAAAGCAGACGCGTGCAGAAATTTGCGGGTGGCTATTTATATGCATATGAGCGGGACGTAAGAGTCTGCGCCAAGACGCTCGCAGAAAAGCCGTAAAGAGCGGGATCTCGCGTCCGTTCGCGGCGTAACGAGACTATGAAAAGCTGCGACGGCGAGATAAAACCCAACTTTACGGGCCGGCGGCAGTAAAATCCGTCCGGATTAATCCAGCTCCAGCTAATACCTGGATCCAGCGGCGCTGCAGAATTAATGAGCGACGGGCGTGTCTTCCATCTGACGAGCCGCTAAAGTTTACCCCGTGTCGACACAATACCGGCTCCACGTCTGTTTATCGGACAAATACGCGGAAGCTGCTACGGATCTGGCGTGTGGTACCTGGGGTCATTTCGGCATGTGGCGTTCCGGTTCTCTCCACAGAAAATTTGAGCGAGACGACACAGGACGGGGATTCATAGAGTCGCCAGCTCGAAAACACCGACACGCGACCATGAGACTTGTACGAGTGTCGTTCCGAAAGTAATACCTCCTATTTTTTCTGATGACTTTGGAAGTCCGCCCCAGATGTTGTTGGTGTGGTGCTAATGCGTGAACCTTCCTCTTTCATTTGCATTTGGTTCCATTGTTCTACGTTAGTTCGCGCCAGCAGATGAGTGTTCCAGAACGGAGTCTGATATGGACACGCGTATACAGGGTGGTCCATTGTTCGTGACTGGGCCAAATATCTCACGAAATAAGCTCCAAACGAAAAAACTACAAAGAACGAAACTTGTCTAGCTTGAAGGGGAAACCAGATGGCGCTATGGTTGGCCCGTTAGATGGCGCTGCCGTAGGTAAAATGGATATCAACTGCGTTTTTTAAAATAGGAACCCCCATTTTTTATTACACATACGTGTAGTACGTAAAGAAAAATGAATGTTTTAGTTGGACCACTTTTTTCACTTTTTGATAGATGACGCTGTAATAGTCACAAACATATGGCTCTTAATTTTAGACGAACAGGTAGGTTCAAATGGCTCTGGCCACTATGGCACTTAACTTGTGAGGTCATGAGTCCCCTAGAACTTAGAACTACTTAAACCTAACTAACCTAAGGACATCACACACATCCACGTCCGAGGCAGGATTCGAACCTGCGACCGTAGCGGTCACGCGGTTCCAGACTGAAGCGCCTAGAACTGCTCGGCCACCGCGGCCGGCCCCTAGGAAGAGGATACTTCAATATGTCTCTGAGAAAAGATAATAATTGACAAAATATGCAACGTAAAGTCGCGGCCTTTGCAATATCTTCAGATGAACAATTTTTAAAATCAAACTACAGAACATAAGTACGTTTGAACATTTTATTGCCGGCCAAGGTGGCCGAGCGATTCTAGGCGCTACAGTCTGGAACCGCGCGACCACTACGGTCGCAGGTTCGAATCCTGCCTCGGGCATGGATGTGTGTGATGGCCTTAGGTTAGTTAGGTTTAGGTAGTTCTAAGGGATTATTGACCTCAGAAGTTAAGTCCCATAGTGCTCAGAGCCATTTGAACCATTTGAACATTTTATTTCGGTTGTTCCAATGTCACACGTGTACCTCTGTGAACTTATCATTTCTGAGAACGCATGCTGTTACAGCGTGATTACCTGTAAATACCACGTTAATGCAATAAATACTCAAAATCATATCCGTCAACCTCAATGCTTTTGGCAATACGTGCAACGACATTGCTCTCAACAGCGAGTAGTTCGCCTTTCGTAATGTTCGCACATGCATTGACAATGCGCTGACGCATGTTGTCAGGCGTTGTCGGTGGATCACGATAGCAAATATCCTTCAACTTTCCCCACAGAAAAATATCCAGGGACGTCAGATCCGGTGAACGTCCGGGCCACGTTATGGTGCTTCGACGACCAATCCACCTGTCATGAAATATGCTATTCAATACCGCTTCAACCGCACGCGAGCTATGTCCCGGACATCCATCATGTTTGAAGTACATCGCCATTCTGTCATGCAGTGAAACGTCTTGTAGTAACATCGGTAGAACATTACGTAGAAAATCAGCATACATTGCACCATTTAGATTGCCATCGACAAAATGGGGGCCAAATCTCCTTCCTCCAATAATGCCACAGCATACATTAACCGGCCAAGGTCGCTGATGTTCCACTTGTCGAAGCCATCGTGGATTTTCCGTTGCCCAACAGTGCATATTATGCCGGTTTACGTTAGCGATGTTTGTGAATGACGCTTCGTCGCTAAATAGAACGCGTGCAAAAAATCTACCAACGTCCCGTAATTTCTCTTGTGCCCAGTGGCAGAACTGAACACGACGTTCAAATTCGTCGCCATGCAATTCCTAGTGCGTAGAAATATGGTACGGGTGCAATCGATGTTGATGTAGCATTCTCAACACCGACATTTTTGAGATTCCCGATTCTCACACAATTTGTCTGCTACTGATGTGCGGATTAGCCGCGACAGCAGCTAAAACACCTACTTGGGCATCATCATTTGTTGCAGGTCGTGGTTGACGTTTCAAATGTGGCTGAACATCTCCTGTTTCCTTAAATAACGTAACTATCCGGCGAAAGGTCCGGACACTTGGATGATGTGGTCCAGGATACCGCGCAGCATACATAGCACACGCCCGTTGGGCATTTTGACCACAACAGCCATACACCAACACGATCCCGATCTTTTCCGCAATTGGTAAACGGTCCCTTTTAACACGGGTAATGTATCACGAAGCAAATACCGTCCGCACTGGCGGAATGTTACGTGATACCACGTACTTACACGTTTGTGACTAATACAGCGCCATCTATGACAAAGCGGAAAAAGTGGTCCAACTGAAACATTCAAATTTCTTTACGTACTACACGTATATGTAATAAAAATGGGGGTTCCAGTTGATATCCGTTTGACCTATGGCAGCACCATCTAGCGGGACAACCATAGCGCCATCTGGTTTCCCCCTTCAGGCTAGACTAGTTTCGTTCTTTGTAGTTCTTTCGTTTGACGCTTATTTCGTGAGATATTTGGCGCGGTCACGATCAATAGACCACCCTGTATGACAGAAACGTGTCTCTGAATTCCTCACTGCTGAAGAGATTGGGCCGATTGAACTGCTAAAGATGTGTGGAGACGGTACAATACACGTGAGCAGTGTGAGGCGATGGGTGTGGCATTTTCAAGGTGGTGGAAAGGGTGAGCATGACAAGCCACAGCCCGGTCAACCCTGCCCAGCTGTTATCCCTCGCAATGAAGAGCGTCTCGATCAACTCATCCCTGCTGGTCGGCGAATAACGACCAGCGACTTGCGTGTAAGTCTGAATGTCGGCTGTAATGCGTTGGAAACAATGTCGGAACATCTCGGTTATCGCGAAGTCTGTGCGAGATGGATCCCGCGGATGCTTACAGTTGAGAGATGCTTGCAATTGAGAGATACATACCACATAATACGTGGTGGTACTGATCCCCCATGGTACACAAAACGGGTCACATTGGTGTTGCACAAGCAACGAAAACACATGCCAAACTTGAAAAAACGCAAAATCCCCAAGATTGGCGAAGTTTTACAGAAGTTCGAAATATGGCACGTACTTCAATGCGAGATGCTTTTAATAATTTCCACAACGAAAATCTGTCTCGAAATCTGTCAGAAAACCCGAAGAGATTCTGGTCATACATAAAGGACACCAGTGGCAAGACGCAATCAACACCTTCACTGCGCGATAATAACGGTGAAGTCACTGATGAAAGTGCCACTGAGTTATTGAACACGGTTTTCCGAAACTCCTTCACCAAAGAAGATGAAGTAAATATTCCTCAATTCCTATCAAGAACAACTGCCAAGATGAGAAACATGCAAGTAGATATCCGTGGTATAGCAAAGCAGCTTAAATCACTTAATAAAGACAAGGCCTCTGGTCCAGACTGTAAACCAGTCAGGTTCCTCTCACAGTATGCTGATAAAATAGCTCCATATTTAGCAGTTACATGCGACCACTCGCTCACAGAAAGATCCGTACCTAAAGACTAGAAAATTGCTCAAGTCACACCATACCCAAAAAGGGAAGTAGGAGTAATCCGCTGAATTACAGGCCCATATCACTATCGATTTGCAGTAGGGTTTTGGAACATATACTGTATTCAAACATTACGAAGTACATCGAAGAAAACTATTTATTGACGCACAACACGGTTTCCGAAAATATCGTTCTTGTGAAACACAAGTAACTCTTCACACTCATGAAGTAAAGAGTGCTATCGACAGGTGATGTCAAATTAATTTCATATTTTTAGATTTCCAGAAGGCTTTCGACACCGTTCCTCACAAGCGTCTTCTAACCGAACTGCGTGCCTACGGAGTATCGCCTCAGTTGTGCGACTGGATTCGTGATTTCCTGTCAGAAAGGTCACAGTTCGTAGTAATAGACGGAAAGTCATCGAGTTAAACAGAAGTAATGTCCGGCGTTCCCCAAGGAAGTGTTATAAGCCTTTTGCTGTTCCTTATCTACACTCCTGGAAATGGAAAAAAGAACACATTGACACCGGTGTGTCAGACCCACCATACTTGCTCCGGACACTGCGAGAGGGCTGTACAAGCAATGATCACACGCACGGCACAGCGGACACACCAGGAACCGCGGTGTTGGCCGTCGAATGGCGCTAGCTGCGCAGCATTTGTGCACCGCCGCCGTCAGTGTCAGACAGTTTGCCGTGGCATACGGAGCTCCATCGCAGTCTTTAACACTGGTAGCATGCCGCGACAGCGTGGACGTGAACCGTATGTGCAGTTGAGGGACTTTGAGCGAGGGCGTATAGTGGGCATGCGGGAGGCCGGGTGGACGTACCGCCGAATTGCTCAACACGTGGGGCGTGAGGTCTCCACAGTACATCGATGTTGTCGCCAGTGGTCGGCGGAAGGTGCACGTGCCCGTCGACCTGGGACCGGACCGCAGCGACGCACGGATGCACGCCAAGACCGTAGGATCCTACGCAGTGCCGTAGGGGACCGCACCGCCACTTCCCAGCAAATTAGGGACACTGTTGCTCCTGGGGTATCGGCGAGGACCATTCGCAACCGTCTCCATGAAGCTGGGCTACGGTCCCGCACACCGTTAGGCCGTCTTCCGCTCACGCCCCAACATCGTGCAGCCCGCCTAATCTGCCTTGGTGCCAATGATGGTCGTATGCGTGTTTGGCGCCGTGCAGGTGAGCGCCACAATCAGGACTGCATACGACCGAGGCACACAGGGCCAACACCCGGCATCATGGTGTGGGGAGCGATCTCCTACACTGGCCGTACACCACTGGTGATCGTCGAGGGGACACTGAATAGTGCACGGTACATCCAAACCGTCATCGAACCCATCGTTCTACCATTCCTAGACCGGCAAGGGAACTTGCTGTTCCAACAGGACAATGCACGTCCGCATGTATCCCGTGCCACCCAACGTGCTCTAGAAGGTGTAAGTCAACTACCCTGGCCAGCAAGATCTCCGGATCTGTCCCCCATTGAGCATGTTTGGGACTGGATGAAGCGTCGTCTCACGCGGTCTGCACGTCCAGCACGAACGCTGGTCCAACTGAGGCGCCAGGTGGAAATGGCATGGCAAGCCGTTCCACAGGACTACATCCAGCATCTCTACGATCGTCTCCATGGGAGAATAGCAGCCTGCATTGCTGCGAAAGGTGGATATACACTGTACTAGTGCCGACATTGTGCATGCTCTGTTGCCTATGTCTATGTGCCTGTGGTTCTGTCAGTGTGATCATGTGATGTATCTGACCCCAGGAATGTGTCAATAAAGTTTCCCCTTCCTGGGACAATGAATTCACGGTGTTCTTATTTCAATTTCCAGGAGTGTATATAAACGACATAGGAGACAATCTGAGTAGCTGTCTTAGATTGTCTGCAGATGATGCTGTCATTTTTCGTCTTGTAAACTAATCAGGTGATCAAAACGACTTGCAAATGATTTAGATATCTGTATGGTGCCAAAAGTGGCAGTTGATCCTGAGTAAAGGAAAGTGTGAAGCTGTTCTCTGTTGTTGTTGTGGTCTTCAGTCCTGAGACAGGTTTGATGCAGCTCTCCATGCTACCCTATCCTGTGCAAGCTTGTTCATCTCCCAATACCTACTGCAACCTACATCCTTCTGAATCTGCTCAATGTATTCATCTCTTGGTCTCCCTCTACGATTTTTACCCTCCACGCTGCCCTCCAATACTAAATTGGTGATCCCTTGACGCCTCAGAACATGTCCTACTAACCGGTCACTTCTTTTTTTTTTCAAGTTGTGCCACAAACTCCTCTTCTCCCCAGTTCTGTTAAATTCCTCATTATTAGTTATGTGATCTATCCATCTAATCTTCAGCATCCTTCTGTAGCACCACATTTCGAAAGCTTCCATTCTCTTCTTGTCCAAACTATTTATCGTCCATGTTTCACTTCCATACATGGCTACACTCCATACAAATACTTTGAGAAACGACTACCTGAAACTTAAATCTATACTCGATGTTAACAAATTTCTCTTCTTCAGAAACGCTTTCCTTGCCATTGCCAGTCTTCATTTTATATCTTCTCTACTTCGACCATCATCAGTTATTTTGCTCCCCAAATAGCAAACCTCCGTTACTACTTTAATGTCTCATTTCCTAATGTAATTCCCTCAGCATCACCCGACTTAATTCGACTACATTCCATTACCCTCGTTTTGCTTTTGTTGATGTTCATCTTATATCCCCCTTTCAAGACACTGTCCATTCCGTTCAACAGCTCTTCCAAGTCCTTTGCTGTTTCTGATAGAATTACAACGGCATCGGTGAACCTCAAAGTTTTTATTTCTACTCCATGGACTTTAATACCTACTCCGAATTTTTCTTTTGTTTCCTTTACTGCTTGCTCAATACACAGATTGAATAACATCATGGATACGCTACAACCCTGTCTCACTCGCTTCCCAACTACTGCTTCCGTTCCGTGCCCCTCGACGCTTATAACTGCCTTCTGGTTTCTGTACAAATTGTAAATAGCCTTTCGCTCCCTGTATTTTACCCCTTCCACCTTCAGAATTTGAAAGAGAGTATTCCGGTCAACATTGTCAAAAGCTTTCTCTGAGTCTACAAATGCTAGAAACCTAGGTTTGCCTTTCCTTAATCTTTCTTCTAAGATAAGTCGTAAGGTCAGTATTGCCTCACGTATTCCAACATTTCTACGGAATCCAAACTGATCTTCCCCGAGGGCGGCTTCTACCAGTTTTTCCATTCGTCTGTAAAGAATTCGTGTTAGTATTTTGCAGCTGTGACTTACTAAGCTGATAGTTCGGTAATTATCACATCTGTCAACACCTGCTTTCTTTGGGATTGGGATTATTATATTCTTCTTGAAGTCTGTGGGTATTTCGCCTGTCTCATACATCTTGCTCACCAGATGGTAGAGTTTTGTCAGGACTGGCTCTCCCAAGGCCGTCAGTAGTTCTAATGGAATGTTGTCTACTCCCGGGACCTTGTTTCGACTCAGGTCTTTCAGTGCTCTGTCAAACTCTTCATGCAGTATCGTATCTCCCATTTCATCTTCATCTACATCCTCTTCCATTTCCATAATATTGTCCTCAAGTACATCGCCCTTGTACAGACCCTCTATATACTTCTTCCACCTTTCTGCTTTCCCTTCTTTGCTTAGAACTGGGTTTCCATCTGAGCTCTTCTCATTCGTACAAGTGGTTCTGTTTTCCCCAAAGGTCACTTCAATTTTCCTGTAGGCAGTATCTATCTTACCCCTAGTGAGATAAGCATCTAGATCCTTACATTTGTCCTCTAGGCATCCCTGCTTAGCCATTTTCCATTTCCTGTCGATCTCGTTTTTGAGACGTTTGTATTCCTTTTTGCATGCTCCATTTACTGCATTTTTATATTTTCTCCTTTCATCAATTAAATTCAATATTTCTTGTGTTACCCAAGGATTTCTACTAGCCCTCGTCTTTTTACCTACTTGATCCTCTGCTGCCTTCACTACTTCATCCCTCAAAGCTACCCATTCTTCTTCTACTGTATTTCTTTCCCCCATTCCTGTCAATTGTTCCCTTATGCTCTCCCTGAAACTCTGTACAACCTTTGGTTCTTTCAGTTTATCCAGGTCCCATCTCCTTAAATTCCCACCTTTTTGCAGTTTATTCAGTTTTAATCTACAGTTCATAACCAATAGATTGTGGTCAGAGTACACATCTACCCCTGGAAATGTCTTACAATTTAAAACCTGGTTCCTAAATCTCTGTCTTACCATTATATAATCTATCTGAAACCTTGTAGTATTTCCAGGCTTCTTCCTTGTATACAACCTTCTTTTATGATTCTTGAACCAAGTGCTAGCTATGATTAAGTTATGCTCTTTGCAAAACTCTTCCGGGCGGCTTCCTCTTTCATTTCTTAGCCCCAATCCATATTCACCTACTATGTTTCCTTCTCTCCCTTTTCCTACTCTCGAATTCAAGTCACGCATGACTAATAAATTTTCGTCTCCCTTCACTACCTGAATAATTTGTTTTGTTTCATCAATTTCCCATGAGTACTAAAAGAAATCAGCTAAATTTCGATAACGCGTAAAGTCACACAAATCTTGATGCTGTAAATTCAACTAAATTATTAAGGATTACAATTACAAATAACCTAAATTGGAACGATCACATAGATAATTTCGTGGGTAGAGCAAACCAAAGACTGCGATTGATTGGCAGAACACTTAGAAGGAGCAACAGGTCTACTAAAGAGACTGCTTACACCACGCTTGTGCGCCCTATTCTGGAGTACTGCTGTGCGGTGTGGGATCCGCATCATGTGGGACTGACGGATGACATCGAAAAAGGGACCGCTCATTTTGTACTTTTGAGAAATACAGGAGATAGTGCCACAGACACGATAGGTGAATTGGAGAGGCTATTTTTCGTTGCGACGGGATCTCCTCATGAAATTTCAATCACCGGTTTTCTTCTCCGATTACGAAAACATTCTGTTGCCACCCACCTACATAGAGAGAAATTATCATCACGATAAAATAAGAGAAATCAGGGCTCGCATAGAAAAATTTAAGTGCTCGTTTTTGCCGCGTGCCGTTCGGGAGTGGAACGGTAGAGAGACAGCTTGAAGGTGGTTCATTGAACCCTCTGCCAGGAACTTTATTGTGAATAGCAGAGTAATCACGTAGATGTAGATGAAGAAAGAGCTCATCGAACTGAAATTTCTCGGGACGTGCTGGACCAATACGAAGCTGAAGGTGACAATTTTCGTCACCGGAGATGAGACGTGGTGTCACCACTACGAGCCGGAAACCAAAAGACAGTCCACAGAACGGCGATCTGCGAATTCTGTGTCAGAGAAGAAATTCAAGATACAGCATCTGCAGGCAAAACGTGGTGCATAGTGTTCTGGGAGAGCCAGGGTGTGGTTCTTTTGGATGTCCTGGAAGTTCGAGAAACTGTCACACGATGATGATGATGATGATGATGATGATGTTTGGTTTGTGGGCGCTCAACTACGCGGTTATCAGCGCTCGTATAAATTCCTTACTCAGTCCAATCTCGCCACATTCACGAATCATAATGAAATGATGAGGGCAACACAAACACCCAGTCGCAGGAGAAACTGCGAGTTCAGCACGCTACGAGACGACACTGACTAAGCTGAAAGCCGGAACTTCCAGTGTAACGCCAGAGACGGAGACCAACTTTCACCTGCTACAGGATAACGCCGGGCCCCACACCACTTTTGCGTCCACGCAACTTATTGCAAAATTTGGCTGGAGTGCCTTACCACATCCACCTTACAGTTCCGATTTAGCGCCTTCAGATTTCCATCCCCTTGGGTCTCTGGAAGATGGACTACGTGCCGAACATTTTCAAGACTCGGATGCTATTGTCAAAGCTGCGAGGAAGTGGTTAGCCTCAGTTGGTTCCGAGTTTTACAAGCGCGGCCTGCAGGCTCTGGTTCATGCTTGGCAAAAGTGCATAACGGATGGTGGTGACTATGTGGAAAAATTCCAGTCTGTAGCTGTGCTGTTGTGGTTTATGTGCCTTCTGTACCTTCCATGGAAAAACTAGGGGGCATTATTCATGGAACGACCCTCGTAGATGGTTTCGTCCTTCAGTGATCTAAAGTATCTGGCCACCTACTGATAGACATTAATATGCGGAGTGCCCACCTTTCACCTCTATGACAGCATGATCTCTGCTTGGGTCACATTCAAAAAATGGTTCAAATGGCTCTGAGCACTATGGGACTCAACTGCTGAGGTCATTAGTCCCCTAGAACTTAGAACTAGTTAAACCTAACTAACCTAAGGACATCACAAACATCCATGCCCGAGGCAGGATTCGAACCTGCGACCGTAGCGGTCTTGCGGTTCCAGACTGCAGCGCCTTTAACCGCACGGCCACTTCGGCCGGCTGGGTCACATTCAGTGAGGCATCTGTACACATGTAGAGGAACAGCAGCCTATTATTCCGCAAGACTGGAAACCACAAATGGCAGTGATGTTCACCGCTGAGGTCTGGACCGAGGTCAACGTTTTAACACAAGTGTATGGTGTTCAGTTCGACTCAGTTCGCAACTCAAGGTAGCCCAGTCCACTTCACGAATGTTGCTCACCACAAAGATTGCCTCACACTTGCTGCTTCATGGTGCAGTGCGTTGTCATCCTCAAGCGATTCTCGTCTCCACACTGCTCTTACAATGTACAAATGTATTGTGTGTATTGTGTATTGAACTGGGAACGTAGAAACGTAAGAGAGGCTTCGTCCCACCATAGCCCTCAGTGATTCACAAGCCCAAAACAAGCCATAGCAGTCCGCCCACCCCGCCGCCGCCCTACACCGAACCCAGGGTTACTGTGCAGTTCAGCCCCCAGTGGAACTCCCCCCCTCCTCCAGGGAGCGTCTCGTACCAGACTAGTGTAACCCCAAATGTTGGCATGGTAGAGTAATTACGAGGGCAGTTCAATAAGTAATGCAACACATTTTTTTTCTGAAACAGGGGTTGTTTTATTCAGCATTGAAATACACCAGGTTATTCCCCAATCTTTTAGCTACACAACACTATTTTTCAACGTAATCTCCATTCAATACTACGGCCTTACGCCACCTTGAAATGAGCGCCTGTATGCCTGCACGGTACCATTCCACTGGTCGATGTCGGAGCCAACGTCGTACTGCATCAATAACTTCTTCATCATCCACGTAGTGCGTCCCACGGATTGCGTCCTTCATTGGGCCAAACATATGGAAATCCGACGGTGCGAGATTGGGGCTGTAGGGTGCATGAGGAAGAACAGTCCACTGAAGTTTTGTGAGCTCCTCTCGGGTGCGATGACTTGTGTGAGGTCTTGCGTTGTCATGAAGAAGGAGAAGTTCGTTCTGATTTTTGTGGCTACGAACACGCTGAAGTCGTTTCTTCAATTCTTTGACAAGAAATTGTCACCCTCAGCCACATGACGAGCAAGCAATTCCGCACAGATGGTTCTCCTTTGCTCTTTATGGTGTTCGGTTGGACAACGAGGGACCCAGCGGGAACAAACCTTTGAATATCCCAACTGGTGAACAATTGTGACAGCACTACCAACAGAGATGTCAAGTTGAGCACTGAGTTGTTTGATGGTGATCCGTCGATCATCTCGAACGAGTGTGTTCGCACGCTCCGCCATTGCAGGAGTCACAGCTGTGCACGGCCGGCCCGCACGCGGGAGATCAGACAGTCTCGCTTGACCTTGCGGCGATGATGACACACGCTTTGCCCAACGACTCACCGTGCTTTTGTCCACTGCCAGATCACCGTAGACATTCTGCAACCGCCTATGAATATCTGAGATGCCCTGGTTTTCCGCCAAAAGAAACTCGATCACTGTCCGTTGTTTGCAACGCACATCCGTTACAGACGCCATTTTAACAGCTCCGTACAGGGCTGCCACCTGTCGGAAGTCAATGAAACTATACGAGACGAAGCGGGAATGTTTGAAAATATTCCACAAGAAACTTCCGGTTTTTTCAACCAAAATTGGCCGAGAAAAAAAATGTGTTGCATTACTTATTGAATTGCCCTCGTATTAATTATGGTGTACGCATACGTGGACACAGTGGTTCCACAGCAATTGCTGACATAGTGTATTACACGTGGAAACAGATTTGACACTCGGCGTGGTGTCTGATCGGAGCGACTGTAAAGGCATTTCCGATTTACAGTCGTTCCCATCAGCCACCGCGCTGAGTGTCAACTTTGCTTCCGTGACTAATAATTGAAGTGGTATGAGGGGAACCAGCCCGCATTCGCCGATGCAGATGGAAAGTATTTGTATGGACTGTAGCCATGTATGGAAGTGAAACATGGACGATAAATAGTTTCGACAAGAACAGAATAGAAGCTTTCGAAATGTGGTGCTACAGAAGAATGCTGAAGATTAGATGGGTGGATCACATAAATAATGATGAAGTATTAAATAGAATTGGGGAGAGAGGAGTTTGTGGCACAACTTGACAAGAAGAAGGGACCAGTAAGTAGGACACGTTCTGAGGCAGCAAGGGATCACAAATTTAGCATTGGAGGGCAGCGTGGAGGGTAAAAACCATAGAGGGAGACCAAGAGATGAATACACTAAGCAGATTCAGAAGGATGTAGGCTGCAGTAGGTACTGGGAGATGAAGAAGCTTGCACAGGATAGGGTAGCATGGAGAGCTGCATCAAACCAGTCTCAGGACTGAAGACCACATCAACAACAACAACACTGATCTTACACTGACAGCGCCGTTTAAGAAGCGATTTTGCGGTATTACACCCCTTTGGGGGCAAAATACAGCTGAAAGATTTTTTGAAAATATGTTACCATTACTGCACTTTTGAAGCTAGACCTATGAAAAATGGTGTTTGATTTCTAGGTCAGAAATAAAGAATTAGGTGTTTCATCATTTTTAGACGTTTAATCCCTATGCAGGTGAAATTGTGGCTGAAATTTATTTTGAATATATATCATTAATAAAGAACTACTTAAGGATTTGTAAAGCTACATCTATGAAAAGAAGTATTTAACGTCTCAGTTACAAATAAAATAAAAAGATACATGTTTTAGTGTTTTTCGAAATTCGACCTCTAAGGGGGGGAAATAGGGAATCATATGTCTTATGTAAATATTTCATCATGCAACCATTTTCGAAGCTAAAGGTATGAAATTTGTGTTTGGCTTTTTGGTTGCTAATAAAAATTACAAGTGTCACTGTTTTTGGAAATTCGACTCCTAAGGGGGTGAAATAGGGGATGAAACGTGTTATGAAAATGTTTCATTGCAGAAGCATTTTCAAAGCTAAATCTCTGAAAAATTATGTTGGCTTCTTGGTTAGAAATGAAAAAATACGTGTTACTCAGTTTTTTTAAATTCAGTCCCTAAGTGGCAGAAATAGGGGAAGAATGATTCACTAAGCGATCATTGCCTAGCCTAAACTGCTATGAACAGAAACTTTGAACTTGAATAGCATAGGCGTTGTTTAGGAAGGGATTTTTCGAAATTCCGCTCGTGAGAGTATGAAATAGTGGTGGAAGCATGTCACTGTTCAGGCAGTTTTGAAACAAGAGCTATCAGAACTGACATCTGGTTTCCCAGTCACAAATAGAAAAGTAAATGTGTAGCATTTTTGAAAATTCAACCATAAAGGGGGTAAATTAGTATGTAGAAGGTTTTTTTGAAAATAAAAGGAAAGTGGTATTTAATTTCTCAGTTAGAAATAAATATTTACATGTTTCAGTGTTTTTAGAAACCGAACACCAGAGAGGATGACATAGGGAATAAAAATTTTTAATAAAATATTTTGTCAAATTAAAAAAATTTAAAGCTAAACCTATGAAAACTGGTATTTCATTTGTAGGTTAAATAAAAACATATGTGTTATGGGAAGAAAATTTCTATGGAAATATTACCACAAGAACGCAAAAGGCACGATTAACAAAATTCTTGGACTCCAGCTATCAGAATCGCTATTTGTCAGAAGTTCATTCAGAAAAGACCATGCTTTCATGGTCTTAGATAGCGTGAAAAGTTTAGAAGGTGTTGCTGTTTCAGACCAGCATAAAAATTCGATTGAACCAAAACAAAAAAAATCTATGTAGGGCATACAGTTTACGTGAGTGAAGCTGAGGGTGCTAAGCTAGTTCACATAAATACAAGGAATAGGAGTGGACCCATAAATAAACGCTTTGGCACTGCCTTTGTGATTGCTCCCCAGTGCCTAAAATCTTCTACCCTCCCATCATAGTTGAATAATATAGCACATCCTTTTGCATTCTGTTGGGCAAGTATATGGCTTTGAGCACTATTGGACTTAACTGCTGAGGTCATCATCCCCTAGAACTTAGAACTACTTAAACCTAACTAAGGACACCACACACATCCATGCCCGAGGCAGGATTCGAACCTGCGACCGTAGCAGTCGCGAGCGCGATAGCGAAAGGAGCAACATGTGTATTTCGTGGCGGGTCAGAAGGAAGTAGTTATTTTATGATATGTCAAGGTAGTCTATTTCGTCTAAACATATTGGGTGTATCGTAAAGAAGATCTGTTGAATGTACATTTGATGTTATATGTTGCTTAGATACGTCCTTTCAAACCATACATTATCGGGTAACAATGCTGACGCATGGCCAAGAGTCAGACATAAGTGGCAGTGATGCTATTTATCTTCTACACACGGCCTTGAGCGGTTCGAGTGGCAAAGATTATATTGATAGTAGCAGGCCACAAGAAGGGTCGAAGGCCACATAAAAAGGGAATTAATTATTAAAAGTGATGGTTTCACTGTGTACATTTATTTGCTAAATTGTTCCTAAATGATTTCATATGGGATTAAGTCAGCCATGGTTGAATTGGTCTTGGGGTAAAGTGAATTAATTGTTTAAAGTAATGGTACTGCTCTATGTTTGTTTGGTAAATGGCTTCCAAATTAATTTATGTGGGATTAAGTCAGTCAGTAATGATATTGCGCTACATTTGTTTGGTAACTGGTTCCTAAATGATTTCACATAGAGTTAAGTCAGTTTTCCTTGAACTATTCTTGGGGGAAATGGAATTAAATCTTAAGAGTAATGGTATCTTCCCCCATGAACCATGGACCTTGCCGTTGGTGGGGAGGCTTGCGTGCCTCACCGATAGAGATGGCCGTACTGTAGGTGCAACCACAACGGAGGGGTATCTGTTGAGAGGCCAGACAAACATGTGGTTCCTGAAGAGGGGCAGCAGCCTTTTCAATAGTTGCAGGGGCAACAGTCTGGATGATTGACTGATCTGGCCTTGTAACATTAACCAAAACGGCCTTGCTGTGCTGGTACTGCGAACGGCTGAAAGCAAGGGGAAACTACAGCCGTAATTTTTCCCGAGGACATGCAGCTTTACTGTATGATTAAATGATGATGGCGTCCTCTTGGGTAAAATATTCCGGAGGTAAAATAGTCCCCCATTCGGATCTCCGGGCGGGGACTACTCAAGAGGACGTCGTTATCAGGAGAAAGAAAACTGGCATACTACGGATCGGAGCGTGGAATGTCAGATCCCTTAATCGGGCAGGTAGGTTAGAAAATTTAAAAAGGGAAATGGATAGGTTAAAGTTAGATATAGTGGGAATTAGTGAAGTTCGGTGGCAGGAGGAACAAGACTTTTGGTCAGGTGAATACAGGGTTATAAATACAAATTCAAATAGAGGTAATGCAGGAGTAGGTTTAATAATGAATAAAAAAATAGGAGTGCGGGTTAGCTACTACAAACAGCATAGTGAACGCATTATTGTGGCCAAGATAGGCACAAAGCCCATGCTTACTACAGTAGTACAAGTTGATATGCCAACTAGCTCTGCAGATGATGAAGAAATTGATGAAATGTATGACGAGATAAAAGAAATTATTCAGGTAGTGAAGGGAGACGAAAATTTAATAGTCATGGGTGACTGGAATTCGTCAGTAGGAAAAGGGAGAGAAGGAAACATAGTAGGTGAATATGGATTGGGGGGAAGAAATGAAAGAGGAAGCCGCCTTGTAGAATTTTGCACAGAGCATAACTTAATCATAGCTAACACTTGGTTCAAGAATCATAAAAGAAGGTTGTATGCCGGCCGGAGTGGCCGAGCGGTTAAAGGCGCTACAGTCTGGAACCGCACGACCGCTACGGTCGCAGGTTCGAATCCTGCCTGGGGCATGGATGTGTGTGATGTCCTTAGGTTAGTTAGGTTTAAGTAGTTCTAAGTTCTAGGGGACTTATGACCGCAGCAGTTGAGTCCCATAGTGCTCAGGGCCATTTTTTTTTAAGGTTGTATACCTGGAAGAATCCTGGAGATACTAAAAGGTATCAGATAGATTATATAATGGTAAGACAGAGATTTAGGAACCAGGTTTTAAATTGTAAGACATTTCCAGGGGCAGATGTGGATTCTGACCACAATCTATTGGTTATGAACTGCAGATTGAAACTGAAGAAACTGCAAAAAGGTGGGAATTTAAGGAGATGGGACCTGGATAAACTGAAAGAACCAGAGGTTGTACAGAGTTTCAGGGAGAGCATAAGGGAACAATTGACAGGAATGGGGGAAAGAAATACAGTAGAAGAAGAATGGGTAGCTCTGAGGGATGAAGTAGTGAAGGCAGCAGAGGATCAAGTACGTAAAAAGACGAGGGTTAATAGAAATCCTTGGGTAACAGAAGAAATATTGAATTTAATTGATGAAAGGAGAAAATATAAAAATGCAGAAAATGAAGCAGGCAAAAGGGAATACAAACGTCTCAAAAATGAGATCGACAGAAAGTGCAAAATGTCTAAGCATGGATGGCTAGAGGACAAATGTAAGGATGTAGAGGCTTGTCTCACTAGGGGTAAGTTAGATACTGCCTACAGGAAAATTAAAGAGACCTTTGGAGAGAAGAGAACCACTTGTATGAATATCAAGAGCTCAGATGGCAACCCAGTTCCAAGCAAAGAAGGGAAGGCAGAAAGGTGGAAGGAGTATATAGAGGGTTTATACAAGGGCGATGTACTTGAGGACAATATTATGGAAATATAAGAGGATGTAGATGAAGACTAAATGGAAGATAAGATACTGCGTGAAGAGTTTGACAGAGCACTGAAAGACCTGAGTCGAAACAAGGCCCCGGGAGTAGACAACATTCCATTAGAACTACTGATGGCCTTGGGAGAGCCAGTCATGACAAAACTCTACCATCTGGTGAGCAAGATGTATGAGACAGGCGAAATACCCTCAGACTTCAAGAATAATATAATAATTCCAATCCCAAAGAAAGCAGGTGTTGACAGATGTGAAAATTACCGAACTATCAGTTTAATAAGTCACAGCTGCAAAATACTATCGCGAATTCTTTACAGACGAATGGAAATACTGGTAGAAGCGGACCTCGGGGAAGATCTGTTTGGATTCCGTAGAAATGTTGGAACACGTGAGGCAATACTAACCTTACGACTTATCTTAGAAGAAAGATTAAGAAAAGGCAAACCTACGTTTCTAGCATTTGTAGACTTAGATAAAGCTTTTGACAACGTTAACTGGAATACGCTCTTTCAAATTCTGAAGGTGGCAGGGGTAAAATACAAGGAGCGAAAGGCTATTTACAATTTGTACAGAAACCAGATGGCAGTTATAAGAGTCGAGGGGCATGAAAGGGAAGCAGTGGTTGGGAAAGGAGTGAGACAGGGTTGTAGCCTCTCCCCGATGTTATTCAATCTGTATATTGAGCAAGCAGTAAAGGAAACAAAAGAAAAATTCGGAGTAGGTATTAAAATTCATGGAGAAGAAGTAAAAAGTTTCAGGTTCGCCGATGACATTGTAATTCTGTCAGAGACAGCAAAGGGCTTGGAAGAGCAGTTGAACGGAATGGACAGTGTCTTGAAAGGAGGATATAAGATGAACATCAACAAAAGCAAAACGAGGATAATGGAATGTAGTCAAATTAAATCGGGTGATGCTGAGGGGATTAGATTAGGAAATGAGACATTTAAAGTAGTAAAGGAATTTTGCTATGTAGGGAGTAAAATAACTGATGACGGTTGAAGTAGAGAGGATATAAAATGTAGACTGGCAATGGCAAGGAAAGCGTTTCTGAAGAAGAGAAATTTGTTAACATCGAGTATAGATTTAAGTGTCAGGAAGTCGTTTCTGAAAGTATTTGTATGGAGTGTACCATGTATGGAAGTGAAACATGGACGATAACCAGTTTGGACAAGAAGAGAATAGAAGCTTTCGAAATGTGGTGCTATAGAAGAATGCCGAAGATAAGGTGGGTAGATCACGTAACTAATGAGGAGGTATTGAATAGGATTGGGGAGAAGAGAAGTTTGTGGCACAATTTGACTAGAAGAAGGGATCGGTTGGTAGGACATGTTCTGAGGCATCAAGGGATCACCAATTTAGTATTGGAGGGCAGCGTGGAGGGTAAAAATCGTAGAGGGAGACCAAGAGATGAATACACTAAGCAGATTCAGAAGGATGTAGGTTGCAGTAGGTACTGGGAGGTGAAGAAAGCTTGCACAGGATAGAGTAGCATGGAGAGCTGCATCAAACCAGTCTCAGGACTCCCTGAAACTCTGTACAACCTCTGGTTCTTTCAGTTTATCCAGGTCCCATCTCCTTAAATTCCCACCTTTTTGCAGTTTCTTCAGTTTCAATCTGCAGTTCATAACCAATAGATTGTGGTCAGAATCCACATCTGCCCCTGGAAATGTCTTACAATTTAAAACCTGGTTCCTAAATCTCTGTCTTACCATTATATAATCTATCTGATACCTTTTAGTATCTCCAGGATTCTTCCAGGTATACAACCTTCTTTTATGATTCTTGAACCAAGTGTTAGCTATGATTAAGTTATGCTCTGTGCATAATTCTACAAGGCGGCTTCCTCTTTCATTTCTTCCCCCCAATCCATATTCACCTACTATGTTTCCTTCTCTCCCTTTTCCTACTGACGAATTCCAGTCACCCATGACTATTAGATTTTCGTCTCCCTTCACTACCTGAATAATTTCTTTTATCTTGTCATACATTTCATCAATTTCTTCATCATCTGCAGAGCTAGTTGGCATATCAACTTGTACTACTGTAGTAGGCATGGGCTTTGTGTCTATCTTGGCCACAATAATGCGTTCACTATGCTGTTTGTAGTAGCTTACCCGCACGCCTATTTTTTTTATTCATTATTAAACCTACTCCTGCATTACCTCTATTTGAATTTGTATTTATAACCCTGTATTCACCTGACCAAAAGTCTTGTTCCTCCTGCCACCGAACTTCACTAATTCCCACTATATCTAACTTTAACCTATCCATTTCCCTTTTTAAATTTTCTAACCTACCTGCCCGATTAAGGGATCTGACATTCCACGCTCCGATCTGTAGAACGCCAGTTTTCTTTCTCCTGATAACGACGACCTCTTGAGTAGTCCCCGCCCGGAGATCCGAATGGGGGACTATTTTACCTCCAGAATATTTTACCCAAGAGGACGCCATCATCATTTAATCATACAGTAAAGCTGCATGTCCTCGGGAAAAATTATGGCTGTAGTTTCCCCTTGCTTTCAGCCGTTCGCAGTACCACCACAGCAAGGCCGTTTTGGTTAATGTTACAAGGCCAGATCAGTCAATCATCCAGACTGTTGCCCCTGCAACTACTGAAAAGGCTGCTGCCCCTCTTCAGAAACCACATGTTTGTCTGGCCTCTCAACAGATACCCCTCCGTTGTGGTTGCACCTATGGTACGGCCATCTGTATCGCTGAGGCACGCAAGCCTCCCCACCAACAACAAGGTCCATGGTTCATCGGGGGTTTGTGACTTAACAAAAACAAAAAGATCAAATTAACACTAATTATGAATGTCATTATTTTTCTGAGGGACAAATATTTCTTTCATTTAATAGTTCTGACAAACGTTTCATTCTTTGGCATTTCCTCCAAAAAACCGTCTCCAGCAATAGAATCCGTGACATACGTTTACAAACAAGTTTCCATCTCCATAGTGAAGTGATCCAAATAATTTTTCTCGCATATTCGCAAATACCAAATCTCTTTCTCTTGAAACTCAACTGCTCGCTACTGTCCCTCGGATAAGTGTCCCAGTCCTGCACAAACGACAGGCAAGCAAGCGTACCACAGAGTCAGAGATGTTATTCGCTACTCGTGCAGCGCGCTCATTCACCTTTGTCCCAGTACAGTACAGACATAGTCTAGCGTAACAGTCGTGACACTCCGTCTCGTTTTTGTTATCCCCACCCCCGCTCCCCGGCGATAGCAGCGCCCCAAGCGCCCAGCAAGCAACAATTGTTTATACTATATCGGACGAGTGCGAATACTAACACCGCTATTGGTTTGTAACACAGTTCTTAAGATAGGGAATGTATGTCATGCCATAAAAATCGACAACAACTAAAATACTGTATTACACCACATTTGTGATTATTTGGTTTCCTAAGGACTCTTGGAGATACGAACCGGTGCATTGCAAGAAAGTCTTGTAATGAATAGATATTTACTGAATAATGTCGTTTTCCAAAAATAACAAAAAGTTGCTAGTAAACACCAGAAAACCTGTCCGTTTGCTGAATGACGTCGTATATCCACCCAACAAAGCAGAGTCTTCTTCGCTACACTTTCAGCCAGATCAGTGAATGTGGAAAGTAGGGGAGCCATATCGAATGTATTACTTACATTAGTTAACGTATGAAATAAGCCTCTACAACTATAGCATCATATGCTGACACGAATAGTCCTCCAAATTCGTATTAGTGTTCCAGTCTTTCACGCTTGTTTGCGGTTGAGTGTTCCGTATAATTGTTTGGTGTACGGATTTGGTACACTAGAGTAGAATCGAGTGTTCGATGTGAAGATTTATAGAATTATGCACTCGCTGAGAGAATAGAGTAGCGCGTTATTGCTGCAAAAAGATTATCAGTTGTCGCTTTGAGCTAGCGATAACTGGTATTGCGCTTGGCACTAACGAAAACGAATTTCGGAATGTGATAATTGATTGATCGTACAGTATTAATTTCGCCTACTAATTGCGGAGACCTTACCTTTACCATGAGTTGCAATTTTTTCTTTTTTTTTATTTTATTTTATTTATTTATTTTTTTTTTTTTGGCGATTGGCTTTTAAAGTACGAAAAAATAGTGGGTCGCACTCCGCCACTACCTGGAGAGGCTTGCTTTTGCTCCATTTACCTAAATGGTATGGTATATACAGTGGTGGTCGCACTAAGTGCCGTTGTTTGTATTTAACTTTTTAATGTTGAATCGCTTTATTGTGTGCTATAACTTACAGTCACTCGTTCGCTATCATCGACCGTTTTCGTATGCTGATGTCAAATAAAATAAAAAGTTGTGTTGAACTGAGAAAAAAATTTGTCCCGACTCTTAGTTTCAAAGAAAACTGAAATTACCACCATAACAAAAGGAATAGTGTAGGACCTTCCTCACTAAAGAAAGCAGGGGAAGCTCTTACATGGAAATAATTAAATTCATCAAAGGAGATATTACCAGTCAGAGACGTTCTTTGATGCCGACATTTAAGAGTGCGAAGTAATTAAAGATCAAAGATTACAAGTTTAACTTCGGATTTAAGATTATATCACAAGACAATTATCACCAACCAAAGGCTAAAAACTTTCAAAGCACTTCTTTTATCTTAATGGCAGGAAATATTAAGAGAATAATTCGGGATTATTTATTTGAGATATAAATAAATAGACGTATTGCTAAGACACTGATTTCACTACGTGAGCAAAACACATATCCTATAATGAGAGAATAGTACATCGCTGTCTAAGTGATTAGTTACATCTCTCACTACTAAACATCTACATCTACGTACATACTCCGCAATCCACCATACGGTGCATGGCGGACGGTACCTCGTACCACAACTAGCATCTTCTCTCCCTGTTCCACTCCCAAACAGAACGAGGGAAAAATGACTGCCTATATGCCTCTGTACGAGCCCCAATCTCACTTATCTTACCTTTGTGGTCTTTCCGCGAAATGTAAGTTGGTGGCAGTAAAACTGTACTGCAGTCAGCCTCAAATGCTGGTTCCCTAAATTTCCTCAGTAGCGATTCACGAAAAGAACGCCTCCTTTCCTCCAGAGACTCCCACCGAGTTCCTGAAGCGTTTCTGTAACACTCGCGTGATGATCAAACCTACCAGTAACAAATCTAGCAGCCCGCCTCTGAATTGCTTCTATATCCTCCCTCAATCCTTCGTGCTAGGGATCCCAAACGCTCGAGCAGTACTCAAGAATAGGTCGTATTAGCGTTCTATAATAGGTCTCCTTTACAGATGAACCACATCTTCCCAAAATTCTACCAATGAACCGAAGACGACTACCCGCCTTCCCAACAGCTGCCATTACATGCTTGTCCCACTTCATATCGCTCTGCAATGTTACGCCCAAATATTTAATCGACGTGACTGTGTGAAGCGCTACACTACTAATGGAGTATTCAAACATTACGGGATTCTTTTTCCTATTTCTCTGCATTAATTCACATTTATCTATATTTAGAGTTACCTAAACTAGCGCCAAATATAATTTGTGGAAATCAGATTACTATAACAAACAAGTATCGTAAATAATCATTTACTTACTTGGTAACTAATAATAACAAAGGATCATAAGTAGAAGATCATTTAATGCGGACGCAGTGGTAGAAATGGATCGACGACATATGTAGACCCTTTAACTGATTGCAGTTATTTGTCAACAGGTTATCGTATCACAACGAACTTTGTTGAAATGCATAACATTTGATAGAAAACTACAAGTACTTACTGTGAGGTTTACATTCTGTAAATAACGACAGTGTGCATGTAGCCATGTTCCACACAGGCGGAGAACCTGTTTAACCCTTAACTCACGAAGTATGGTCCCCCAGACAGCGCGAAAATTTTCGAACTCGTTCTCCAAGGCCAGTTCTGGTAGAATACTACTATACTCCCCCTACCCTACTTAAATTGCCCACTCTACAACGTTTTTTTGTTGGTTGCATTATCGCCTTCTTTGTTCGTTACAACACATGTTATTGACATGTGTTGAGGCCTCCTAGACTGCGCATCGTGAACTCTGTACCTGTTTTCCTCAGCAGAGTAGAAAATGTGTTCACAGGAACGAGTCAGTTTTAGCGATGCTAAGTTTGATTAAACAGTTAGTCGGTGGATGGAGGAGGATGTCAGTGATATAGTTCAAAATAATAGACGAAAAAGACGAAGATTTTGCAGTAGAGGATCATTCAGAGGAAGAGCTTCAGGATAACTGTGATGTGAATCTTTCTGTTTTTCCAATAAAGTATTTAAAGTGTTGGTTAAAATCAAATGTGATCTGAGTGGTGGCAAAGAAAAATATACATCTCAGAACTGAATGTCAGTTTTGCAGACTGTCTTCTTGTACCTATGAGAGCAATTTTTATGTGTAAGTTTAAACCCTGGAATTTAGTTTTACGGGAAAGTTTACATGCTACAGAGACATAAAATTTTTTGAAATGTAAAATTGAACTCTCTAAAAGTTCATTTATGTGTATTATTTTCAGAAATAAAAAAGGCACAAAAGTGTGAGATTTTGTGTGATATAAAGCAAATTACTGCACGATTTATTTAGTGCAACAAAACCAACAAGGAGTATTTAAACAAAACTTGAATAACTGGAAAAATGGATGTGACATAAATTAAAATTTTTAAATGATTTCTGCCTTAAATGTCGGTTGAAATACAGGGGTCTACCTCGTAGGAAAATCTAAAACTAAACTCCTCCAGAAGAGGACGTGAAGGCCCAACGGTACCGACCGGCCGCCGTGTCATCCTCAGCCCACAGGCGTCACTAGATGCAGTTACACAGGGGCATGTGGTCAGCACATCGCTATCCTGGCCGTATGTCAGTTTACGAGACCAGAGCAGCTACTTCTCAGTCAAGTAGCTCCTCAGTTTGCCTCACAAGGACTGAGTACACCCCGCTGGCCAACGGCGCTCGGCAGACCGGATGGTCACCCATCCAACGGCTAGCCCAGCCCGACAGCGCTTAACTTCGGTGGTCTGACGGGAATCGATGTTACCACTGCTGCAAGGCCGTCAGACACCTCGTAGTAAACCTTACAGAAAACTCACCGCGTGAGTTAAGGGTTAAGTTAGTGATTATTATAAGCCAATATGTTATGTTTGTAAAGACATATAAAGTAGCATGGACATTGACGGGAGTACAGTCATGAATACCTCTTAATATCGCGTTGGACCTCCTTTCGCTCGACGTGCTGCAGCAGGTCTTCGTGGCATGGACCTACATCTACATCTACATTCTACATCTACATTTATACTCCGCAAGCCACCCAACGGCGTGTGGCGCAGGACACTTTACGTGCCACTGTCATTACCTCGCTTTCCTGTTCCAGTCACGTACGGTTCGTGGGAAGAACGACTGCCGGAAAGCCTCCGTGCGCGCTCGAATATCTCTAATTTTACATTCGTGATCTCCTCGGCAGGTATAAGTAGGGGGAAGCAATATACTCGATACCTCATCCAGAAACGCACCCTCTCGAAACCTTGACAGCAAGCTACACCGCGATGCAGAGCGCCTCTCTCGCAGAGTCTGCCACTTGAGTTTGCTAAACATCTCCGTAACGCTATCACGCTTACCAAATAACCCTGTGACGAAACGCGCCGGTCTTCTTTGGATCTTCTCTATCTCCTCTGTCAACCCGACCTGGTACAGATCCCACACTGACGAAGGTACTCAAATATAGGTCGGTGTTTTGTAAGCCACCTCCTTGGTTGATGGACTACATTTTCTAAGCACTCTCCCAATGAATCTCAGCCTGGCACCCGCCTTACCAAAAATTAATTTTATATGATCATTCCACTTCAAATCGTTCCCAGATATTTTACAGAAGTAACTGCTACCAGTGTTTGTTCCGCTATCACATAATCGTACAATAAAGGCTCCTTCTTTCTATGTATTCGCAATACATTAAATTTGTCTATGTTAAGGGTCAGTTGCCACTCCCTGCACCAAGTGCCTATCCGCTGCAGATCTTCCTTCATTTCGCTACAATTTTCTAATGCTGCAACTTCTCTGTATACTACAGCACCATCCGCCAAAAGCCGCATGGAACTTCCGACACAATCTACTGGATCATTTATATATATTGTGAAAAGCAATGGTCCCATAACACTCCCCTGTGGCAGTCAGAGGTTATTTTAACGTCTATAGACGTCTCTCCATTGAGAACAACATGCTGTGTTCTGTTTGCTAAAAGCTCTTCAATCCAGCCACACAGCTGGTCTGATATTCCGTAGGCTCTTACTTTGTTTATCAGGCGACAGTGCGGAACTGTATGGAACGCCTTCTGGAAGTCAAAGAAGATGGTATCTACCTGGGAGCCTGTATCTAATATTTTCTGGCTCTCATGAACAAATAAAGCGAGTTGTGTCTGACACGATCGCTGTTTCCGGAATCCATGTTGATTCCTGCAGAGTAGATTCTGGGTTTCCAGAAATGACAAAAAACATGTTCTAAAGTTCCACATCAGATCGATGTCAGAGATATAGGTCTATAGTTTTGCGCATCTGCACGACGACCCTTCTTGGAGACTGGGACTACCTGTGCTCTTTTCCAATCATTTGGAACCTTCCGTTCCTCTAGAGACTTGCGGTACACGGCTGTTAGAAGGGGGGCAAGTTCTTTCGCGTGCTCTGTGTAGAATCGAAATGGTATCCCGTCAGGTCCAGTGGACTTTCCTCAGTTGAGTGATTTCAGTTGCTTTTCTATTCCTTGGACACTTATTTCGATTGCAGCCATTTTTTTCGTTTGTGCGAGGATTTACAGTGCGGTTTTCCTCTGTGCAGTGTGGTTTTCCTCTGTGCAGTGCGGTTTTCCTCTGTGAAACAGCTTTGGAAAAAGGTGTTTAGTATCTCAGCTGTACGCGTGTCATCCTCTGTTTCAATGCCATAATCATCCCAGAGTGTCTGGATATGCTGTTTCGAGCCAAACCGTTGGAAGTCCACTGCAGAGATGTTGAGCAGTGTTGCCTTTATAACCGTCCATAACTGCCAAATGTTGCCAGTGCAGGATTTTGTGGACGAACTGAACTCCCGATATAGACCACAAATGTTCGATGGGATTCATATCGGGCAGTGTAGGTGGCCAAACCCATGACTCGAACTGTACAGAAAGTTCAATCCAGTCGAGACCAGATGTCGGCTGGTGCTGAGACGCATACGTTATCCATCGTCGATTGGCTGCCCGGCAGTAGAAGATAATCATTTCCAGCCAGTGACCGGTTCAGTTGGATCAGAGTACCCAGCCCCTCCCATGTAAACACAGCCCATACCATTAACGAGGCAGCACCAGTTTCACGGTGCGTTATTGACAGCTTTGGTGCGTGGCACTGTGCCGCCTATACCACACTCGAATGCTACCACCAGCTCTTACCAACTGAAATCGGGACTCGTCTGACCAGCCCACGGTTATCCAGTCGTCTGGGGTCCAACTGATATGGCCACGAGCACAGGAGAGGCGCTGCATGCGATGTCGTGCTGTTAGCAAAGGCACTCGCGTTGGTCGTCCTGCTACCACAGCCCATTAACGCCAGATTTCGCAGCAAAGACACTCGCGTTGGTCGTCCTGCTACCACAGCCCATTAACGCCAGATTTCGCAGCAAAGACACTCGCGTTGATCGTCCTGCTACCACAGCCCATTAACGCCAGATTTCGCAGCAAAGACACTCGCGTTGGTCGTCCTGCTACCACAGCCCATTAACGCCAGATTTCGCAGCAAAGACACTCGCGTTGATCGTCCTGCTACCACAGCCCATTAACGCCAGATTTCGCAGCAAAGACACTCGCGTTGGTCGTCCTGCTACCACAGCCCATTAACGCCAGATTTCGCAGCAAAGGCACTCGAGTTGATCGTCCTGCTACCACAGCCCATTAACGCCAGATTTCACAGCAAAGGCACTCGCGTTGATCGTCCTGCTACCACAGCCCATTAACGCCAGATTTCGCAGCAAAGGCACTCGCGTTGATCGTCCTTGCTACCACAGCCCATCAATGCCAGATTTCACAGCAAAGGCACTCGCGTTGATCGTCCTGCTACCACAGCCCATTAACGCCAGATTTCGCAGCAAAGGCACTCGCGTTGATCGTCCTGCTACCACAGCCCATTAACGCCAGATTTCGCAGCAAAGGCACTCGCGTTGGTCGTCCTGCTACCACAGCCCATTAACGCCAGATTTCGCAGCAAAGGCACTCGCGTTGATCGTCCTGCTACCACAGCCCATTAACGCCAGATTTCGCAGCAAAGGCACTCGCGTTGATCGTCCTGCTACCACAGCCCATCAACGCCAGATTTCACAGCAAAGGCACTCGCGTTGATCGTCCTGCTACCACAGCCCATCATCGCCAGATTTCACAGCAAAGGCACTCGAGTTGATCGTCCTGCTACCACAGCCCATTAACGCCAGATTTCACAGCAAAGGCACTCGCGTTGGTCGTCCTGCTACCACAGCCCATTAACGCCAGATTTCGCAGCAAAGGCACTCGCGTTGATCGTCCTGCTACCACAGCCCATTAACGCCAGATTTCGCAGCAAAGACACTCGCGTTGGTCGTCCTGCTACCACAGCCCATTAACGCCAGATTTCGCAGCAAAGGCACTCGAGTTGATCGTCCTGCTACCACAGCCCATTAACGCCAGATTTCACAGCAAAGGCACTCGCGTTGATCGTCCTGCTACCACAGCCCATTAACGCCAGATTTCGCAGCAAAGGCACTCGCGTTGATCGTCCTTGCTACCACAGCCCATCAATGCCAGATTTCACAGCAAAGGCACTCGCGTTGATCGTCCTGCTACCACAGCCCATTAACGCCAGATTTCGCAGCAAAGGCACTCGCGTTGATCGTCCTGCTACCACAGCCCATTAACGCCAGATTTCGCAGCAAAGGCACTCGCGTTGGTCGTCCTGCTACCACAGCCCATTAACGCCAGATTTCGCAGCAAAGGCACTCGCGTTGATCGTCCTGCTACCACAGCCCATTAACGCCAGATTTCGCAGCAAAGGCACTCGCGTTGATCGTCCTGCTACCACAGCCCATCAACGCCAGATTTCACAGCAAAGGCACTCGCGTTGATCGTCCTGCTACCACAGCCCATCATCGCCAGATTTCACAGCAAAGGCACTCGAGTTGATCGTCCTGCTACCACAGCCCATTAACGCCAGATTTCACAGCAAAGGCACTCGCGTTGGTCGTCCTGCTACCACAGCCCATTAACGCCAGATTTCGCAGCAAAGGCACTCGCGTTGATCGTCCTGCTACCACAGCCCATTAACGCCAGATTTCGCAGCAAAGGCACTCGCGTTGGTCGTCCTGCTACCACAGCCCATTAACGCCAGATTTCGCAGCAAAGTCACTCGCGCTGATCGTCCTGCTAACCAAGCCCATCATCGCCATATTTCACAGCAAAGGCACTCGAGTTGATCGTCCTGCTACCACAGCCCATTAACGCCAGATTTCGCAGCAAAGGCACTCGCATTGATTGTCCTGCTACCACAGCCCATTAACGCCAGATTTCGCAGCAAAGGCACTTGCGTTGATCGTCCTGCTACCACAGCCCATTAACGCCAGATTTCACAGCAAAGGCACTCGCGTTGATCGTCCTGCTACCACAGCCCATTAACGCCAGATTTCGCAGCAAAGGCACTCGCGTTGATCGTCCTGCTACCACAGCCCGTTAACACCAGATTTCGCAGCAAAGGCACTCGCGTTGATCGTCCTGCTACCACAGCCCATTAACGCCAGATTTCGCAGCAAAGGCACTCGCGTTGATCGTCCTGCTACCACAGCCCATTAACGCCAGATTTCACAGCAAAGGCACTCGCGTTGATCGTCCTGCTACCACAGCCCATCAACGCCAGATTTCACAGCAAAGGCACTCGAGTTGATCGTCCTGCTACCACAGCCCATCAACGCCAGATTTCGCAGCAAAGGCACTCGCGTTGATCGTCCTGCTACCACAGCCCATTAACGCCAGATTTCGCAGCAAAGGCACTCGAGTTGATCGTCCTGCTACCACAGCCCATTAACGCCAGATTTCGCAGCAAAGGCACTCGCGTTGATCGTCCTGCTACCACAGCCCATTAACGCCAGATTTCGCAGCAAAGGCACTCGCGTTGGTCGTCCTGCTACCACAGCCCATTAACGCCAGATTTCGCAGCAAAGGCACTCGCGTTGATCGTCCTGCTACCACAGCCCATTAACGCCAGATTTCGCAGCAAAGGCACTCGCGTTGATCGTCCTGCTACCACAGCCCATCAACGCCAGATTTCACAGCAAAGGCACTCGCGTTGATCGTCCTGCTACCACAGCCCATCATCGCCAGATTTCACAGCAAAGGCACTCGAGTTGATCGTCCTGCTACCACAGCCCATCAACGCCAGATTTCGCAGCCAAGGCACTCGCGTTGATCGTCCTGCTACCACAGCCCATTAACGCCAGATTTCACAGCAAAGACACTCGCGTTGGTCGTCCTGCTACCACAGCCCATTAACGCCAGATTTCGCAGCAAAGGCACTCGAGTTGATCGTCCTGCTACCACAGCCCATTAACGCCAGATTTCACAGCAAAGGCACTCGCGTTGATCGTCCTGCTACCACAGCCCATTAACGCCAGATTTCGCAGCAAAGGCACTCGCGTTGATCGTCCTTGCTACCACAGCCCATCAATGCCAGATTTCACAGCAAAGGCACTCGCGTTGATCGTCCTGCTACCACAGCCCATTAACGCCAGATTTCGCAGCAAAGGCACTCGCGTTGATCGTCCTGCTACCACAGCCCATTAACGCCAGATTTCACAGCAAAGGCACTCGCGTTGGTCGTCCTGCTACCACAGCCCATTAACGCCAGATTTCGCAGCAAAGGCACTCGCGTTGATCGTCCTGCTACCACAGCCCATTAACGCCAGATTTCGCAGCAAAGGCACTCGCGTTGATCGTCCTGCTACCACAGCCCATCAACGCCAGATTTCACAGCAAAGGCACTCGCGTTGATCGTCCTGCTACCACAGCCCATCATCGCCAGATTTCACAGCAAAGGCACTCGAGTTGATCGTCCTGCTACCACAGCCCATTAACGCCAGATTTCACAGCAAAGGCACTCGCGTTGGTCGTCCTGCTACCACAGCCCATTAACGCCAGATTTCGCAGCAAAGGCACTCGCGTTGATCGTCCTGCTACCACAGCCCATTAACGCCAGATTTCGCAGCAAAGGCACTCGCGTTGGTCGTCCTGCTACCACAGCCCATTAACGCCAGATTTCGCAGCAAAGTCACTCGCGTTGATCGTCCTGCTAACCAAGCCCATCATCGCCATATTTCACAGCAAAGGCACTCGAGTTGATCGTCCTGCTACCACAGCCCATTAACGCCAGATTTCGCAGCAAAGGCACTCGCATTGATTGTCCTGCTACCACAGCCCATTAACGCCAGATTTCGCAGCAAAGGCACTTGCGTTGATCGTCCTGCTACCACAGCCCATTAACGCCAGATTTCACAGCAAAGGCACTCGCGTTGATCGTCCTGCTACCACAGCCCATTAACGCCAGATTTCGCAGCAAAGGCACTCGCGTTGATCGTCCTGCTACCACAGCCCGTTAACACCAGATTTCGCAGCAAAGGCACTCGCGTTGATCGTCCTGCTACCACAGCCCATTAACGCCAGATTTCGCAGCAAAGGCACTCGCGTTGATCGTCCTGCTACCACAGCCCATTAACGCCAGATTTCACAGCAAAGGCACTCGCGTTGATCGTCCTGCTACCACAGCCCATCAACGCCAGATTTCACAGCAAAGGCACTCGAGTTGATCGTCCTGCTACCACAGCCCATCAACGCCAGATTTCGCAGCAAAGGCACTCGCGTTGATCGTCCTGCTACCACAGCCCATTAACGCCAGATTTCGCAGCAAAGGCACTCGAGTTGATCGTCCTGCTACCACAGCCCATTAACGCCAGATTTCGCAGCAAAGGCACTCGCGTTGATCGTCCTGCTACCACAGCCCATTAACGCCAGATTTCGCAGCAAAGGCACTCGCGTTGGTCGTCCTGCTACCACAGCCCATTAACGCCAGATTTCGCAGCAAAGGCACTCGCGTTGATCGTCCTGCTACCACAGCCCATTAACGCCAGATTTCGCAGCAAAGGCACTCGCGTTGATCGTCCTGCTACCACATCCCATCAACGCCAGATTTCACAGCAAAGGCACTCGCGTTGATCGTCCTGCTACCACAGCCCATCATCGCCAGATTTCACAGCAAAGGCACTCGAGTTGATCGTCCTGCTACCACAGCCCATCAACGCCAGATTTCGCAGCCAAGGCACTCGCGTTGATCGTCCTGCTACCACAGCCCATTAACGCCAGATTTCACAGCAAAGACACTCGCGTTGGTCGTCCTGCTACCACAGCCCATTAACGCCAGATTTCGCAGCAAAGGCACTCGAGTTGATCGTCCTGCTACCACAGCCCATTAACGCCAGATTTCACAGCAAAGGCACTCGCGTTGATCGTCCTGCTACCACAGCCCATTAACGCCAGATTTCGCAGCAAAGGCACTCGCGTTGATCGTCCTTGCTACCACAGCCCATCAATGCCAGATTTCACAGCAAAGGCACTCGCGTTGATCGTCCTGCTACCACAGCCCATTAACGCCAGATTTCGCAGCAAAGGCACTCGCGTTGATCGTCCTGCTACCACAGCCCATTAACGCCAGATTTCGCAGCAAAGGCACTCGCGTTGGTCGTCCTGCTACCACAGCCCATTAACGCCAGATTTCGCAGCAAAGGCACTCGCGTTGATCGTCCTGCTACCACAGCCCATTAACGCCAGATTTCGCAGCAAAGGCACTCGCGTTGATCGTCCTGCTACCACAGCCCATCAACGCCAGATTTCACAGCAAAGGCACTCGCGTTGATCGTCCTGCTACCACAGCCCATCATCGCCAGATTTCACAGCAAAGGCACTCGAGTTGATCGTCCTGCTACCACAGCCCATTAACGCCAGATTTCACAGCAAAGGCACTCGCGTTGGTCGTCCTGCTACCACAGCCCATTAACGCCAGATTTCCCAGCAAAGGCACTCGCGTTGATCGTCCTGCTACCACAGCCCATTAACGCCAGATTTCGCAGCAAAGGCACTCGCGTTGGTCGTCCTGCTACCACAGCCCATTAACGCCAGATTTCGCAGCAAAGTCACTCGCGTTGATCGTCCTGCTAACCAAGCCCATCATCGCCATATTTCACAGCAAAGGCACTCGAGTTGATCGTCCTGCTACCACAGCCCATTAACGCCAGATTTCGCAGCAAAGGCACTCGCATTGATTGTCCTGCTACCACAGCCCATTAACGCCAGATTTCGCAGCAAAGGCACTTGCGTTGATCGTCCTGCTACCACAGCCCATTAACGCCAGATTTCACAGCAAAGGCACTCGCGTTGATCGTCCTGCTACCACAGCCCATTAACGCCAGATTTCGCAGCAAAGGCACTCGCGTTGATCGTCCTGCTACCACAGCCCGTTAACACCAGATTTCGCAGCAAAGGCACTCGCGTTGATCGTCCTGCTACCACAGCCCATTAACGCCAGATTTCGCAGCAAAGGCACTCGCGTTGATCGTCCTGCTACCACAGCCCATTAACGCCAGATTTCACAGCAAAGGCACTCGCGTTGATCGTCCTGCTACCACAGCCCATCAACGCCAGATTTCACAGCAAAGGCACTCGAGTTGATCGTCCTGCTACCACAGCCCATCAACGCCAGATTTCGCAGCAAAGGCACTCGCGTTGATCGTCCTGCTACCACAGCCCATTAACGCCAGATTTCGCAGCCAAGGCACTCGCGTTGATCGTCCTGCTACCACAGCCCATTAACGCCAGATTTCGCAGCAAAGGCACTCGCGTTGATCGTCCTGCTACCACAGCCCATTAACGCCAGATTTCGCAGCAAAGGCACTCGCGTTGATCGTCCTGCTACCACAGCCCATTAACGCCAGATTTCGGAGCAAAGGCACTCGCGTTGGTCGTCCTGCTACCACGGCCCATTAACGCCAGATTTCGCAGCAAAGGCACTCGCGTTGATCGTCCTGCTACCACAGCCCATTAACGCCAGATTTCACAGCAAAGGCACTCGCGTTGGTCGTCCTGCTACCACAGCCCATCAACGCCAGATTTCACAGCAAAGGCACTCGCGTTGATCGTCCTGCTACCACAGCCCATCAACGCCAGATTTCACAGCAAAGGCACTCGCGTTGATCGTCCTGCTACCACAGCCCGTTAACGCCAGATTTCGCAGCAAAGGCACTCGCGTTGATCGTCCTGCTACCACAGCCCATTAACGCCAGATTTCGCAGCAAAGGCACTCGCGTTGATCGTCCTGCTACCACAGCCCATTAACGCCAGATTTCGCAGCAAAGGCACTCGCGTTGGTCGTCCTGCTACAACAGCCCATTAACACCAGATTTCGCAGCAAAGGCACTCGCGTTGATCGTCCTGCTACCACAGCCCATTAACGCCAGATTTCGCAGCAAAGGCACTCGCGTTGGTCGTCCTGCTACAACAGCCCATTAACGCCAGATTTCACAGCAAAGGCACTCGCGTTGATCGTCCTGCTACCACAGCCCATTAACGCCAGATTTCGCAGCAAAGGCACTCGCGTTGATCGTCCTGCTACCACAGCCCATTAACGCCAGATTTTGCAGCAAAGGCACTCGCGTTGATCGTTCTGCTACCACAGCCCATTAACGCCAGATTTCGCAGCAAAGGCACTCGCGTTGATCGTCCTGCTACCACAGCCCATTAACGCCAGATTTCACAGCAAAGGCACTCGCGTTGGTCGTCCTGCTACCACAGCCCATTAACGCCAGATTTCGCAGCAAAGGCACTCGCGTTGGTCGTCCTGCTACCACAGCCCATTAACGCCAGATTTCGCAGCAAAGGCACTCGCGTTGATCGTCCTGCTACCACAGCCCATTAACGCCAGATTTCGCAGCAAAGGCACTCGCGTTGATCGTCCTGCTACCACAGCCCATCAACGCCAGATTTCACAGCAAAGGCACTCGCGTTGCTCGTCCTGCTACCACAGACCATTAACGCCAGATTTCGCTGTCCTGTCGTAACGTATACGCTCGTCGTACGTCCCACAATGACGGTTAGTTCACGCAGTGTTGCTTGTCTGTTAGCACTTACAACTGTACGCGAACGCCGCTGCTCTCGGTCGTTAAGTGAAGGCCACTGCATCGTCCGCGGTGAGAGGTAAAGGCTGAAATTTGTTATTCCTTCCACACTCTTGACACTGCGCATCTCGGAATACTGAATTCTCTAAGGGTTTCCGAAATGGAATGCCCAAGTGTCTACCTTCAACTGCCCTTCCATTCCCATCGTACGGCCATAATCACGTCGAAAACATTTTCATGTCAATCACCTGAGTCTAAATGACAACTCCAGCAATGCACTGTCCTTTTATATCTTGTGAACGCGATAATACCGCCATCTGTATATGCGCATATCGGTCTGCCATGACGCTTTGTCACTACATTGTATACTGGTAGCAGGCTGTTTAAAGGGACTCACTGCCCTAATTCCCATCAGTCTACAACAGTACAGGAAGTGACTTACCGACTGAGATCAACCCCTTGTTGCAGTGTAGGAAGTGTCGTCCGTAGCCAGAATCCACTTGTTACAAATTAGTGCAACACGTTTAGCGGTTAACAGTCTAAGTAGAGAACAAAGGGAGACACCTTCTTTTATAATTGCCTCATCTACGCGTCGACAGTAAGTAGCGACAGTTTACTGTAGAAAAGCTTAAGAAGTGTTCCGTCACAATGCAGTTTGCTTTGCAGAATGACCTGGAACAGAAACGCCCTCTCGGACACCTTTCCCCGTACTCTCCTAAATCTACATCTATACTCCGCAATCCACATTACGGTGTGTGGCAGAGAGTGCTTTATTTACCAGTCTCATTTGCCCCTTTTCCTCTACCAGACGGGAATGGGTCCAGGGAAGTATCAATGCTGATAACCCTCCGTATGAGCTCAAACTCTCTCATCTTATGTTCATGAGATATTCGCGAGACATACCGGGTGATCAAAAAGTCAGTACAAATTTGAAAACTTAAGAAACCATGGAATAATGTACATAGAGAGGTAAAAATTGACACACATGCTTGGAATGACATGGGGTTTTATTAGAACAAAAAAAAAAAAACAACGTTCACAAAATGTCAGACAGATGGCGCTGGACAGCAAAATGTCAGTGACTGTGCATGACAATCGTGTATAAAAGGAGCTGTAACGAGAGAGAGAATCAGATGCGCCAGCAGTCGCAGCATGTTGACGTTACCTGAAAAGGCGCTTTTAGTGAAGCTGTATTATCAGAATGGGGAATGTGCTAGTTCAGCGTTACGATCCTATCGCCATAGGAAGGGGATTCGAACGGGTGAAGGTCCGTTGACAAATGCAGCTGTGGCGAGAATGACTTAGAAGTTCGAAGCCACGGCTTGTTTAGACGATAGACCCCGTAGTGGCCGACCGAGCACAAGGTGTAATGCTTCTGAGACACTTCAGGAAGAAATGGAGACTGTAGTGGGTTCGTCTATGCACGGGGAAGTCAGCGCTCGTGCAGTCGCACGTCGCACCGGCATTCCATTACTGTTTGGTTGGCACTTAGGCGCACCCTCCAATGCTATCCGTACAAAATCCATCGGCATCATGAACTGTTACCTGGCGACTTATTGAAGCGGAGGGCATTTGCTGTGTGGGCGTTTCAAAAGATGGCGGAAGATGACGATTGGTTGAGTAACGTGTTGTGGACCGACGAAGCTCATTTCACGCTCCGAGGGTCTGTCGACGCCCGCAACTGCAGAATTTGGGCTACGGAAAATCCTAGAACTGTCGTGAAAACTCCATTGCACGACGAGAAAGTCACGGTATGGGTTGTATTTACCACATCTACCGTTATCGGGCCTTTTTTCTTCGAGGAAATGCGTGATTCTGGTTTTGTAACCGCTACCGTGACGGGTGAAAGGTACGCCGATATGTTACAGAATCGCATGATCCCCAGCCTGGCTGATAAACACCTGCTGGAACGTACGATGTTTATGCAGGATGGCGCTCCACCCCATATTGCTAGACGCGTGAAAGATCTCTTGCGCGCGTCGTTTGGTGACGATCGTGTGCTCAGCCGCCACTTTCGTCATGCTTGGCCTCCCAGGTCCCCAGACCTCAGTCCGTGCGATTATTGGCTTTGGGATTACCTGAAGTCGCAAGTGTATTGTGATCGACCGACATCTCTAGGGATGCTGAAAGACAACATCCGATGCCAACGCTTCACCATAACTCCGGGCATGCTTTACAGTGCTGTTCACAACATTATTCCTCAACTACAGCTATTGTTGAGGAATGATGGTGGACATATTGAGCATTTCCTGTAAAGAACATCATCTTTGCTTTGTCTTACTTTGTTATGATAATTATTGCTATTCTGATCAGATGAAGCGCCATCTGTCGGACATTTTTTGAAATTTTGTATTTTTTTTTTTTTGGTTCTAATAAAACCCCATGTCATTCCAAGCAGGTGTGTCAATTTGTACCTCTCTATCTACATTATTCCGTGATTTATTCAGTTTTCAAACTCATACTGACTTCTTGATCACCCGGTACGCACGAGGTAGCAGTATAGTGGTTGGCTCTTCCAGGAGTCTATGCTTTCGCAACTGCAACAGTAGACCATAACGTGATGCAGAGCGCCTCTCTTCCAACGTCTGACGCTATACTTGGCTGAGCATCCCCATGACCCTTTCGCGCTTAGTAATTGAATCTGTAACGAAGTTTGCTGCTCTGCTTTCAGTCTTCTCTGTTTCCTTTGTCACTCCTGTATGGTGCAGCTCCCACACCGACGAGCAATATTCAAGCATCGGTCAAACGAGTGTTTCGCAAACTACTTCCTTTGCGCACACACTACATTTCCTGGAGATTCTTCCCATGCATCTCAGTCTACAATCTGGTTTGTTCGCGATTAATTTTATATTGTCGTTCGAGTTTTAATCGCACCATACACATACTTCCAAATGTTTTGTGGAAGTAAATGCTTCCACAGTTGCTTCTGGAATCGTATGATAGACGTTGATAAACGGGTATTTCTGTCTGTGTATTCGCAATATCTTATACCGGGTGTTCAAAACGGCTCTCCGCAGTGCCGTATGACTGTTCGCTGCGCGTACCGTATGCCACAATGTCTTTCTTTCTTTTGCAACTGTCTTTACCCCGCATTGTGCGCAGGGTCGGAAGGCTAACTAGGGGAGGCCGCCAATTGTAAAATTCAGATTAGATTCATACTGCGCATAATAAAAGCTCATAGCCAGAGGTGTAATGTGGCAAAGCACCAAGATGCACTTCTCAGCCGTTGTCGAGAAAATCGACGTTAAAAGAAACCGTTGCGGTGAAATACTCTCTACGATTTATAATTTCCTACAGCGTCGCCGGCCGCGGTGGTCTCGCGGTTCTAGGCGCGCAGTCAGGAACCATGCGACTGCTACGGTCGCAGGTTCGAATCCTGCCTCGGGCATGGATGTGTGTGATGTCCTTAGGTTAGTTAGGTTTAAGTAGTTCTAAGTTCTAGGGGACTGATGACCACAGCAGTTGAGTCCCATAGTGCTCAGAGCCATTTGAACCAACCTACAGCGTCGTTGCGCAGCGGTAAGCGCTCGGGTCGCCGGATCGAATCTCGCGCCATGTAACTTTTTTTTTAGTATTTGTTTTTTGTAATTCAAATATATATATATATATATATATATATATATTCCCGGTCATCAGTTGCAACAATTATGCATATAAAAAGTTGTTGAAAGTCGTTTGTCGTGGAAAAACTGGCGATTTCGAACATGATTATGTTTTCCGCAAACAAAGTTGTATTTCACAAATGTTATTAATTATCTTCATAATGTTTACACGTGTAGTTAACGGAAGACGTAGAAACGATATTCCGAAACGAATACGTATAGTGTAAGTCAAACGTTCCAATTAGAGACCCCACGATATATATATATATATATATATATATATATATATATATATATATATATATATATATATATATATTACAAAAAACAAATACCAAAAAGAAAAGTTGCATGGCGCGAGATTCGATCCAGCGACCTTCGGATTACGAACCCGAGCGCTTACTGCAGCGCCACTACGCTGTAGGAAATTATAAATGGTAGAGAGTATTTCACCGCAACGGTTTCTTTTAACTGTCGACTTTCTTGACAACGGCTGAGAAGTGCATCTTGGTGCTTTGCCACATTACACCTCTGCCCATGAGCTTTTATTATGCGCAGTATGAATCTAATCTGAATTTTACAATTGGCGGCCTCCCCTTGTAAGTACGGAATTGGCATGGTTAATGGAAGGGGTGGACAGATGACTTCCTGCCGCCACCCCATATCCCCCCCAGGACGGACACAGAGTACCCCAGCTACCTGCGTCTATTGTAAATCGTGAAATAGTGTGAATGTGTTTCAGATGTCTGCAAGTCATGTAACTGAGGCGGGACGTGGGGACGAGCCCGGTATTCACCTAGTAGAATGCGGAAAACCGCCTAAAAACCACATCCAGGCTGGCGAGCACAGCGCCCGCCGTCGTTAATCCGCCAGGTGGATTGTATCCGGGGCCGACGCGCCTTCCTGAGCCCACGAAGCAGCGCGTTAGCACTCTCGGCTACCGTGGCGAGTGTATGCTGCAATGAATATACCGAAATGGAACTCAGTGAAATACATGTTATTAATTTATTGAATACTCATTTCTACTTACAAATTAGAATGTTGGGAGAGTCCACTTTAAAGGAAGTAACCCAGGCAGGCGAACAATGATACGGCAAACGCGGCTAACAATCATACGGCACTGCGGAGAGACTGTTTGAACATCCCGTACTTATGAAACTTCCTGGCAGATTAAAACTGTGTGCCCGACCGAGACTCGAACTCGGGACCTTCGCCTTTCGCGGGCAAGTGCTCTACCAACTGAGCTACCGAAGCACGACCCACGCCCGGTACTCACAGCTTTACTTCTGCCAGTACCTCGTCTCCTACCTTCCAAACTTTACAGAAGCTCTCCTGTGAACCTTGCAGGACTAGCACTCCTGAAAGAAAGGATATTGGGGAGACATGGCTTAGCCACAGCCTGGGGGATGTTTCCAGAATGAGATTTTCACTCTGCAGCGGAGTGTGCGCTGATATGAAACTTCCTGGCAGATTAAAACTGTGTGCCCGACCGAGACTCGAACTCGGGACCTTTGCCTTTCGCGGGCAAGTGCTCTACCATCTGAGCTACCGAAGCACGACTCACGTCCGGTCCTCACAGCTTTACTTCTGCCAGTACCTCGTCTCCTACCTTCCAAACTTTACAGAAGCTCTCCTGCGAACCATGCAGGACTAGCACTCCTGAAAGAAAGGATATTGGGGAGACATGGCTTAGCCACAGCCTGGGGGATGTTTCCAGAATGAGATTTTCACTCTGCAGCGGAGTGTGCGCTGATATGAAACTTCCTGGCAGATTAAAACTGTGTGCCCGACCGAGACTCGAACTCGGGACCTTTGCCTTTCGCGGGCAAGTGCTCTACCAACTGAGCTACCGAAGCACGACCCACGCCCGGTACTCACAGCTTTACTTCTGCCGGTACCTCGTCTCCTACCTTCCAAACTTCGAAGTCTCGGTCGGGCACACAGTTTTAATCTGCCAGGAAGTTTCATATCAGCGCACACTCCGCTGCAGAGTGAAAATCTCATTCTGGATCCCGTACTTGTTTGTATTGAGCTTCAGTTGCCCATCTCTACACCATGTGTCGCTCCTCTGCAAGCTTCCCTCAATTTAACTACAGATTTCCAGCGTTGCAACTTCTCTCCGTACAACAGCACCATCCGGCTCGTAGAAATTACGATCTTGAAAATTTCTCGGGTATTCAGCCAGACAGGTATTTCGGCACGCCAATTTCTTGCCATCTTCAGGCGTTCTTGGGTATTCAGCCAGGCAGTTATTTCGGCATGCCAACTTCTTGCCATCTTCAGGCGTTCTCGGTGTCAGACACCAAGCATGCCTGAAGATGGCAAGAAGTCGGGTTGCCGAAATATCACGCCTTTAGGACGCTACCTGGCTGAATACCCAAGAAATTTTTCAAGATTTCTGTACGCCGGGAAAACCTCAGATCACACAGAAATTACGACGTTATCCACTAGGCCATTTACAATGATGAGCCAAAACATTATGGCCACCTGATTAATAGCTTGTTTGTCCACCTCTGTAACGAAATACATCAATGATTCTGCGTATCAGGGGTCCGACAGTCTGTTGACAGGTTTTTGGAGGTATGTGCCACTACATGCAATTGGCGTAAATGAAAGGTCGCTGATTTGCGAACGTGGTGATGGCGCCCGATAGCGTCCCATACGGCTTCCCATAGGATTTACATCAGACGAATTTGCCTAGATATCGACGTGATTTCAGTATAATGCTCCTCAAAGCACTTTAGCACGGTTCTGGCTCCGAGATACGGACAATTACGACAGTTGTAACACCGGAAATGCGTATCCTCGTATTTCCAGCTATTGTACATAATATTTTTTCCTTGTTTTGTTACCTGAATATATGACATTTCTGTGCCTTTGTATATTGTAATTGTTTTACTATTTGTATATATATGCATTTATGTCGATGTATAATTGGTTTGTTTTGTGAATATTATTTGTACACACCTGGAAATGGAAAAAAGAACACATTGACACCGGTGTGTCAGACCCACCATACTTGCTCCGGACACTGCGCGAGGGCTGTACAAGCAATGATCACACGCACGGCACAGCGGACACACCAGGAACCGCGGTGTTGGCCGTCGAATGGCGCTAGCTGCGCAGCATTTGTGCACCGCCGCCGTCAGTGTCAGCCAGTTTGCCGTGGCATACGGAGCTCCATCGCAGTCTTTAACACTGGTAGTATGCCGCGACAGCGTGGACGTGAACCGTATGTGCAGTTTGAGCGAGGGCGTATAGTGGGCATGCGGGAGGCCGGGTGGACGTACCGCCGAATTGCTCAACACGTGGGGCGTGAGGTCTCCACAGTACATCGATGTTGTCGTCAGTGGTCGGCGGAAGGTGCACGTGCCCGTCGACCTGGGACCGGACCGCAGCGACGCACGGATGCACGCCAAGACCGTAGGCTCCTACGCAGTGCCGTAGGGGACCGCACCGCCACTTCCCAGCAAATTAGGGACACTGTTGCTCCTGGGGTATCGGCGAGGACCATTCGCAACCGTCTCCGTGAAGCTGGGCTACGGTCCCGCACACCGTTAGGCCGTCTTCCGCTCACGCCCCAACATCGTGCAGCCCGCCTCCAGTGGTGTCGCGACAGGCGTGAATGGAGGGACGAATGGAGACGTGTCGTCTTCAGCGATGAGAGTCGCTTCTGCCTTGGTGCCAATGATGGTCGTATGCGTGTTTGGCGCCGTGCAGGTGAGCGCCACAATCAGGACTGCATACGACCGAGGCACACAGGGCCAACACCCGGCATCATGGTGTGGGGAGCGATCTCCTACACTGGCCGTACACGACTGGTGATCGTCGAGGGGACACTGAATAGTGCACGGTACATCCAAACCGTCATCGAACCCATCGTTCTACCATTCCTAGACCGGCAAGGGAACTTGCTGTTCCAACAGGACAATGCACGTCCGCATGTATCCCGTGCCATCCAACGTGCTCTAGAAGGTGTAAGTCAACTACCCTGGCCAGCAAGATCTCCGGATCTGTCCCCCATTGAGCATCTTTGGGACTGGATGAAGCGTCGTCTCACGCAGTCTGCACGTCCAGCACGAACGCTGGCCCAACTGAGGCGCCAGTTGGAAATGGCATGGCAAGCCGTTCCACAGGACTACATCCAGCATCTCTACGATCGTCTCCATGGGAGAATAGCAGCCTGCATTGCTGCGAAAGGTGGATATACACTGTACTAGTGCCGACATTGTGCATGCTCTGTTGCCTGTGTCTATGTGCCTGTGGTTCTGTCAGTGTGATCATGTGATGTATCTGACCCCAGGAATGTGTCAATAAAGTTTCCCCTTCCTGGGACAATGAATTCACGGTGTTCTTATTTCTATTTCCAGGAGTGTATTTATACGCTGGGTCTGGCCTAGGGAAAACTATACTATCGAACGAATACATCGATAGGTCGTGTGGAGAACCAAAGTGTAGGACCTTTGGTAGTGTTAACTCTGCCGCGTGGAGCACGGGCAGCGAAGGAGTCTGGCTGGAGTAGCGAGTGGAGCAGGTGTGTTGTGTGAAGCTCCCGCGAGTTGCCGCGCTTTCGGGGATTGGCAGCATGTAATTGCGCTCGACTTGCGATGATAGTTTCTGACATGGTGTCGCGGACGGGAAGCATTAGCTGGCGCACATCAAGAGCCCGTTTCGTCTGGTGACCGTGTCGAGAAGAAGGCGCGCCAGCATCCAGCTTCTGCAACAGCGACGGCCGACAATGAGTGACTGTCGCCACCTCCTCGATCGACGACTTCAAACCTTCAATCAACCAACAAGGAAGACTAAAAGCACGTAAAGTATCAGAACTGTATGGCAGACCTCAGCTTTTCAAACTGTTCCATTTGCCTCGCAAAATTACAGCAACTTAGCATGAACCTTTGTTGCTCATTGTCCCAATTGCATTACCAAGCAGGGTCCCTTCCTTTTCCGAAATGAACCCGAGTGTCGTTGAAATTCAGACGCCAGCATTAAAGTACAATCATTCCATTTCACTGCTTTAATTTCAAAGTTCAGTTAAAGTATTCATAGCTGGCTACAATACTTGGATTACACAAGCACAAATTAAGAGTGCGAGTTTTGTTACCGTATCTTAGCTTACCTGTGACTGCAGCTCAGCTTGGTACGTACTAAATTTTGCTATTGTTAATTGTTCAGAATCATTTAATTCAAGTTCAAAGTTAAATCTCTTATTTCTAAATTGCGTAGATTTAAGTAGCTTTTGAAATGATTGTTGAGGTAGCCCAAGACTAACTGTATTTTACTGAATTTCGATATGCTTCAGAAACAAAGTTCACTATTAATTTCAGTCACTAAATTAACTTTCAATTTTCCGGTTTTATTAATACTTTTGCTAAATTAAGTCAGAGCGCAGCGAAATTTATTACTTCTGAAAAACTTTCAGTTTTCACACTACACATGTCAATCTTCAGTTGCCACGCTTCTAGTGCTAATTATATGTGTAATAACCTTTCTTTTTCAGTTACTATAGTAATTGTCCTTAGGACTGGCGACCGTGATTTCCCCCAAATCTCAAATATCTAATTACCGCTAGTTAATTGTTGACGTAACGGCCGCACACTTACTTTCTTTATTAACTTTACCCCTTTTCAAAATTAATTTCCACCAGTTTCATTTGCATTTTTCCTTTCATTTAGATGTAACCCTTTCCTCCCTCTTTACCGACAGATTAACTTCGGTGACGATTGCTTTTCCCAAATTTCCATTAGGTACACGCGGTTTAATTTTTCACTGTCATTAAGGTCGATAAGAGAGGGGGAGGTTACACGGTAAGTCAAATGAAAACCTTAAATTTTTTAAAAATATTATTTATTGTACAGAAGTGGTACAAAGCTGTATCACTTTTCAACATAATCTCCCCCACGCTCAATGCAAGTCCTCCAGCGCTTACAAAGTGCATAAATTCCTTTAGAAAAAAATTCTTTTGGTAGTCCGCGCAACCACTCACGCACCGCGTGCCGTACCTCTTCATCAGAACGGAACTTCTTTCCTCCCATTGCGTCTTTCAGTGGTCCAAACATGTGGAAATCACTTGGGGCGAGGTCTGGTGAGTATGGTGGATGAGGAAGACACTCAAAATGCGGGTCTGTCATTGTTGCAACTGTTGTACGGGAGTGTGGGGCTTTCCATTCTCATTTTGCAAAACGACGCCTCATTCGTCCCAAAAGAGAGTCAGCATAACCTTCCCTGCTGATGGTACTGTTCGAAACTTCTTTGGTTTTGGTGATAAGGAATGGCGCCATTCCTTGCTCGCTCTCTTCGTTTCTAAACATTTGGAAATGAGAAAGCTATCCACAACATGGGTTCCGCGATTGCTCACGCTTGTCCAAAAACGGAATCATGTGAACTGTTGCAAGGATGGTTTGCAGCTGTTCAGGAAGAATCCGCAGGACTCTAAGCGTGACTATGGATGAAACATGGATACATTTCTATACTCCTGAGACCAAACAACAATCTAAACAACGGGTTACCAAGGCAGAATCTTCACCAAACAAGGCGAAGAACAGTCCTTCGGCCGGAAAGGTTATGCGACTGTCTTTTGGGATAAGCAAGTGATAATCCTCATCGACTTTCTGAAAAAGGGTAAAACTATTGCAGGTGCATATTATTCATCGTTATTGGACCTTTTGAAAAACGAGCTGAAAGAAAAACGCCGGCGATTGGACCACAAAAAGTCCTTTTCCATCATGACAATGCACCAGCACACACCTTGTGGGCGCAAAATTAATCGAAATAGGATTCCAACTCGTTTCATATCTCCCCTATTGCCCAGAGTTGTTCCCCAATTGGAAGAAATGGCTGGCGGGACAAAGATTTTATTCAAACGAGAACGTGATTGAAGCAACTAATAGCTATTCAAAATGTTCAAATGTGTGTGAAATCTTATGGGACTTAACTGCTAAGGTCATCAGCCCCTAAGCTTACACACTACTTAACCTAAATTATCCTAAGGACAAACACACACACCCATGCCCGAGGGAGGACTCGAACCTCCGCCGGGACCAGCCGCACAGTCCATGACTGCAGCGCCTCAGACCGCTCGGCTAATCCTGCGCGACTGATAGCTATTTTGCAGACTTGGGCAGTTCCTCTTTTTTCGAAGGGATCAACATATTAGAACATTGTCGGGCGAAGTGTATAGCTGTAATAGGAGACTGTGTTGAAAAATAAAAAGGTTTACCCCAAACACGTAACAAATTTTTATTTTGCACGCACTTTTCAAATGCCCCTCGTACACTTCCAGACGACACCTGGCAAGCGCGAGGAATATCACGCACTTTCAATCGACGATCCTCCCTGACCATTTTGTGCACTTTTGGAATCATTTCTGCAGTAGTGACACATCTGGGCCGACTACTGCGCGGATCATCATCTAAACTCTCCAGACCAAACTCAAATTCATTACTTTTGAATACATTATGGGAGTGACAGTGATCAATGTATTACAAATATTTACTATTAAAAACAGTCTCCAACACAATTTATTTGTTACGGTGACCGGTTTCGACCACTACTGTGGTCATCTTCAGACCAACGAGTAGGAACCTCTTTCTACTGGAGAATCACTACTAGTACTGATTCTCCAGCATTATGGGAGTGACAGTGATCAATGTATTACAAATACTTACTATTAGAAACAGTCTCGATCAGTAGTGATTCTCCAGCAGAAAGAGATTCCTACTCCACAATGAGATTTTCACTCTGCAGCGGAGTGTGCGCTGAAATGAAACTTCCTGGCAGATTAAAACTGTGTGCCCGACCGAGACTCGAACTCGGGACTCCTGCCTTTCGCGGGCAAGTGCTCCACCATCTGAGCCACGGAAGCACGACTCACGCCCGGTCCTCACAGCTTTACTTCTGCCAGTATCTCGTCTCCTACCTTACAAACTTTACAGAAGCTCTCCTGCGAAACTTGCAGAACTAGCACACCTGAAATAAAGGATACTGCGGAGACATGGCTTAGCCACAGCCTGGGGGATGTTTCCAGAATGAGATTTTCACTCTGCAGCGGAGTGTGCGCTGATATGAAACTTCCTGGCAGATTAAAACTGCTTTCAGGAGTGCTAGTTCTGCAAGTTTCGCAGGAGAGCTTCTGTAAAGTTTGGAAGGTAGGAGACGAGATACTGGCAGAAGTAAAGCTGTGAAGACCGGGCGTGAGTCGTGCTTCGGTGGCTCGGATGGTGGAGCACTTGTCCGCGAAAGGCAGGGGTCCCGAGTTCGAGTCTCGGTCGGGCACACAGTTTTAATCTGCCAGGAAGTTTCAGATTCCTACTCATTGGTCTGAAGATGACCACAGTAGTGGTCGAAACCGGTCACCGTAATAAATAAATCGTGATCAAGACTACTAGTAGTGATTCTCCAGTAGAAAGAGGTTCCTACTCATTGGTCTGAAGATAACCGCAGTAGTGGTCAGAACCAGTCACCGTAATAAATAAATCGTGCTCAAGACTGTTTTTAATAGTACATAAATTCAAATTCATTTGTCCACTTCACAACAGCTGAATATGAAGGAGCAGAGTCCCCCAGTGTATTCTGGAAATCGGCACGAGTGTCCTTTGCTTTCGTACCTTTCTTTACAAAGTACTCGATCACAGCTCGAATCTCGAATTTTTTCCACCTACGCTAATCACTACGCGGGAACAACAACGGAGCCAAGTCACCGCCACAGCTCCCTTACAAGAGCACTGACGTGGCACGTGTTTACAGACAACAGTCCAATGAATATCACGTGAAGAGCTCGTTACGCTAGCGCTGACCTCTTGTGGTGATTCGGAGAACTTTTCAAACCACCCTCGTAGAAGCAGTTGTAGTGTTTTTTTCTTTTTTGATCTCTCTTTCTTAAGGGGGGTAGGACGTGATACGGATCGACTTGGAGCAGGAGAAGCACCACAGTACATTTTAATTTACACTTTCTATACTTATACAAATACATTCATAAAACTTTGTTAGCATGACCAGGAAGGATTCAGGATTCACACTCATAGCAGTGGAAGCTCAAAAACATATCAAAACAATTTTTTTTACATGTGAAATTTCATCATTTTTTCACTTAGTATTGGCTGCATTTATTGCTGTAGGTACACTTTTCTTCATAAGTAAGAGATATTCTTCGATGAATTTTGCACACCATACAAACCATGCTTACAGGTGCATGAAAGTCTAGAATTTCCCAAATATGTTAAAAACAGTGGTAAAAATTGAATAATTAAACACGAAGTTTAAAACGTAACAGACCATTCATTTTTCCATAGATTAAATAAATTCTAGAGTTTCATACACCTGTAGGTATGGTTTGTAAGCTGTGTAAAATTCATCGAAGAATCTCCCTTACTTATGAAGAAAAATCTACCTTTAGTAACAAATGCAGCCAACAGGAAGTGAAAAAAATCATGAAATTCCACATTTAAAAAATATTATTTATTCGTGTTTTTGAACTTCCACTGCTATAAGTGTGAATCCTGAATCGTTCCTGGTCATGCTGAGAAAGTTTTATAAATTTCTTTGTAAAAGTATAGACAGTGCAAATTAAAAGGTCCTGTGGTGCCTCTCCTTCTCGAAGTCGGACGTTTGACGTCCTACCAAACTTAAAATAATAATAATAATAATAATAATTTCAGAAATAAAAATTAATACATAACTTACAACTATCCAAGGTAATGTGATGTGTGCGACCTATTTTAGCTTTTTAGATAATAGGCTCTAACGCTGTTGTTATGGTCTTCACACCTGAGACTGGTTTGATGCAGCTCTCCATGCTAATCTATCCTGTGCATGCTTCTTCATCTCCAGTACTTACTGCAACCTACATCCTTCTGAATCTGCTTAGTGTATTCATCTCTTGGTCTCCCTCTACGATTTTTACCCTCCACGCTGCCCTCCAATGCTAAATTTGTGATCCCTTGATGCCTCAGAACATGTCCTACCAACACGTCCCTTCTTCTTGCCAAGTTGTGCCACAAACTCCTCTTCTCCCCAATTCTGTTCAATACCTCCTCATTAGTTATGTGATCTACCCATCTAATCTGCAGCATTCTTATGTAGCACCACATTTCGAAAGCTTCTATTCTCTTCTTGTCCAGACTATTTATCGTCCATGTTTTACATTTATACATCGCTACAGTCCATACAAATACTTTCAGAAACGACTTCCTGACACTTAAATCTATACTCGATGGTAACAAATTTCTCTCCTTCAGAAACGCTTTCCTTGCCATTGCCAGTCTACATTTTATATCCTCTCTACTTCGACCATCATCAGTTATTTTGCTCCCCAAATAGCAAAACTCCTTTACTACTTTAAGTGTCTCATTTCCTAATCTAATTCCCTCAGCATCACCTAACTTAATTCGACTACATTCCATTACCCTCGTTTTGCGTTTGTTGATGTTCATCTTATATCCTCCCTTCAATACATAGTCGATTCCGTTCAACTGCTCTTCCAAGTCCTTTGCTGTCTCTGACAGAATTACAATGTCATCGGCGAACCTCAACATTTTTATTTCTTCCCCATGGATTTTAATACCTACTCCTAACTTTTCTTTTGTTCCTCTTACTGCTTGCTCAATATACAGATTGAATAGCATCGGGGATAGGCTACAACCCTGTCTCACGCCCTTCCCAACCACTGCTTCCCTTTCATGTCCCTCGACTCTTATAACAGCCATCTGGTTTCTGTACAAATTGTAAACGGCCTTTCGCTCCCTGTATTTTACCCCTGTCACCTTCAGAATTTGAAAGAGAGTATTCCAGTCGACATTGTCGAAAGCTTTCTCTAAAGTCTACAAATGCTAGAAACGTAGGTTTGCCTTTTCTTAATCTAGCTTCTAAGATAAGTCATAGGGTCAGTATTGCCTCACGTGTTCCAACATTTCTACGGAATCCAAACTGATCTTCCCCGCGGTCGGCTTCTACCAATTTTTCCATTCGTCTGTAAAGAAGTCGCGTTAGTATTTTGCAGCTGTGACTTATTAAACTGATAGTTCGGTAATTTTCACATCTGTCAACACCTGCTTTCTTTGGGATTGGAATTATTATATTCTTCTTGAAGTCTGAGGGTATTTCGCATGTCTCATACATCTTGCTCACCAGATGGTAGAGTTTTGTCAGGACTGGCTCACCCAAGGCCGTCAGTAGTTCTAATGGAATGTTGTCTACTCCCGGGGCCTTGTTTCGACTCAGGTCTTTCAGTGCTCTGTCAAACTCTTCACGCAGTATCATATCTCCCATTTCATCTTCATCTACATCCTCTTGCATTTCCATAATATTGTCCTCATGTACATCGCCCTTGTATAGACCCTCTATATACTCCTTCCACGTTTCTACTTTCGCTTCTTTGTTTAGAATTGCGTTTCCATCTGAGCTCTTGAGATTCATACAAGTGGTTCTCTTTTCTCCGAAGGTCTCTTTAATTTCCCTTTAGGCAGTCTCTATCTTACCCCTAGTGATATGCGTTTCTACATCCCTACATTTGTCCTCTAGCCATCCCTGCTTAGCCATCTTGCATGTCGATCTCATTTTGGAGTCGTTTGTATTCCTCTTTACCTGCTTTATTTACTACATTTTTGTATTTTCTCCTTTCATCAATTAAATCAGTATTTCTTCTGTTACCCAAGGTTTACTACTAGTCCTCTTTTTTTTACCTAATTGATCCTCTACTGCCTTGACTACTTCATCCCTCAGAGCTACCCATTCTTCTTCTACTGTATTTCTTTTCCCCATTCCTGTCAATTGTTCCCTTATGCTCTCATTGAAACTCTGTAAAACCTCTGGTTTAGTCAGTTTATCCAGGTCCCATCTCCTTAGATTCCCACCTTTTTGCAGTTCCTTTAGTTTTAATGTACAGTTCATAACCAATAGATTATGGTCAGAGTCCTCATCTGCCCCTGGAAATGTCTTACAATTTAAAACGTGGTTCCTAAATCTCTGTCTTACCATTATATAATCTGTCCGATACCTTGTAGTATCTCCAGGGTTCTTCCATGTATACGACCTTCTTTCATGATTCTTGAACCAAGTGTTAGCTATGATGAAGTTATGCTGTGTGCAAAATTCTACCAGGCAGCTTCCTCTTTCATTTCTTGCCCCCAATCGATATTCACCTACTACGTTTCCTTCTCTTACTTTTCCTACAGTCGAATTCCAGTCACCCATGCCTATTAAATTTTCGTCTCCCTTCACTACCTGAATAATTTCTTTTATCTCATCATACATTTCATCAATTTCTTCATCATCTGCTGAGATAGTTGGCATATAAACTTGTACTAATGTAGTAGGTTTGGGCTTCGTGTCTTCCTTGGCCACAATAATGCTTTCACTATGCTGTTTGTAGTAGCTTACCCGCACTCCTATTTTTTTATTCATTATTAAACCTACTCCTGCATTATCCCTATTTGATTTTGTATTTATAACCCTCTATCCACCTGACCAAATGTCTTGTTCCTCCTGCCACCGAACTTCTCTAATTCCCACTATATCTAAGTTTAACTTCTCCATTTCCCTTTTTAAATTTTCTAATTTACCTGCACGATTAAGGGATCTGACATTCCATGCTCCGACCCGTAGGACGCCAGTTTTCTTTCTCCTGATAACAATGTCCTCCTGAGTAGTCCCCGCCCGGAGATCCGAATGGGGGACTATTTTACCTCCGGAATGTTTTACCCAAGAGGACGCCATCATCATTTAACCATACAGTAAATCTGCACGCCCTCGGGAAAAATTACGGTTGTAGTTTCCCCTTGCTTTCAGCCGTTCGCAGTACCAGCACAGCAAGGCCGTTTTGGTTAGTGTTGCAAGGCCAGATCAGTCAATCATCCAGACTGTTGCCCCTGCAACTACTGAAAAGGCTGCTGCCCCTCTTCAGGAACCACACGTTTGTCTGGCCTCTCAACAGATACCCCTCCGTTGTGGTTGTGCCTACGGTACGGCTATGTGTATCGTTGAGGCACACAAGCCTCCCCACCAACGGCAAGGACCATGGTTCATGGGGGGGCTTTTAGATAATAGGCTCTAATAAAGAAGAATAAATGAATAAATAAATAAACAAATAAATTAAATAAATGTTGTCTTTGTCTCATCATGTCAGTTCTCGCTGCGTTTTTCGCCAGGACCTCTTGAACCTACGGACAAAACTGGTCCGAGATCCCATACGCTCGTGTTCTGTCCACTGAAAGCTCCCACCAGTGGAGGGAGTGGACCGCACGCTCGCACGCGGCTAGTGACTGCCCAGCATCCACTGGGTGCTCATTCGCCGCTCGGCTCCAGCCGGAAAGGACACCGCCTTCCTCGCTGCCGCCCTTCCACCCATCCCTTTTCTTTCTTTCCAATGGGCGCGCCGCGCGACCTGCAGAAATTCGATTACCGACAGGGTCGCCAGCGCGGATCCAATCGCCTTGAGCCGCGATCAAATTACGCGGCGCCCGCGCGCCTCATCTCTGCAGGCGAAACCGGACCCCCGCCAGGCCGAGCTACCCTCTTAGCCGGCAGCGCCCGTGTGGGCTCTCCTCACACTTCGCGCGGGGGAAAGTGCAGTAGGGCGCTCACCCCGCCGAAACACACCTCCATGGCTCACGTCTTCCGCACCGTGTTTCTCTTGTACCGCCCACGTCTGAGGGGCATAATTGTAACCTTATGAGCAATACTAACGTTGGAAGTGATAAACGCTCTAACAAGGGAACCTCCCATCTCACCCTCCCTCAGATTTAGTTATAAGTTGGCACAGTGGATGGACCTTGAAAAACTGAACACAGATCAATCGAGAAAACAGGAAGAAGTTGTGTGGAACTATGAAAAAAATAAGCAAAATATACAAACTGAGTAGTCCATGCGCAAGATAGGCAACATCAAGGATAGTGTGAGCTCAGGACCGCCGTGGTCCTGTCCTTAGCCTGAGCAGCTGCGGAACGAGAGGTGCTCGGTTCAAGTCTTCCCTGGAGTGAAAAGTTTAAGTTTTTATTTTCAGACAATTATTATCTGACCGTCAGTCCGTCCGATGCGAGGTAACTGCGCCGTAGCATGGGGACGCTACACCTAAACAAACATCGAAACAGACGACGTCAGTCGACTACAGCGCACGGAAGAGAGAGTATTCCTGCTAACGAGGCTCCGAGCCTGGCAATTGACTGTTCGCTACTTTGGACGAGAGTGCATTAAATACGTGAGGTGTATTCCGTTGGCAATTTGAATCCAGCAGATATAACTTGCGACTTCAATAACAATCGCACGGTTTTGCGGTGCGGTCGCAAAACACAGACACTAAACTTATTACAGTCAACAGAGACGTCAATGAACGAACGGACAGATCATAATTTTGCGAAAATAAGAAATGTAAACTTTTCACTTGAAGGAAGACTTGAACCAAGGACCTCTCGTTCCGGAGCTGCTCACGCTAACCACGTGACCACAGCGCTTCAGAAGCTGATGTTGCCTATCTTGCACATGGACTACTCAGTTTGAATATTTTGCTTATATTTTTCATAGTTCCACACAATTTCTTCCTATTTTCTCGATTGATCTGTGTTCAGTTTTTCAAGGCCTATCCACTGTGCCAACGTTATAAGCAATACTAACATTGGAAGTGATAAACGTCTTAAGAGGCCAAATCTGACTTTTATCAGGAGAATGAAAAATCAAATGGGTTCAAATGGCTCTGAGCACTATAGGACTTAACATGTGAGGTCATGTCCCGTAGAACTTAGAACTACTTAAACCTAGCTAACTTAAGGACATCACTTACATCCATCCTCGAGGCAGGATTCGAACCTGCGACCGTAGCCGTCGCGGGGTTCCAGACTGAAGCGCCTAGAACCGCTCAGCAATCAAAAAACAATGTATTTCTGAAACTTCCTGGCAGATTAAAACTGTATATTCCGGACCGAGACTAACTCGGGACCTTTGCCCTTCGTGGGCAAGTGCTGTACCGTCTGAGCTACCCAAGCACGATTCACGCCCCGTCCTAACAGCTTTACTTCTCCCAGTACCTCGTCTCCTATCTTCCAAACTTTACAGAAGCTCATCCTGGAAAAATCACCCAAGCTGTGGCTAAGCCATGTCTCCGCAACATCCTTCCTTTCAGAAGTGATAGTTCTGCAAGGTTCGCAGGAGAGCTTCTGTAAAGTTTGGAAAGTAGGAGACGAGGTACTGGCAGAAGTAAAGCTGTTAGGACGGGGCGTGAGTCGTGCTTGCGTAGCTCAGTTGGTAGAGCACTTGCCTGCGAAAGGCAAAGGTCCCGAGTTCGAGTCGCGGTCTGGCACACAGCTTCAATCTGGCAGGAAGTTTCACATCAGCGCACACTCTTCTGCAGAGTGAAAATCTCATTCTCCAATGTACAGGGTGATTCAAAAAGAATACCACAACTTTAAAAATGTGTATTTCATGAAAGAAACATAATATAACCTTCTGTTGTACATCATTACAAAGAGTATTTAAAAAGGTTTTTTTTCACTCAAAAACTTCAGAGAGGTTCAATATGGCCCCCTCCAGAGACACGAGCAATATCAACCTGATACTCCAACTCGTTCCACACTCTCTGTAGCGTATCAGGCGTAACAGTTTCGATAGCTGCTGTTATTTCTCGTTTCAATTCATCAATGGTGGCTGGGAGAGGTGGCCGAAACACCATATCCTTAACATCCCCCCATAAGAAAAAATCGCAGGGGGTAAGATCAGGGCTTCTTGGAGGCCAGTGATGAAGTGCTCTGTCACGGGCTGCCTGGCGGCCGATCCATCGCCTCGGGTAGTTGATGTTCAGGTAGTTACGGATAAGGTTTCATAACTAACCTTTTTCGTAGGACTCTCCATACAGTTGATTGTGGAATTTGCAGCTCTCTGCTACCTCTGCGAGTCGATTTTCCTGGGCTGTGAACAAATGCTTGCTGGATGCGTGCTACATTTTCATCACTCGTTCTCGGCCGTCCAGAACTTTTCCCTTTGCACAAACACCCATTCTCTGTAAACTGTTTACACCAATGTTTAATACACCACCTATCAGGAGGTTTAACACCATACTTCGTTCGAAATGCACGCTGAACAACTGTCGTCGATTCACTTCTGCCGTACTCAATAACACAAAAAGCTTTCTGTTGAGCGGTCGCCATCTTAGCATCAACTGACGCTGACGCCTAGTCAACAGCGCCTCAAGCGAACAAATGTACAACTAAATGAAACTTTATAGCTCCCTTAATTCGCCGACATATAGTGCTTAGCTCTACCTTTTGTCGTTGCAGAGTTTTAAATTCCTAAAGTTGTGGTATTGTTTTTGAATCACCCAGTATTTCTGTTTGTATGCAGGATGATGTTTTCCACCGTGCATAAAATTCAGGAACTGGTCGATGAGAGGATACATAATGAAAAGGTCTAAAGAATTTAAGTCCAGAAACGCATGTTTTCCATGTTAGAGACCATTTTCTCAATACGTGCTGTATCTTGCAGCCAAATTTCAGCCGATCGGTGTGGCCGAGCGGTTCTAGGCGCTTCAGTCCGCAACTACGCTCCTGCTACATCGCAGGTTCGAATCCTGCCTCGGGCATGGATGTGTGTGATGTCCTTAGGTTACTTACGAGTAAGTAGTTCTAAGTCTAGGGGACTTATGACGTCAGATGTTTTTGCAGTGCTTACTACCGACAGAATTGCACACGGGAAGAAGTTTAGTCACTCGTTTCTTCAGCAAGCAACCACGATTCCGGGATTTGTGTCATCCGTCCTATTCACAGATGAGGCAACACTTACGCAGAATGTATTATCAGCTTTCCACAAGAGTCATCTGTGGGATAGTAGGCAGTACTCCCATGGTACGGTGACAGCGAGTCGTCAGCGTCGGTGCAGCTGGAATGTAGGCCTGGGGTAACGGGCGACCATATTTTGGGACTAGTCTCGCTTCCACGTCACCTAACAGGCCGGAACTCTCGGCGTTTCTTGCGGGTGACTTTGCCTCCCTTGCTGGAACAACTGCCACTGATGATTCGAAAGGTTACGAGGCTCCTACGAGATGGTGCTCCAACCCACTTCGCCGTTGACGTCCGTAGGCATCTCAGTCGTGTCTTCGTCGGACAAGGGGGTCCAGTTCAAAATGGTTCAAATGGCTCTGAGCACTACGGGACTTAACATCTGTGGTCATCAGTCCCCTAGAACTTAGAACTACCTAAACCTAACTAACCTAAGGAAATCACACAACACCTAGTCATCACGAGGCAGAGAAAATCCCTGACCCTGACGGGAATCGAACCCGGGAACTCGGGCGCGTGAAGCGAGAACGCTACCCCGGAGGTGAGGGTATCATCTGGAGTGCCCCAGGGAAGTATAGTAGGTCCGCTGTTGTTTTCTATCTACATAAATGATCTTTTGGATAGGGTGGATAGCAATGTGCGGCTCTTTGCTGATGATGCTGTGGTGTAAGGGAAGGTGTCGTCGTTGAGTGACTGTAGGAGTATACAAGATGACTTGCACAGGATTTGTGATTGGTGTAAAGAATGGCAGCTAAATCTAAATGTAGATAAATGTAAATTAATGCAGATGAATAGGAAAAAGCCGGCCGGTGTGGCCATGCGGTTCTAGGCGCTTCAGTCCGGAACCGCACTGCTGCTACGGTCGCAGGTCCGAATCCTGCCTCAGGCATGGATGTGTGTTATGGCCATAGGTTAGTTAGGTTTAAGTAGTCTAGCAGACTGATGACCTCAGATGTTAAGTCCCATAGTGCTGAGAGCCATTTGAACCATTTTTTTTTTAATAGGAAAAAGAATCCTGTAATGTTTGAATACTCCATTAGTAGCCTAGCGCTTGACACAGTTACGACGATTAAATATTTGGGCGTAACATTGCAGAGCGATATGAAGTGGGACAAGCACGTAATGGCAGTTGTGGGGAAGGCGGATGGTCGTCTTCGGTTCATTGGTAGAATTTTGGGAAGATGTTGTTCATCAGTAAAGGAGACCGCTTATTAAACGCTAATATGAGCTATTCTTGAGTACTGCTCGAGCGTTTGGGATCCCTATCAGGTCGGATTGAGGGGCGACATACTGTAGAAGCAATTCAGAGGCGGGCTGCTAGATTTGTTACTGGTAGGTTTGATCATCACGCGAGTGTTACGGAAATGCTTCAGGAACTCGGGTGGGAGTCTCTGGAGGAAAGGAGGCGTTCTTTTCGTGAATCGCTACTGAGGCAATTTAGAGAACCAGCATTTGAGGCTGACTACAGTACAGTTTTACTGCCGACAACGTATATTTCACGGAAAAAGACCACAAATATAGGATAAGAGAGATTAGGGCTCGTACAGAGGCATATAGGCAGTCATTTTTCCCTCGTTCTGTTTGGGAGTGGAACAGGGAAAGAATATGCTAGTTGTGGTACGAGGTACCCTCTGCCACGCATCGTATGGTGGATTTCGGAATATGTATGTAGATGTAGATGTAGAACTATGGACAATATGTTATGATATGGTTTGCTGGTACGTCATTTCACGATATGGTGCATCATGGCACAATGTGGTATTTTATGTTGAGGTAGGACATAGTGTGGGAGTGCCACAGTATGGTCACAGTATCAGGTACTCACCCCAATGAGGGAGCTGGAGTGTGGCGGGCGGCCACTGAAGTGCTCGATGACCTCCCAGTTGGACTTCCTCTTGGGCGGCTGCTGGTGGGGCTGCGAGGCGTCAGCTGAGGAGCTGGACCCCGCCGCGCCAGACTCCTCCCCGCCACCGCTCATCTTCAGCTCCAGGCTCGTCTGACGGCCTGCACACAGAGAAAGAGCCTTCCATAATTTCTACACCCACCTTGTCCGAAAGCAAACTCTGACCGCTTAGTTATACACTCCTGGAAATTGAAATAAGAACACCGTGAATTCATTGTCCCAGGAAGGGGAAACTTTATTGACACATTCCTGGGGTCAGATACATGATCACACTGCCAGAACCACAGGCACATAGACACAGGCAACAGAGCATGCACAATGTCGGCACTAGTACAGTGTATATCCACCTTTCGCAGCAATGCAGGCTGCTATTCTCCCATGGAGACGATCGTAGAGATGCTGGATGTAGTCCTGTGGAACGGCTTGCCATGCCATTTCCACCTGGCGCCTCAGTTAGACCAGCGTTCGTGCTGGACGTGCAGACCGCGTGAGACGACGCTTCATCCAGTCCCAAACATGCTCAATGGGGGACAGATCCGGAGATCTTGCTGGCCAGGGTAGTTGACTTACACCTTCTAGAGCACGTTGGGTGGCACGGGATACATGCGGACGTGCATTGTCCTGTTGGAACAGCAAGTTCCCTTGCCGGTCTAGGAATGGTAGAACGATGGGTTCGATGACGGTTTGGATGTACCGTGCACTATTCAGTGTCCCCTCGACGATCACCAGTGGTGTACGGCCAGTGTAGGAGATCGCTCCCCACACCATGATGCCGGGTGTTGGCCCTGTGTGCCTCGTTCGTATGCAGTCCTGATTGTGGCGCTCACCTGCACGGCGCCCAACACGCATACGACCATCATTGGCACCAAGGCAGAAGCGACTCTCATCGCTGAAGACGACACGTCTCCATTCGTCCCTCCATTCACGCCTGTCGCGACACCACTGGAGGCGGGCTGCACGATGTTGGGGCGTGAGCGGAAGACGGCCTAACGGTGTGCGGGACCGTAGGCCAGCTTCATGGAGACGGTTGCGAATGGTCCTCACCGATACCCCAGGAGCAACAGTGTCCCTAATTTGCTGGGAAGTGGCGGTGCGGTCCCCTATGGCACTGCGTAGGATCCTACGGTCTTGGCGTGCATCCGTGCGTCGCTGCGGTCCGGTCCCAGGTCGACGGGCACGTGCACCTTCCGCCGACCACTGGCGACAACATCGATGTACTGTGGAGACCTCACGCCCCACGTGTTGAGCAATTCGGCGGTACGTCCACCCGGCCTCCCGCATGCCCACTATACGCCCTCGCTCAAAGTCCGTCAACTGCACATACGGTTCACGTCCACGCTGTCGCGGCATGCTACCAGTGTTAAAGACTGCGATGGAGCTCCGTATGCCACGGCAAACTGGCTGACACTGACGGCGGCGGTGCACAAATGCTGCGCAGGTAGCGCCATTCGACGGCCAACACCGCGGTTCCTGGTGTGTCCGCTGTGCCGTGCGTGTGATCATTGCTTGTACAGCCCTCTCGCAGTGTCCGGAGCAAGTATGGTGGGTCTGACACACCGGTGTCAATGTGTTCTTTTTTCCATTTCCAAGAGTGTATTAAGTACAGGGCTATTACAAATGATTGGAGCGATTTCACAGCTCTACAATAACTTTATTATTTGAGATATTTTCACAATGCTTTGCACACACATACAAAACTCAAAAAGTATTTTTAGGCATTCACAAATGTTCGATATGTGCCCCTTTACTGATTCGGCAGACATCAAGCCGATAATCAAGTTCCTCCCACACTCGGCGCAGCATGTCCCCATCAATGAGTTCGAAAGCATCGTTGATGCGAGCTCGCAGTTCTGGCACGTTTCTTGGTAGAGGAGGTTTAAACACTGAATCTTTCACATAACCCGACAGAAAGAAATCGCATGGGGTTACGTCGGGAGAGCGTGGAGGCCATGACATGAATTGCTGATCATGATCTCCGACACGACCGATCCATCGGTTTTCCAATCTCCTGTTCAAGAAATGCCGAACATCATGATGGAAGTGCGGTGGAGCACCATCCTGTTGAAAGATGAAGTCGGCGCTGTCGGTCTCCAGTTGTGGCATGAGCCAATTCTCCGCGGGCTACGCGTGAAACTTGCCCGCACGCGTTCAATCGTTTCTTCGCTCACTGCTGGCCGACCCGTTGATTTCCCCTTACAGAGGCATCCAGAAGCTTTAAACTGCGCATACCATCGCCGAATGGAGTTAGCAGTTGGTGTATCTTTGTTGAACTTCGTCTTGAAGTGTCGTTGCACTTTTATGACTGACTGATGTGAGTGCATTTCAAGCACGACATACGCTTTCTCGGCTCCTGTCGCCATTTTGTCTCACTGCGCTCTCGAGCGCTCTGGCAGCAGAAACCTGAAGTGCGGCGTCAGCCGAACAATATGAGTTTTCTACGTATCTGTAGTGTGTCGTGACCATATGTCAATGAATGGAGCTACAGTGAATTTACGAAATCGCTTCAATCATTTGTAATAGCCCTGTACATCTGATGCCTCCAGTTTTGCATGCATTCACACACCATCATATCACAAGAAAAACTCGCCAACAACATTGTATTAGAATACTATTACATCATGTGTTACCTTAAGGACTGCTACTGCTCACTCAATATGTCATACACCCCCCCCCCCCCCCGCCGGCCGAAGTGTCCGTGCGGTTAAAGGCGCTGCAGTCTGGAACCGCAAGACCGCTACGGTCGCAGGTTCGAATCCTGCCTAGGGCATGGATGTTTGTGATGTCCTTAGGTTAGTTAGGTTTAACTAGTTCTAAGTTCTACGGGACTAATGACCTCAGCAGTTGAGTCCCATAGTGCTCAGAGCCATTTGAACCATTTGAACACCCCCCCCCCCCTCCAAGCCGCTATTATAGTAATCAATCATCGTCCCATCGTTGCAAATGATCACTGGACCTACTAAACAGGTCGAATTTGGAATTACTTTGTTGTGGAGCTCAAGATTAGATGGGTAGATCACATAACTAATGATGAAGTATTGAACAGAATTGGGGAGGAGTTTGTGGCACAACTTGACAATAAGAAGGGACCGGTTAGTGGGACATGTTCTGAGGCATCAAGGCATCACAAATTTAGCATTGGAGGGCAGCGTGGAGGGTAAAAATCGTAGAGGGAGACCAAGAGATGAATACACTAAGCAGATTCAGAAGGATGTAGGTTGCAGTAGGTACTGGGAGATGAAGCAGCTTGCACAGGATAGAGTAGCATGGAGAGCTGCATCAAACCAGTCTCAGGACTGAAGACCACAACAACAACAACAACATCTTATCACAACCATCACACTTGCACCATTATTAGCGAATTAGCATCATCATATCACTTTCATCACCTTAACATCACCATTTCTGCCAGTATCAGTGTATCATCATCACCTTCAGCATCATAATTATCACCATATCTGCCTTCACAATCATACAATTACTGTAATTAATAATAATACGACCATAGTATGATCATGGAAGAATGATAGTTGCTCCATTAATGGTGAAGCTCCATCTTGAAGGGATAAATTCGCCACTGTCATCTAGAGAATATCATCATAATACCATCTGGTCTAAAATGTATCATGACAGCCTATCCGTGATTTATCATCATCACATATAACATACATCTTGCAATGTGTCATCAGCTCTTCCTGTTATAATGATCATGACATATTTCATGACATCCACACCTACAAGCTACTATCACCTGTGACATACTACTACATCTTATGACATAACATTGTGATCTACAATGTACTATAATCGACTCTGATATACTATAATGACATCTGCCGTGTTACCATCATGGCCTTTATACGAGGGCGGTTCAGAAAGTAACCTCCGATTGGTCACAGTGCGGGTTGTGGGGGGAGTAGCGACGCCATCTGTGCGTTCACGCACTCAACAGTTCAGTCGGCATCAAGCCGTGGTCGAGTGAACGTCGTACCTGCGCTAGTTTAGTTTTTGTGGCAGTTTGAAATGTGTGCTGCAATAGACAACCCCGCCAAATGTGAAGTGCATGCTGTCATAAGGTTTTTTACAGCCAAAGGATATTCTGCAGCAGCTATTCATCGTGAGCTTTGTGCCATGTACGGACCGAGAGTTATGAGTGAAGGAGTTGTCCGTGAATGGGTACGTTTATTTAAAAGTGGACGAGAAAACGTTCGTGATGAAGAGAGGAGTGGTAGACCATCATTGGTGACTGACGAACTCGTTCAGACAGTTGATGCAAAAGTTCGTGAAAATCGACGTTTCTCAATGTCGGAGTTGTCTACTGGTTTTCCACAGATTTCTAAGACTCTCTTGTACGAGATAGTGACGGCAAGATTGGGTTACCGTAACTTCTGTGCACGATGGGTGCCCAAAATTCTTACCGACCACCACAAAACTCAAAGAATGGCCTCTGCATTAGACTTTCTGTCACGTTATGAGGACGAAGGAGAACCATTGTTAAACAGAATCGTGACCGGTGACGAAACCTGGATTAAGTACGTGAACCCTGAGACAAAAGAACAATCAAAGATGTGGGCACATTCAAATTCGCCTACCAAACCAAGAAAAGCCTCGCAAGATTTTTCTGCCAGAAAACTGATGGCAACGGTGTTTTGGGATGCCAAAGGGGTGTTGTTGGTTGAATTCATGGAACGTGGTACGACCATTAATCAAGACGTGTACTGTGAAACAATAAAAAAGTTACGACGGGCTATACAGAACAAACGCCGTGGTATGCTGACTTCCGGTATCGTTTTTTTGCACGATAACGCCCGTCCTCACTCTGCTCGCAGAACAACGGCCCTTCTCGAGTCCTTCAAGTGGGACGTTATCAACCATCCACCTTACAGCCCAGACCTGGCGCCAAGTGATTATCACCTCTTCATGCATTTGAAGAAATGGCTCGGGTCACAGCGGTTTGATGACGACGAAGAGCTCAAAGATGCGGTCACAGGCTGGCTCCAGGCACAAGCGGGTGATTTTTATGCAGAAGGAATTTCAAAGCTTGTGAAGAGATACGATAAGTGCCTCAATCGCTATGGAGACTATGTAGAAAAAGAGTGCAAAGATGTAGTTGTAAGATGTATATATTAAAATATTTTTATTTAACTTGGTGTATTTTTTTAAATCAACCGGAGGTTACTTTCTGAACGGCCCTCGTATATCATATTGACATATAAATTACCCTCATGGGATGAGAGACCCCACTGTGATCAGTAACCATATGAACATGATGTATGTCGCATCACAAATATCAGTATATACACCTCATTATCATATTTACATGCATCACTAAGATTGCATCACTAAGAGTTTCATCACACAACCGTGATCTATACCATATTACTATGAGATCATACTATGCTGATGAACATCATAACCAACATCATAGCATTTTCACTTACATCAAAACATCTTCATTTACATCATATTGTATTGATCTACAGCAGGTGCTGTCTCCTTAAATTTCCTTTCTCCAGAACTCATGATAACAGAATACATTTATTTTGTACACACGAAAATTCTTTTTATATCTGCACTGTCATTGTTGTTATTAATGTCATTATCATTCACATTCTTCTTACTATTATTATTATTATTATTATTATTACTGGCAGCAGTTGTAGTAGAAGTGCTTGCAGTATTATCTTTATTATTTCATAGTCAGTATTGTTTACTAATATTGTCTCTATAGAGACTCAAATCATTTTAATACTATTTATCATACTGAAATTGTAATTTATTAGGTAACTATGATGTAAGAAATGAATTGTATGTGTGAACTCCTGGTCCAATGTAAGAGAGGACTTTATTGGCCTAATCATATCAAGTATACAAAATGTAGTAAAATAAATAAATGACATCACTATAATATACATGGCACCATCATGACCTACGCTATAGATCCAAAACGTTCTGAATGTTTTTTTTTGTGATAATAGCGTTTAAGTGACAAGTAGCTACAGTGGCAGCTTCAAGTAACAACTATAAACAAGAGATGTGCACTGCAGCAATCACCAGCGGGCATTCGGCTGTAGTGCGTTAAAATGTTGTATCACAAATCGAAGTGGAGCAACGAACTGAACATTTCTAAATCATATGTTCAAGACATGCTCCAAAATGCTCTGAAGAACAGAAATGTCTGCACACATTCACTCCTGAACAAAGACGATGAAACTTGGATGTCTGCTACAACTACACTAAAATGAAATACGCGGACAATTCTTTTCTGAAAAAGAATCATTACGGGTGATGAAGATTCGTGTTATCGGTATGGGCATACCACAAAACGAAGAAGAACAGAAATTCAAATGAAGGGTCATCGCTTTGACGACACAGGGATGCGCCAGTTGAACAATATCCCAAAACAAGGATTTTGTGATGATGTGCGGTGTGCATGTTACCTTGGCTATTGCAGAATTGTTCACGTTATACTCTAGTACTTCCCCCCATGAACCATGGACCTTGCCGTTGGTGGGGAGGCTTGCGTGCCTCAGCGATACAGATGGCCGTACCGTAGGTGCAACCACACAGGAGGGGTATCTGTTGAGAGGTCAGACAAACGTGTGGTTCCTAAAGAGGGGCAGCAGCCTTTTCAGTAGTTGCAGGGGCAACAGTCTGGATGATTGACTGATCTGGCCTTGTAACATTAACCAAAACGGCCTTGCTGTGCTGGTACTGCGAACGGCTGAAAGCAAGGGGAAACTACAGCCGTAATTTTTCCCGAGGGCATGCAGATTTACTGTATGGTTAATGATAATGGCGTCCTCTTGGGTAAAATATTCCGGAGGTAAAATAGTCCCCAATTCGGATCTCAAAGGACATCGTTATCAGGAGAAAGACAACTGGCGTTCTACGGATCGGAGCGTGAAATGTCAGGTCTCTTAATCGGGCAGGTAGGTTAGAAAATTTAAAAAGGGAAATGGATAGGTTAAAGTTAGATATAGTGGGATTTAGTAAAGTACGGTGGCAGGAGGAACAAGACTTTTGGTCAGGCGAATACAGGGTTATAAATACAAAGTCAAATAGAGGTAATGCAGGAGTAGGTTTAATAATGTATAAAAAATAGGAGTGCGGATAAGCTACTACAAACAGCATAGTGAACGCCAAGATAGACACGAAGCCCATGCCTACTACAGTAGTACAAGTTTATATGCCTACTAGCTCTGCAGATGAAGAAGAAATTGAAGAACTGTATGATGAAATAAAAGAAATTATTCAGATGGTGAAGGGAGACGAAAATTTAACAGTCGTGGGTGACTGGAATTCGGTAGTAGGCAAAGGGAGAGAAGGAAACGTAGTAGTAAATATGGATTGGGGGTAAGAAATGAAAGAGGAAGCCGCTTGGTAGAATTTTGTGCAGAGCATAACTTAATCATAGCTAACACTTGGTTCAAGAATCATGGAAAAGGTTGTATACATGGAAGAAGCCTGGAGATACTAAAAGGTATCAGATTATATAATGGTAAGACAGAGATTTAGGAACCAAGTCTTAAATTGTAAGACATTTCCAGGGGCAGATGTGGACTCTGACCACAATCTATTGGTTATGAACTGTAGATTAAAACTGAAGAAACTGCAAAAAGGTGGCAATTTAAGGGGATGGGACCTGGATAAACTGAAAGAACCAGAGGTTGTAGGGAGTTTCAGGGAGAGCATAAGGGAACAATTGACAGGAATGGGGGAAAGAAATACAGTAGAAGAAGAATGGGTAGCTTTGAGGGATGAAGTAGTGAAGGCAGCAGAGGATCAAGTAGGTAAAAAGACGAGAGCTAGTAGAAATCTTTGGGTAACAGAAGAAGTATTGAATTTAATTGATGAAAGGAGAAAATATAAAAATGCAGTAAATGAAGCAGGCAAAAAGGAATACAAACGCCTCAAAAATGAAATCGACAGGAAGTGAAAATGGCTAAGCAGGGATGGCTAGAGGATAAATGTAAGGATGTAGAGGCTTATCTCACTAGGGGTAAGATAGATACTGTCTACAGGAAAATTAAGGAGACCTTTGGAGAAAAGAGAACCACTTGTATGAATATCAAGAGCTCAGATGGAAACACAGTTCTAAGCAAAGTGGAGAAAGCAGAAAGGTGGTATATAGAGGATCTATACAAGGGAGATGTACTTGACGACAATATTATGGAAATGGAAGAGGATGAAGATGAAGTGGGAGATATGATACTGCGTGAAGAGTTCGACAGAGCACTGAAAGACCTGAGTCGAAACAAGGCCCCCGGAGTAGACACCATTCCATTAGAACTACTGACGGCCTTGGGAGAGCCAGTCCTGACAAAACTCTACCATCTGGTGAGCAAGATGTATGAAACAGGCGAAATACCCACAGACTTCAAGAAGAATATAATAATCCCAATCCCAAAGAATGCAGGTGTTGACAGATGTGAAAATTACCGAACTATCAGTTTAATAAGTCACGGCTGCCAAATACTAACGCGAATTCTTTACAGACGAATGGAAAAACTAGTAGAAGCCGACCTTGGGGAAGATCAGTTCGGATTCCGTAGAAATATTGGAACACGTGAGGCAATACTGACCCTACGGCTTATCTTAGAAGCTAGATTAAGGAAAGGCAAACCTACGTTTCTAGCATTTGTAGACTTAGAGAAAGCTTTTGACAATGTTGACTGGAACACTCTCTTTCAAATTCTGAAGGTGGCAGGGGTAAAATATAGGGAGCGAAAGGCTATTTACAATTTGTATAGGAACCAAATTGCAGTTATAAGAGTTGAGGGGCATGAAAGGGAAGGAGTGGTTGGGAATGGAGTGAGACAGTGTTTTAGCCTCTCCCCGATGTTATTCAATCTGTATATTGAGGAAGCAGTGAAGGAAACAAAAGAAAAATTCGGTGTAGGTATTAAAATCCATGGAGAAGAAATAAAAACTTTGAGGTTCGCCGATGACATTGTAATTCTGTCAGAGAGAGCAAAGGACTTGGAAGAGCAGTTGAACGGAATTGATGGTGTCTTGAAGGGAGGATATAAGATGAACATCAACAAAAGCGAAACGAGGATAATGGAATGTAGTCGAACTAAGTCAGGTGATGTTGAGGGTATTAGATTAGGAAATGAGACACTTAAAGTAGTTAAGGAGTTTTGCTATTTGGGGAGCAAAATAACTGATGATGGTCGAAGTAGAGGGGATATAAAATGTAGACTGGCAATGGCAAGGAAAGCGTTTCTGAAAGTATTTGTATGGAGTGTAGCCATGTATGGAAGTGAAACATGGACGATAAATAGTTTAGACAAGAAGAGAATAGAAGCTTTCGAAATGTGGTGCTACAGAAGAATGCTGAAGATTAGATGGGTAGATCACATAACTAATGAGGAGGTTGTTGAATAGGATTGGGGAGAAGATAAGTTTGTGGCACAGTTTGAGAAGAAGAAAAAAAATGTCTCTGAGCACTATGGGACTTAACATCTATGGTCATCAGTCCCCTAGAACTTAGAACTACTTAAACCTAACTAACCTAAGGACATCACACAACACCCACGAGGCAGAGAAAATCCCTAACCCCGCCGGGAATCGAACCCGGGAACCCGGGAACCCGGGCGTGGGAAGCGAGAACGCTACCGCACGACCACGAGATGCGGGCTTTGACAAGAAGAAGGGACCGGTTGGTAGGACATGTTCTGAGGCATCAAGGGATCACAAATTTAGTACTGGAGGGCAGGGTGGAGGGTAAAAATCGTAGAGGGAGACCAAGAGATGAATACACGAAGCAGATTCAGAAGGATGTATGTTGCAGTAGGTAGTGGGAGATGAAGAAGTTTGCACAGGATAGAGTAGCATGGAGAGCTGCATCAAACCAGTGTCAGGACTGAAGACCACAACAACAACATACTCTAGTATTTCGATGTGCAGACATCTGAGAGTAAACTATCTTGATCCGTGATCTTTGGTTTTGTTGCTGCGCCGTCTCTGCCTAAGGGCACTTAGTAGAGGCGTGTTGGGAGCAAACATGGAACTGAATGGTCAGGGGATTCTTATCTGGAACTGAGCTGCTAAATACTGAATACAAATTTGATGGAAGTGATTGAATAAGGCGTTTATGAGAGTATTGCATAGTTTAGAAAACACTTTTGCGAGGAACTGATTTAAGGCAAATTTGCAATTTTGCATACTTGCGCGTAGTTACCACTGTGTTGTAAAATTAACTGTTGTCCCAAAATTTGGTTGGAACATATCTCGCGGATTACTCGCAGCTAGGGAAATTAGTTCTCCTCGCCGACATAAACATTTTGTGAAAGAATAGAGATCATTTTAGTTAGGTTAATCTTTTGTGTAAAGTAAAATTTTGTTTGATCAATCTGTTAGAGTTGTTTCTAAACCAGTCATTTTTGTATAAGGTCAATACTGTTCGCGACCTTGACACTGCCAATTTATAAAGAAATTGTTAGCTATAAAACTGTTTTAATGAAATCATTTTTGTAGGACATCAGGAACCAGAATTATTCCCAACGAAGGAATACTATGTTGCTTGTGTGCGTACTGAATGTGGCGCTACACAAGATTTTGAATAACATTTTTAGTTTACCATTTTCATTTTAGCTTTGCTGCAGCACTGGTTACTGTGCTTCACTTTCGAGAGAAGTTTTACTCTCCCGAGGTAAGTGCAAAAACAGTTCAGGGCCATAATCGCACAGTTACACGGTACATACAGAATAATGCCATTACACAGTTAATCAGCGATTAGGTCAGGTAGCTTATAATCAGTCTGGAAGCTATTTGCTTGTTACTTAAACAATGCGATATATCTGTGTGTGAAACATTTTTCGTATTCTGAGTTTTGCCTCACAAGTTTCCTATGTTAAATCAGAACTGGACTTTTACTGTAGTTATTTGGATAAATTAAACAGAAAAAATTTTTCTGTTCAGTTGATGTGTAATTCTTTTTGTCTTATTTTATTCTGGCGTATTTTTTAGATGTTGAAAACTGTCCACTTTGACGTCAGGCAACAGACCACTGTTAACTGGACTGCACAATACAGGGAATAAGGGGGGAAACCACATTAGGAAGGTTCAAAAAAATCCGACTTTTATTGCATAAATCGTTACTTAACTATCCAAGACTACTCTGTCAAAATGTCAGAGCGAAATTCGTATCCGTTTAGATTATATGAGCATAGAATCGAATGAAGAACAGAAGAAATTTTTCCAATACATGAAGATTTATCAAGGGATGAATTACTGGAGGGATGTTTAGGTGGCCACACACAAAATGCGAATGAGAGTCTTAATTCGACTATCTGGCGATTAGCTCTTAAACACTTGCACTCCGGACTAAACATCGTCGAATTGGCATCGGCATCGTATCTTTAAAGAATGGAAGGGCTACAGGCATTGGAGGTATTCCTGCAGAATTATTAAAATTAGGAACAAAGAAATTAATGGAATTGTTAAGAAACCTTTTCGAAAGATGTTTAAATGGGGAAGATGTCCCAAATGATTTGAAAGTAGGATATATTTCAGTGATACATAAAAAAGGAGCGAAAGATGAGTGTAAAAATTATAGGGGAATAACAGTGACCAATACCTTCAGTAGATTATATGGAAGAATTATTAAATATTTGTTAGAACAACAATACAAAGAAAAGGAGGCTGAAGAACAAGCAGGTTTTAGAGCTGGAAGATCAACAATTGATCATATATTTTGCCTACAACAAATTATTGAAAAAAAAATGGTTCGGGCACAACCTATACATTTAGTATTCATAGATATAGAAAAAGCCTATGATAGTGTGCCTTTATCCAGTTTATGGAAAGCTTTAATATCAATAGGAATAAATCCAAGAATAATTAAAGCAATTCAAAATTTATAAAAAAATTCTATTTCAAAAATAAAAATTGGCAAATATCTATCACATGGATTCCAAGTCACAAAAGGATTACGTCAAGGATGTAGCATCTCACCTACATTGTATAAAATATATACAGAAGTAACTTTACAGAATTGGAAGAAAAAATGTCACGCTATGGGAATACCAATAAATGATAGAACAATATACTCGTTACAATTTGCAGATGACCAACTGATTATAGCCCAAGACTATGAGGACATAGAGTATATGACCAGAAAATTGATTCAAGAATATAAAAAATCAGGTCTAAATGTAAACATGAATAAAACAAAGTACATGGTAATTGGTGGAGTGAATGGAGACTTAATATTAGAAGAAGGGATGGGAACAATAACAGCTACTGAGGAATATAAATAATTAGGTGTGAAAATTACAAATGATGGGAAACAGGACAAAGAAATTAGATCAAGAATAAATTCTGGAAAGACGACAATCTCTTTATTGAATGGAATTCTCTGGGACAAACACATAACAACTGATAACAAAATAAGGATTTTTAAAACAATAGTTAGGAGCATTATTACATATGGTTCAGGAGTGTGGACAACAAAATGGCAACTGAAATCAATATTATTAGCCACAGAAATGGATTTCTGGAGACGTTCAGCAAGAATATCAAGACGAGAAAGAATAAGAAATGAAGTAATCAGAGACAAGATGAAATGTAAAAATTCAATTATTGATTTCATCGAGCACAAACAACTTAAATGGTATGGACACATCAGACGAATGGAACAGGAAAGGCTACCAAAATGCATAATCGACTGGGTACCAATTGGAAGAAGAAAAAGGGGACGACCACCTGATACATGGATACAGGGAGTTCAGTCAGCAATGAGGAAGAACAACATTCCTGAAGATTTATGGACAAATAGAGAAGAGTGGAGAATAATAATTAGTGACTTACTGTAATCTAGAATAGGTGCTGGAAAAATGTACTCACATTGTAAATCCAGAATAATAATAATAATCGTATTTAGCAGCGGGCTTATTCAGTGAAGGAAATTCATCCCTTCCGATGGTCATGGACGAGGCACGCAAGGCTTCAGTCGTGCCGAACAAATGGATAATCAGCGCGTGAGCCGGCAGAATCGACGTAGGTCATTCGAAAATCGTGAAAATCGAAGTAAATCGAAGGAAGGTCGGAAAGCACTGCTGCAAGCGCAAAACGAAGCCTGTGAGGAAGAAGAAGGCTTACTATATAGTGCTGTAATCACAGATTAATCGGTAAGCATTTTACATTATTGTTAACTGCCTTGAATTTATAGTCTCCGAGAATTTATTTTTCAAACGCGTTAATCTCGAAATCTGACTCAAAAAGTATAGAACCGATCATTATGAAAATTGATAGTATGATTCTTTATAAAATTTCGCATTATATGAACCAACTTGTGACATAATATATGAATTTAAGGATATTTTTCTCTGCATAATTAGAGAGAAAAATCGCGAAAATCGCAGTAAATTGTTCCAACGCTTGCAAAATTTTTAATTTTAATTATTCTCACCTTCATTGACGTTCACATTCTTATACAATAACTTATTAATGTAACATCGAAACGTTTCTGATGTCAGATGAAAATCGCAATGCCTACACGGCAGGCAATTCGAGAACTATACTCACAACCTCCAGCTGACATCACAGCGTAACTTCTTTATTTTTGGCTGGAATTACTCAAAAAAATTCACAAAAACTTTTCGAAATATGAAAGAAATTATGTCAAAATTTGATTCAATTCTAATTAATTCTTCCCACACAAAAAAATCCCAAAAAGTCAGTGTCAAACAGGATCCTAATGTGGTTTCCCCCCTTAAGTAATCACATTTATCAGTAATTACGAAGGTCATTTTATAAAGCAATAAACGGTTCCTAAAGGAGAAACTTTATTTATGAACATATATTGTACCACAAACTATAATATGCACATTTTTTTCACTTTTCAACATAGTCACGATGAACATTTCAATATTTTTCAAGTCGTGGCACCAGCTTTTGGATCCCAGTATCATATAACTCTAGCGTCTGGCTGTTAAACTAGTTGGTAACATATTCTTGCAACACGTCATCTTTTTCCAAGTCCTCAGCACCAAGAAATTCCTTCACTTTTAGAAACAGATGAATGTCTGATGGTGCTATGTCAGGGCTGTGTGGTGGATGGTCCAGTAATTCCAATGAAACTTGTCCAGCTGCGTCGTTGTTGTCGTCGCAACGTGAGGCAGAGCATCGTCTTCAAGCGGAAGACGCCGCTAGAGAGCAGTCCCCAGCGGTGATTTCGAGTAACGCACCTAACTTTAATGATGTTTTACAGTACCTCTCGGAATTTATTGTCATTCCTCTTGGCAAAAAGTCTAATAGAGGATGCCTTTCCGTTCCCAAAAAATCGTGGCCATGATTTCCTGTCTGGAAGGTTCTAGCTGGAATTATCGTGGTTTCGTTGGGGAGTTTGAATGATGCCACTCACTGCATCGACGATTGTTCTCTGGAGTGTAATACGCAGTCCACGTTTCATCACCAGTCACAGTGTGACTCAAGGAATCGCCACCATCCTTGAGATAGCACTGCAAAACACACAAAGAATGTCCTATTCGCTTTGTTTTGTGTTCTTCTGTCAACACTTTCGGCACCCACCTCGCACACATGTTTATTTCTATTTTCCAATTCCAAAGAAATCAGGTGTTGGGTGAAAATTACCGAAGTATCAGTTTAGTAAGTCACGGCCGCAAAATACTAACGCGAATTCTTTACAGACGAATGGGAAAGCAGGTAGAAGCCGAACTCGGTGAAGACCACTTTGGATTCTATAGAAATGTTGGAGCACGTGAAGCAATACTGACCCTCTTAGAAGATAGATTATGCAAAGGCAAACTGACGTTTCTAGCATTTGTAAACTTAGAGAAAACATTTGACAATGTGGACTGAAGTACTCTTTCAAATTCTGAAGGCGGCAGGGGTCAAATACAGGGAGCGAAAGGCTATTTACAATTTGTACAGAAACCACATAGCAGTTGTAAGAGTCGAGGGGTATGAAAGGGAACAGTGGTTGGGAAGGGAGTGAGACAGGTTTGCAGCCTATCCCCTATGTTATTCAATCTGTGTATTGAGCACGCAGTAAAGGAAACAAAAGAAAAGTTTGCAGTAGGAATTAAAATCCATGGAGAAGAAATAAAAACTTTGAGGTTTGCCGATGACATCGTAATTATGCCAGAGACAGCAAAGGACTTGGAAGAGAAGTTGAACGGAATGGACAGTGTCTTGAAAGGAGGGTATAAGATGAACATCAATAAAAGTAAAACGAGGATAATGGAATGTAGTCGAATTAAGTCGGGTGATGCTGAGGGAATTAGATTACGAAATGAGGCACTTAAAGTAATAAAGGAGTTTTTCTATTTGGGGAGCAAAATAACTGATGATGGTCGAAGTAGAGAAGATATAAAATGTAGACTGGCAATGGCACGGAAACCGTTTCTGAAGAAGAGAAATTTGTTAACATCGAGTCGTTTCTGAAAGTATTTGTATGGAGTGTAGCCACGTATGGAAGTGAACGTGGCCGATAAATGGTTTAGACAAGAGGAGAATAGAGGCTTTTGAAGTGTGGTGCTACAGAAGAATGCTGAAAATTAGGTGCGTAGATGACGTAAATAACGTGGAGGTACTGAATGCAATTGGGGAGAAGAGTAATTTATGCCACAACTTGACTACAAGAAGGGATCGGTTGGTAGGACAGGTTCTGAGGCATCAAGGGATCACCAATGTAATATTTAATCCTGGTGGGCAGCGTGGAGGGGACACCAAGAGATGAATACATTAAGCAAATTCAGAAGGATGTAGGTTCCAATAGTTACTTAGAGCCGGCCGGTGTAGCCGAGCGGTTCTAGGCTCTACAATCTGGACCCGCGCGACCGCTACGGTCGCAGGTTCGAATCCTGCCTGGGGCATGGATGTGTGTGATGTCTTTAGATTAGTTAGGTTTAAGTAGTTCTAAGTTCTAGGGGACTAATGACCTCAGTTCTGTTAATTATCGTTCAGTGCTGTACTGAGTAGAGCGTTGTGTCTCAAAGTTTGCGAATTTCGAGATGGCAGAGTTAAAGGAGCAAGATGTCTGCATTAAATTCTGCCCAAAACTCAGGAAAACCTTTACAGAGACCCACCAAAAGATGTAGTAAGCCTTCGGTGATGAGTGCTTAGGCGGTACTCGGTGTTACGAATGGTTCACACGGTTTAAAACTGGCCGGATGGAAGCTAAAGATGACCCTCGTTCAGAATGCCCTTAGACATCTTCCAACGACGCTCCTGTCAGGAACATCAACGAAACTGAGCGTGTCAATCGGAGACTGTCTGTCCGACAAATTGGAGAAGAATGTGACATTTGAGTTGCATCATGTCATGGAACCTTGATACAGCGCCTTGAGTGTTCATCGGAGGAGAGGGTATCATCTGGAGTGCCCCAGGGAAGTGTGGTAGGTCTGCTGTTGTTTTCTATCTACATAAATGATCCTTTCGATAGGGTGGATGGCAATGTGCGGCTGTTTGCTGATGATGCTGTGGTGTACGGGAAGGTGTCGTCGTTGAGTGACTGTAGGAGGATACAAGATGACTTGGACAGCATTTGTGATTGGTGTAAAGAATGGCAGCTAACTCTAAATATAGATAAATGTAAATTAATGCAGATGAATAGGAAAAAGAATCCCGTAATGTTTGAATACTCCATTAGTAGTGTAGCGCTTGACACAGTCACGTCGATTAAATATTTGGGCGTAACATTGCACAGTGAAATGAAGTGGGACAAGCATGTAATGGCAGTTGTGAGGAAGGCGGATAGTCGTCTCCGGTTCATTGGTAGAATTTTGGGAAGATGTGGTTCATCTGTAAAGGAGACCGCTTATAAAACACTAATACTACCTATTCTTGAGTACTGCTCGAGCGTTTGGGATCCCTATCAGGTCGGATTGAGGGAGGACATAGAAGCAATTCAGAGGCGGGCTGCTAGATTTGTTACTGGTAGGTCTGATCATCACGCGAGTGTTACTGAAATGCTTCAGGAACTCGGGTGGGAGTCTCTGGAGGAAAGGAGGCGTTCTTTTCGTGAATCGCTACTGGGGACATTTAGAGAACCAGCATTTGAGGCTGACTGCAGTACTGTTTTACTGCCGCCAACTTACATTTCGCGGAAAGACCACAAAGATAAGAGAGATTAGGGCTCGTACAGAGGCATATAGGCCGTCATTTTTCCCTCGTTCTGTTTGGGAGTAGAACAGGGAGAGTAGATGCTAGTTGTGGTACGAGGTACCCTCCTCCACGCACCGTATTGTGGATTGCGGAGTATGTATGTAGAAGTAGATGTAGATGAATACATCGTGTTGCCGGAAAGTTCGTCCCGCTGCTCACGAGTCAACACCAAAAAGACGTTCGCCTCGCAATCTCTGAACAGCTTTTTGATCGCCCAAATGAGAATGAGGTGTTCCTTAAGAGAATCATAACGGGTGGTGAGACATGCCTCTACGGTTATGATATTGAAACCGAGGTTCAGTCTTCATCATGGGCCGAGAAAGTTTCTCCCACACCAAAAAAACCTAGTCAGGTCAGGACAAATGTCAAAACCATGCTGTTAGTTTTCTTTGACTGTGAGGGATTATTTCATCACGAATTCGTGCCACAGTGACAAACCGTTGATCAATGCTACTATCGGGAGGTGATGCAACATTTGCGAGAAAATGTAAGAGGGAAACGGCCTGAAATGTGGTGAGACAATTCGTGGCTCTTCCATCACGATAACGCACCTACACATTCATCCGCGTTGCTGTGTGACTACTGCACAAAAGGCGAAATCACTGTGACGTCATACTCCGTACTCCCCAGACCAGGCCCTTGTGGACATTTTTTTATTCCCGAAATTGAAAACGCCGTTTAAGGGGTGAAGATTTGCAACGATAGAGATGAAAGAAAATTCTCAGACGGCGCTTCTCGCGATTCAGCAAGAGACGTACCGAGACTGATTCTGGGAGTGTAAATGGCGCTGGGAGCGGTGTACCAGTTACGGTTCAAATGGCTCTGAGCACTATGGGACTTAACATCTGAGGTCATCAGTCGCCTAGAACTTAGAACTACTTAAACCTAACTAACCTAAGGACATCACACACATCCACGCCCGAGGCAGGATTCGAACCTGCAACCGTAGCGGTCGCGCGGTTCCAGACTGAAGCACGTAGAACCGCTCCGCCACTCCGGCCGGCTATATCAGTTATGTAGGAGAGAATTTTGAGGGAGACGAAGCACAGTAAGTAAAAGGTAAGCGGAGAAACATTTTGTCGACTTAGTTGCGGAATTTTTTGAACCGACTTCTTCTCCCATATACTTACTGAAAGCAGCACACTTCGATAGTTACAACTTTTCCCCACATTTCGGGTAGCGAATGGATTCCTGAACGAAAACAAAATCAGTTTCTTTTAAGACGATTTACTGGTGGAAATTCCAAACTGCATCAGGATCGACTACATGTAATGTGACAGTTAGGCGGGAGGTGAGAAAACTTGGATTTCATGATCGAGCGGCTGCTCATAAGCCACACATCACGCCGGTAAATGCCGAACGACGCTTCGCTTGGTGTAAGGAGCGTAAACACTGGACGATTGAACAGCGGGAAAATGTTGTGTGGAGTGACGACTCTCGGTACACAATGTGGCGATCCGATGGCAGCGAGTGGGTATGGCGAATGCTCGGTGAACGTCATCTGCCAGCCTGTGTGGGCGGTGGTGTTATGGTGTGGTCGTGTTTTTCATGGAGAGGGCTTGCACCCCTTGTTGTTTTGCGTGACAGTATCACAGAAGAAGCCTACACTGATGTTTTCATCACCTTCTTCCTTCCCGCTGTTGAAGAGCAGTTCGGGATTGCATCTGTCAACTCGATCGAGCACCTGCTTATAATGCACGGCCTGTGGCGGAGTGGTTACACGACAATAACATTCCTGTAACGGACTGGCCTGCACAGAGTCCTGACCTGAATCCTAAGAACACATTTGGGATGTTTTAGAACGCCGACTTCATTCCAGGCCTTACCGAGCGACATCGATACCTCTCCTCAGTGCAGCACTCCGTGAGGAATGGGCTGCCATACCCGAAGAAGCCTTCCAGCACCTGATTGAAAGTATGACTGCGAGAGTGGAAGCTGTCGCCATGGCTAAGGGTGGGGCAAAACCATATAGACTTCCAGCATTACCGATGGAGGGCGCCACGAACTTGTAAGCCATTTTCAGTCGGCTGTCCGGCTGCTTGTGATCACATAGTGTATATATAGATTCTTCACTCAAAACTGTCAGTTGAATCTTTATAATTAGCCTTTCAAAAGTTACTTGTGTCTATATACTAACATGGTTCTGTTCTTTCGGACATGTCCGAAATACCAGATACCAGTATATACCGGGTGATCAAAAAGTCAGTATAAATTTGAAAACATAAGAAACCATGGAATAATGTAGATAGGTAAAAATTGACACACACGCTTGGAATGATATGGGGTTTTATTAGAACCAAAAAAACACCCCATATTGCTAGACGCGTGAAAGATCTGTTGCGCGCGTCGTTTGGTTATGACCGTGTGTTCAGCCGCCACTTTCGTCATGCTTGGCCTCCCAGGTGCTTCTCACAGCTGATACGCTACTGGCCATTAAAATTGCTATACCACGAAGATGACGTGCTACAGTCGCGAAATTTAACCGACACGAAGAAGATGCTGTGATGTGCAAATGATTAGCTTTTCAGAGCATTCACACAAGGTTGGCGCCGGTGGCGACACCTACAACGTGCTGACGTGAGAACACTTTCCAACCGATTTCTCATACACAAACAGCAGTTGACCGGCGTTGCCTGGTGAAACGTTGTTGTGATGCCTCGTGTAAGAAGGAGAAATGCGTACCATCACGTTTCCGACTTTGATAAAGGTCGGATTGTAGCCTATCGCGATTGCGGTTTATCGTAGGTAGGATTCGAACCTGCGACCGTAGCAGCAGCGCGGTTCCGGGCTGAAGCGCCTACAACCGCTCGGCCACAGCACCCGGCTTTAAATTATAGGTAACAGCTTTAAATACAGAAAATAAATAAATACGCTTTGAGCTGTGACAAGTTTTGCTATTGACCGTGACACACTCTGTATAATGACCCACACTGAACGAGTGGATTCCGGTAAACGTGTGCGAGAGACTGAAATATAGTCAGTTTTCCATCCAGCTAGCGATGAAATTCACTTCTCCCGAATCAATCTGTCTTCCCCCCCCCCCCTCTCTCTCTCTCTCTCTCTCTCTCTCTCTCTCTCTCTTTCCCTTGTGGCGGAGACATATCGGCAAAGCGCTACAAGAAACGCCGGAAATGATTAAAACTTCATTGCGGTTCGCAGCAGCAGACCGCCGGAGGGAATTCGCTACCGCTGTAAAACTACCCTGGCCATCGGTTTGCTGCGCGAAGTTGCGATTCCCAGGAGTGAAGGAAAATTTACATTGCCAAAGTTCGCCGGCGCGTGCGGTTGTTCCAAGCTGGCGCGTAGCGGATAGCGGGTATGTGCGGTGAGGGGAGGGGGTGTCCCCTCTCCCAAATTTTCCTCCCTTCTTAGCCAACTTTCCGTCGCATGTCCTCTGTACAAACCGGGGTTGAAACTCTGTGCGTCATTTGCAGTGGTTCGCGCTGGTTTCGTGAACCACCACCACAACAATGCGGCTTGCCCCAAGCAGTACACACACACACACATACATACACACCAAATATAGAAAGCAAGATATTGGAACATATACTGTATTCGAAAGTCATGAATTACCCCAAAGAAAACAATCTGTTATCTCACAGTCAACACGGACTCAGACAATATAGGTCTTCTAAAACAAAACTAGCTGCTTACTCACACGAAATATCAAAACCAATTCAAAAACGACTTAGACACAATAACTGTACGTTGCGGAAAGTGCCAGTTGCGTCTGAATAAGAAAACGTGCCAGGTCATCCATGTGTGTTTTTGTTGTGGTCTTCAGTCCAGAGGCTGGTTTAATGCAGCTCTCCATGCTACTCTATGCCGTGCAAGCTTCTTCATCTCCCAGCACCTACTGCAGCCTACATCCTTCTGAATCTGCTCAGTGTATTCATCTGTTGGTCTCCCTCTACGATTTTTACCCTCCACGCTGCCCTCCAATACTAAATGGGTGATCCCTTGATGCCTCAGAACATGTCCTACCAACCGATCCCTTCTTCTAGTCAAGTTGTGCCACAAACTTCTCTTCTCCCCAGTCCTATTCAATACTTCCTCATTAGTTACGTGATCTATCCACCTTATCTTCAGCATTCTTCTGTAGCACCACATTTCGAAAGCTTCTATTCTCTTCTTGTCCAAACTAGTTATCGTCCATGTTTCACTTCCATACATGGCTACACTCCATACAAATACTTTCAGAAACGACTTCCTGACACTTAAATCTATACTCGATGTTAACAAATTTTTCATCTTCAGCAACGCTTTCCTTGCCATTGCCGGTCTACATTTTATATCCTCTCTACTTCTACCATCATCAGTTATTTTGCTCCCCAAATGGCAAAACTCCTTTACTACTTTCAGTGTCTCCTTTCCTAATCTAATTCCCTCAGCATCACCCGAATTAATTCGACTACATTCCATTATCCTCATTTCGCTTTTGTTGATGTTCATCTCATATCCTCTTTTCAAGACACTGTCCATTCCGTTCAACTGCTCTTCCAAGTCGTTTGCTGTCTCTGACAGAATTACAATGTCATCAGCAAACCTCAAAGTTTTTATTTTTTCTCCACAGATTTTAATACCTACTCCGAATTTTTCTTTTGTTTCCTTTACTGCTTGCTCAATATACAGATTGAATAACTTCAGGGAGAGGCTACAACCCTGTCTCACTCCCTTCCCAACCACTGCTTCCCTTTCATGTCCCTCGACTCTTATAACTGCCATCTGATTTCTGTACAAATTGTAAACAGCCTCTCGCTCCCTGTATTTTACCCCTGCCACCTTCAGAATTTGAAAGAGAGTATTCCAGTCAACATATTAGTACTAAAAGACATACACTGATCTTTGGTTACACGATAAATCAGGCAAATATAAAAACTAGAGAAACTGAAAACTAAAAACCTAGGAATTATAATTACGAATATCTTAAGGGGGGTAGAACGTCAAAAATTTAAAAGAGTTCAATTTTTCAAAAATATGCCTATTTTTTAGCGCGCATCTTCCTGAAAAGTTTGATGTATCAAACATCTTAAGTGTACCAAGATGCAGCGCCATCATCCTTTTCACAGCTTTCTTCTGTCATACGTAAGTGTATTTCGCTCTGTAGGGTTCGAATGTTTGTATTTGCACCAGGGATGATCGTACGTGAAATACAGGACTTTGCAAACGAAAACTTATTGAAGAAATGTCTTCATGGCGGTACCCAAAACGCAAATGAAAGTTGTAACCAATGTTTTTGAGAAATATTGCCAAAAACCATTTTTGTGTGGCGCGGCATGTAGCTGCGCGGTCTTAAGCGCCTTGTCGCGGTCCGCACAGCTGCCCCCGTCAGAGGTTCGAGTCCTCCCTCGGGCATGGGTGTGTTTGTCGTCCTTCGTGTAAATTAGTTTAAGTTAGGTTAAGTAGCGTGTAAGCTTAGGGACCGATGACCTCAGCAGTTTGGTCCCATAAGACCTTAGCACAAATTTTCAATTTTTCCATTTTTTTCGGAAGAAATGCACTTGCTATTGATGTTTATGATGCAGTTTCATGTTTTAATGATGGCGTGCAAAGGATGAAATATGTTTTAGAGAAAATAAGAATTAATCCCTGAGTGAACTGCATCAAAGGTTTGTATGTGATAGACAGAGTGCGTGTAGTAAAAGGAGATAAATAATTTTTGGAGGTGCTAAAATCAAGAAGAGTGCATTATAAGAATGTGATAAGGAAGAAAACTGATTTAGAAAATTTAAAAGAACCTTATTATGGTGCTGAACAGTTCAGAGAGAATGAAACTGTAACAGCCATTTTCCGCAAAACACAAATTTCTGTACTTAGGTACATTTAACATCCAAAGTAAATATCCTATTATTTTCGAACTTGGTATGCTTATTTAACACAAACTGCTTAATGCTGAACTCTAGAATTTTCCAAATCCATTAAAAACTGTGGTAAAAATTGAGTTTCTTTCTAAACATGAAGTTTTAAATGTAACTGCACATTCATTTTTTCGTAAATTAAATAAATTATAGAGTTTCATACACCTGTAAGTATTAATCTGCCAGGAAGTTTCATATCAGCGCACACTCCGCTGCAGAGTGAAAATCTCATTCTGGACCTGTAAGTATGGTTTGTAAGCTGTGCAAAATTTATCTCTCTTAGCTGTGAAGAAAAGTGTACCTATAGCAACAAATGCAACCGGTTGTAAGGGGAAAATGATGAAATTTCACGTGTAAAAAAATTTATTTAGTTATGTTTTTGAACTTCCACTGCTATGAGTGTGAATCCTGAATCCTTCCTGGTCATGCTGACAAAGTTTTATGAATTTATTTGTAAACGTATAGACACTGGAAATTGAAATGTCCTGTGGCGCCTCTCCTGCTCCGAGTCGGCCCGTTTGACGTCCTACCCCCCTTAAATCGAAACCATCACGTAGGTAATATCATGAGGAGGGTAACCGAAATACTATGTTTTACTGGCACAACACTTCCAAGATGCAAACAGTTCTACCAAAGATGTCGCCTGCACTACACTCGTCCGTCTTCTGCTAGACTGCAGTGATCCCGAACTTTCCTTACGAGGGAACCTCCCCATCGCACCCCTCTCAGATTTAGTTATAAGTTGGCGTAGTGGATAGGCCTTGAAACACTGAACACAGATCAATGGAGAAAACAGGAAGAAGTTCTCGAGACAACAGAAAGAAGCTGTGTGGGACTAGGAAAAAAATAAGCATAATATACAAATTGAGTAGTCCATGCGCAAGATAGGCAGCATAGAGGACATTGTGAGTACAGGAGCGCCGTGGTCCCGTGGTTAGCGTGAGCAGCTGCGGAACGAGAGGTCCTTGGTTCAAGTCTTCCCTAGTTCCGTACAACTTCTTCCTGTTTTCTCCATTGATCTGTGTTCAGTTTTTCAAGGCCTATCCACTGTGCCAACTTATAACTAAATCTGAGGGGGGTGCGATGGTCAGGTGCCCTTGTTAGACCATTACCCCTTAGTTCAATCAATCAGCTAGTACCCCCACCCTCACCCCGCCCCCCACCATGCCATCTGTTGTACCCCCACCCCCATGCCTCCACCACATTATCACCAAATTTAGAACCGAACAGAATTGTAGAATGAGAGATTGTCTTTGGAACACTTTTATTTTTACTGTGATGAAAGGTGAATGATAGTGTTTTGTGTGTGTGTGTTGTAGACTGGATGATGAAGTGCTATGAACAACTCCTCCTCAGATAAGAAAGTTAACCATCGACAGTGACGGTGGACCCCTGTTACAAAATATACACGGTGTTTGAAAAACAACTCCCTAGTTTTAAGTATAAACTTAATGGGGAAATTAATGAGAAGTTATATAAGTGAGCACATGTCATAAAAGAGAGTTCCTTCAAGCTTTGTGTAATGTCAGTAGACGTCAACGTGGGATCCATTTGCACACGTCGAGACGTGATCTACACTCCTGGAAATGGAAAAAAGAACACATTGACACCGGTGTGTCAGACCCACCATACTTGCTCCGGACACTGCGAGAGGGCTGTACAAGCAATGATCACACGCACGGCACAGCGGACACACCAGGAACCGCGGTGTTGGCCGTCGAATGGCGCTAGCTGCGCACCATTTGTGCACCGCCGCCGTCAGTGTCAGCCAGTTTGCCGTGGCATACGGAGCTCCATCGCAGTCTTTAACACTGGTAGCATGCCGCGACAGCGTGGACGTGAACCGTATGTGCAGTTGACGGAATTTGAGCGAGGGCGTATAGTGGACATGCGGGAGGCCGGGTGGACATACTGCCGAATTGCTCAACACGTGGGGCGTGAGGTCTCCACAGTACATCGATGTTGTCGCCAGTGGTCGGCGGAAGGTGCACGTGCCCGTCGACCTGGGACCGGACCGCAGCGACGCACGGATGCACGCCAAGACCGTAGGATCCTACGCAGTGCCGTAGGGGACCGCACCGCCACTTCCCAGCAAATTAGGGACACTGTTGCTCCTGGGGTATCGGCGAGGACCATTCGCAACCGTCTCCATGAAGCTGGGCTACGGTCCCGCACACCGTTAGGCCGTCTTCCGCTCACGCCCCAACATCGTACAGCCCGCCTCCAGTGGTGTCGCGACAGGCGTGAATGGAGGGACGAATGGAGACGTGTCGTCTTCAGCGATGAGAGTCGCTTCTGCCTTGGTGCCAGTGATGGTCGTATGCGTGTTTGGCGCCGTGCAGGTGAGCGCCACAATCAGGACTGCATACGACCGAGGCACACAGGGCCAACACCCGGCATCATGGTGTGGGGAGCGATCTCCTACACTGGCCGTACACCACTGGTGATCGTCGAGGGGACACTGAATAGTGCACGGTACATCCAAACCGTCATCGAACCCATCGTTCTACCATTCCTAGACCGGCAAGGGAACTTGCTGTTCCAACAGGACAATGCACGTCCGCATGTATCCCGTGCCACCCAACGTGCTCTAGAAGGTGTAAGTCAACTACCCTGGCCAGCAAGATCTCCGGATCTGTCCCCCATTGAGCATGTTTGGGACTGGATGAAGCGTCGTCTCACGCGGTCTGCACGTCCAGCACGAACGCTGGTCCAACTGAGGCGCCAGGTGGAAATGGCATGGCAAGCCGTTCCACAGGACTACATCCAGCATCTCTACGATCGTCTCCATGGGAGAATAGCAGCCTGCATTGCTGCGAAAGGTGGATATACACTGTACTAGTGCCGACATTGTGCATGCTCTATTGCCTGTGTCTATGTGCCTGTGGTTCTGTCAGTGTGATCATGTGATGTATCTGACCCCAGGAATGTGTCAATAAAGTTTCCCCTTCCTGGGACAATGAATTCACAGTGTTCTTATTTCAATTTCCAGGAGTGTATATTAACGACATGGGAGACAATCTTAGTAAACGACTTAGATTGATTGCTGATCATGCTGTCATTTACCGTCTTGTAAAGTCATCAGATGATCAAAACGACTTGCAAAATGATTTAGATAAGATATCTGTATGGTGCGAAAAATGGCAATTGGCCCTGAATAAAGGAAAGTGTGAGGTTATTCACATGAGTAAAAAAAAAAAAAAAAAAAAAAAAAAAAAAAAAAAAAAAAAAGAAATCGGCTAAATTTCGATTACGCGACAAGTCACACAAAATCGAAGGCTGTAAATTCAACTAAATACTCACGGATTACGATTACAAATAACCTAAATTAGAACGATCACATAGATAAAGTTGTGTGTAGAGCATACCAAAGACTGCGATTCATTGGCAGAACACTTAGAAGGTGCAACAGGTCTACCAAAGAGACTGCTTACACTACGCTTGTCCGCCCTATTCTGGAGTATTGCTGTGCGGTGTGGTTCTGCATCAGGTGGGACTGACGGATGCCATCGAAAAAGTACAAAGAAGGGCAGCTCGTTTTGTAGTATCGCGAAATAGGGGAGATAGTGTCACAGACATGATACGCGAATTGGAGTGGCAATCATTAAAACAAAGGTGTTTTTCGTTGCGACGGGATCTTATCATGAAATTTCAATCACTTTCTGTTGGCACCCACCTACATAGGGAGGAATGATCGTCACGATAAAGTAAGAGAAATCAGGGCTCGCACAGAAAAATATAAGCGCTTGTTTTTCCTGCGTGCCGTTCGAGAGTGGAACGGTAGAGGGACAGTATGAAGGTGGTTCATTGAACCCTCTGCCAGGCACTTTATTGTGAATAGCAGACTAATAACGTAGATGTAGACGATATTCCATTTCTCGCCACGAAGTCACCAACATTTCAGGTGCCAGCCACCGCGAGGTTTCTTTCCTGTAATTGACTGATGTCTCTGATCTTTACACTGTACACAACATTTTCTATGTGGCCCCAAAAGATGAAGTCCAGTGTGGTTAAGTCTGGGCTTCGCGGTGGCCAACGTATTCGGCCAGCCTTGACTATCCACCTTCCTGGAAAGCGAGTGTCAAGAGCCGCACACACGTATTCACTGTAATGGGGTGGGGCGCCATCTTGTTGGAGAAACACAAGTACCTTTTACGCCTCAATATCGTCCATTTCGAGACAGACGTACTCTGTCAACATGTCACCATAAACGCCCCCATTTATTGTTTTTTCTACAAAAATGAAAGGACCAATCGTACGATCTTCCATCAACCTGCACCAGACATTAGGAGAGTCACGCCGATGTTGAATAACTTCATGTGGATGCTATGCCTCCAAAATTCTGCTGTTATGACGATTAACTGTTCCACTGACATGAAATGCAGCCTCATCAGAAAAGAGGATCTTTTTTAAAAAATTTGACATCATCATCATTTCTGTGTAGAAAGTCAACAGCAAACTCATACCTATAGATTTTATCAGTACGTTTTATTTCATGTAACAGTTGTAATTTGTTGGTGTGAAACTTAAGTCTTTTGCGCACAACATGATACACAGTACCTTTAGGCACTCCTATTTGTAGACTACGTCTGGCCAATGACTTCTTCAGGCTCCGAACACACGAAACACGGATTTGCTCAACATCTTAAGAATTTCTCGGCCTACCTCGCTATTTTGTTTTTAAAACACTACCTGCTTCCTTGAAGGACTTTAGCCAATGACGGATAGTTTTTGCTGTAGGTGAATCACCACCATACTGACGTCTAAAATTACGTCCCACTTTTATAACTGACTCAGTTTTCACAAGCCAAATAACACGCTGCACTTTCTGTTGCGGAGTACACATTGTTGCTGAGTTGCTCTGCACTGCACTGCAGGCACACCTGGACTGAACTGAGGGAACAGAGGAAAACAACAGCACTGGCGCTGCCTCAAGGTCGAGCAGGGCTGCCAACTGCAGGGGAGCCAAACGGAGCGTTTATGAACCAAACACCACAAACTAGAATAGTGTGTGTCACTTTGTACAGACTCCATGACACATTAAAACTAGGCAGTTCTTTTTCAAACACCCTGTACTTCCCCTGCACTACTACTTGCCATTGCGGCATTTACTTGACCTACTCACTGCAACCCCATTTAAAATCAAACAAGTTCAGATGTGTGCACTATACTTAGTGTTCGTTAATGACTTGATTGCTGCGTTACTCACTTTTTAACTGACGGAAATTGGACGACTTCAGATTGCTAATGCTTTGTTTCTGATCACAACGACTAACAATAAGAGTGTGATTCTTGAGTTTCTCCCGGCGTATTTGATAATCAAAATATCCACGGGTGTGCTGCCGGTCTACAGTGTCCAACGGGCACAATATTTCGGCTATCATACATGTCGCCATCGACCGAACCCAGTTTCCTCTGAGCAGCCACAGCGTACGGATCTCCGTGCCGGCACGTTCACAGGAGCTCAGTCCGTCAGTTCACCTGATGATGGCGACATGTATGATCGCCGAAATATTGTGCCCGTTGGACACTATAGACCGGCAGCACACCCGTGGATATCTTGATTAACAATAAGAGTGATAGTAATAATAATTGTGGTGTCACCGCCAGACACCACACTTGCTAGGTGGTAGCCTTTAAATCGGCCGCGGTCCGTTGGTATACGTCGGACCCGCGTGTCGCCACTGTCAGTGATTGCAGACCGAGCGCCGCCACACGGCAGGTCTAGAGAGACTTCCTGGCACTCGCCCCAGTTGTACAGCCGACTTTGCTAGCGATGGTTCACTGACAAATTACGCTCTCATTTGCCGAGACGATAGTTAGCATAGCCTTGAGCTACGTCATTTGCTACGACCTAGCAAGGCGCCATTATCATTTGCTATTTATCTTATGATGCGTGTACCGTCAGACCGATGTTCACCAATTATGGATTAAAGTTAAGTATTCCAGAAGCTACGTACTATTTTTGCTACTATAAAGACCTTGTCCTGTTCCAGACCTCACGCCAGCCTGCGTGAGCTTAACGCGTGCCTTTCGGCTACCCGTCATTGTGGATAGGCTGTCTTGCCAGTCCACAACAATAATAATACTGACTAAGCACTATAGTAGCCCTTATGTAATTACTGCTGTGTCACCCTTTCACTTAGCTAATTTATGTCTTTCGAAGTGAGTAATGAAGCAATCTATTTGACCTCTGCAGGTACAATCTACAACTTGGGGAAGACATTTTAAGCATTTGATGCGTATTGTCTCATTTTTATCACCAGCGATGTACAGGACAAAGCACAAACTGTGTGTGTGGTGGGTGGACTATCTGAGAAACCTGTAACCTCCATCGCATGAATGCTGCTGAGTAAAAGTAATTATTGATTTCTTACGTAATCAGTATTAGAGTCTTACAAAATTGTGATAAGAGTAATAATCATTTGAAAATAATTTGAAACAGAATAGAATCGTTTAGTTTTTATCCCTCAGAAAATTTCATTTTACCCTCAAGGGGTAATTACCCCCAGATTGAGAACCACGGTGGTAACGAGTATTGCTCTACAGTGTGCGATTCTTGCCAGATAGGACTGACGGAGAACATCGCAGAAGTTCAAAGAAGTGCAACTCGTTTTGTAATATCGCGAAACAGTGGACAGAGAGTACGAATATGATAAACGAGTTGGGGTGGCAATCATTGAAACAAAGGTGTTTTTCGTTGTGGCGAGATCTAGTCACGAAATTTCAATCTCCGACCTAATTTCAGTCTCCGGCTTTCTCCGTCGAATGTGAAACTACTTTGTGGACACTCACCTACATAGGAAGGTAATAAAATATCAGGAACCACAATTCGCGCGGAAGAATTAAGATGTTGGTGTTCTCGCGCACAGTTCGAGAGCGAAAGAGCATAACAGTAACTTCAAGGTGGTTTGATGAACCCTCTGCCAAGCACTTGATTGTTTATAAAATGTTCAAATTCGTAATTCCAGTGCCATATTATGATAAAAAGTACAAATTATACCTTATTCGTAGCGAAATGAAAATGAAAACAAACTTGATGCATTCAGAATGATGAGACTGTAATCCCTTGACGTGCGTCTTAGGAGAAAATAAATGTGACTTTTGTTTTAATTTACGTTTTATGTCGTAAGCAGTCACAGTTTTCCATGTCACATTTCAACATGGACGAAGGTCACGTTAACTGGACAGAAGGTTTCCTACATACAGTATAACCACTTTCCTCTGGACAACGTGCGACCGTACGTCACCTGTATAGTAATAAGGAAAATCAGTAAAAACAGATTGAGTTCGGCTAAATACTATACAGAGACATGTTATATTTATTATCTCGTAGGGGCTGAAGGAAAACTAAAAAAAGTGTTCCAAAATGGAATGTGATGCAAGGTGTTCCACATTCCCGAGAAAATAGGAGTAAGATGTCAGGAAATGTGGGTAACATGCAGTTTTAGAAGGACCAAGAGGAAACAAAAAGATTGGAAGACCAACAGCGAATTAAAAAGGGTGTAAGACAGGGATGCAGTCTTATGACCCTATTGTTCAGTCTATATTTTGAAAAAACAATGACGGAAATAGAAGTTTCGATGGGGGGATTAATATTAGGGGTGAAAGGAAATGAGTTATAGGATTGTATATTGTTATGCTCAGTGAAAGGGTAGGATCTAACGATCACAAACCACCGATTGAGAGTAAACAAAAGAAAAAGTAATCAGCAGTAGAAGAAATGGGAATACGGATAAGCTTAACATTGAAATTGGGGATCATGACAGTAACACTATCTAGGAAACAATATACACTACATTGGTAGTGCCCCTGCCCATTACACTGTCAATTACCCACACGGCATTCGTAGTGTCCCTGTCCATTACACTGTCCATTACCCACACGGCATTCGTAGTGCCCCTGTCCATTACACTGTCTATTACCCACACGGCATTCGTAGTGCCCCTGTCCATTACCCACACGGCATTCGTAGTGCCCCTGTCCATTACACTGTCCATTACCCACACGGCATTCGTAGTGCCCCTGCCATTACACTGTCCATTACCCACACGGCATTCGTAGTGCCCCTGCCCATTACACTGTCCATTACCCACACGGCATTCGTAGTGCCCCTGCCATTACACTGTCCATTACCCACACGGCATTCGTAGTGCCCCTGTCCATTACACTGTCCATTACCCACACGGCATTCGTAGTGCCCCTGTCCATTACACTGTCCATTACCCACACGGCATTCGTAGTGCCCCTGTCCATTACACTGTCCATTACCCACACGGCATTCGTAGTGCCCCCACTGTCCATTACCCACACGGCATTCGTAGTGCCCCTGCCATTACACTGTCCATTACCCACACGGCATTCGTAGTGCCCCTGCCCATTACACTGTCCATTACCCACACGGCATTCGTAGTGCCCCTGCCCATTACACTGTCCATTACCCACACGGCATTCGTAGTGTCCCTGTCCATTACACTGTCCATTACCCACACGGCATTCGTAGTGCCCCTGTCCATTACACTGTCTATTACCCACACGGCATTCGTAGTGCCCCTGTCCATTACACTGTCCATTACCCACAAGGCATTCGTAGTGCCCCTGTCCATTACACTGTCCATTACCCACACGGCATTCGTAGTGCCCCTGTCCATTACACTGTCCATTACACACACGGCATTCGTAGTGCCCCTGCCCATTACACTGTCCATTACCCACACGGCATTCGTAGTGCCCCTGCCATTACACTGTCCATTACCCACACGGCATTCGTAGTGCCCCTGTCCATTACACTGTCTTTTACCCACACGGCATTCGTAGTGCCCCTGTCCATTACACTGTCCATTACCCACACGGCATTCGTAGTGCCCCTGTCCATTACACTGTCCATTACCCACACGGCATTCGTAGTGCCCCTGTCCATTACACTGTCCATTACCCACACGGCATTCGTAGTGCCCCTGTCCATTACACTGTCCATTACCCACACGGCATTCGTAGTGCCCCTGCCCATTACACTGTCCATTACCCACACGGCATTCGTAGTGCCCCTGCCATTACACTGTCCATTACCCACACGGCATTCGTAGTGCCCCTGTCCATTACACTGTCCATTACCCACACGGCATTCGTAGTGCCCCTGTCCATTACACTGTCCATTACCCACACGGCATTCGTAGTGCCCCTGTCCATTACACTGTCCATTACCCACACGGCATTCGTAGTGCCCCTGTCCATTACACTACGAATGTAGTGTGTGAACATTAAGTTGGGAATGTGGGTCTCACGGGGAGCGTGCAAGGGATAAGTCCCTGCTGTCGCACTATCCTCTGTGCCCTCGGTGGCTCAGCTGGATAGAGCGTCTGCCATGTAAGCAGGAGATCCCGAGTTCGAGTCCCGGTCGAGGCACACAACGCCTGTGGACAGTTTGCATTAGTGTCTTGATTTAATTATCATTTCATAGGGGAATATAGAGATTGGAATGCATTCAACTTATAATTGAGGATGTAGAGACACGAATGAAGTTCTCTGAGGCTTCAGATACTGAGATAATGAATTGCTCAGCAGGCATTTCAGTTGATGAGGAATGGACGTCTCTAAAAAGGGCAATCACAGAAGTTGGACAGACAAACGTAGATACAAAGATGCTAATTGCAAAGAAACCACAGGTAATAGAAGTAATACTTCAGTTGATAGACTACAGATGGAAGTACAAAAACGTTCAGGGAAATTCATGAATTGAGGAAGACAAGCCACTTACAGATGAAATAAATAGGAAGTGCATGGAAGCTCTGACAAAATGGGTGCATGAAGAATGTAAAGAAATGGAAAAATAAATGATTGTCTGGAGGAGAGACTCATCAGATAGAAAAGTCAAAACAACCTTCGGTGAAATTAAAAGCAAGGTGGGTAATGTTAAGAGTGCAGTGGCAATTTCACTGTTAACTGCAGAGCAGAGAGCGGATGAATGTAAATAGTAAACTGAAGGCCTCTAGGACAGGGAAGACTTGTCAGACGACGTGATAAAAGAAGAAACAGAAGTCGACTGGGAAAAGACAAGGGAGCCAGTGCGCAGCTGGTGGGCTGGGGGCTAGCGTTGCTGCCTCTGGATCACGGGGTTCCGGTTCGATTCCCGGCTGGGTTGGAGCTTTTCTCTGCCCACGGACTGGGTGTGTGTGTTTTCCTCATCATTTCATCATCATCATTCGTGACAGTGCCTAGATTGGATTGGGTAAAAAAATTGGACTGTGTGAAAACTGGAACTTCGTTCGTGCGCCGACGACCTCGCAGTTGAGCGCCCCACACACCAAACATCTTCGAGGGATCCGGTATTAGAATTAGAATTTCAAAGAACTTTGGACTACGTAAGATCAATAAGGATAGATTACTTTCCATCGGAATTTCTAAATAACTGGGGGAAGCGACACCAAAACTATTACTCACGTTGGTGTGTTGAATGTACGAGTCTGACGATATATCATCTGACTTTCGGAAAAATATCATCCACAGAATTACGAAGATTGCAAGAGCTGACAAGTACAAGAATTATCGCACAATCAGCTTAAGATCTCATGTATCCAAATTACTGATAAGAATAATACACTACTAGCCATTAAAATTGCTACACCACGAAGATGACGTGCTACAGACGCGAAATTTAACCGACAGGAATAAGATGCTGTGATATGCAAATGGTTAGCTTTTCAGGGCATTCACACAAGGTTGGCGCCGGTGGCGACACCTACAACGTGCTGACATGACGAAAGCTTCCAACAGATTTCTCATACACTAACAGCAGTTGACCGGCTTTGCCTGGTGAAACGTCGTTGTGATGCCTCGTGTAAGGAGGAGAAATGCTTACCATCACGTTTCCGACTTTGATAAAGGTCGGAATGTAGCCTATCGCGATTGCGGTTTATCGTATCGCGTCATTGCTGCTCGTGTTTGTCGAGATCCAATGACTGTTAGCAGAATATGGAATCGGTGGGTTCAGGAGGGTAATATGGAACACCGTGCTGGATCCCAACGGCCTCGTATCACTAGCAGTCCAGATGACAGGCATCTTATCCGCACGGCAGTAACGGATCGTGTAGCCACGTCTCGATCCCTGAGTCAACAAATGGTTCAAATGGCTCTGAGCACTATGCGACTGAGGTCATCAGTCGCCTAGAACTTAGAACTAATTAAACCTACCTAACCTAAGGACATCACACACATCCATGCCCGAGGCAGGATTCGAACCTGCGATCGTAGCGGTCGCTCGGTTCCACACTGTAGCGCCTAGAACCGCACGGCCACTTCGGCCGGCCTGAGTCAACAGATGGGGAGGTTTGCAAGACAACAACCAACTGCACGAACAGTTCGACGACGTTTGCAGCAGCATGAACTATCAGCTCGGAGACCGTGGTTGCGGTTACCCTTGACGCTGCATCACAGACAGGAACGCCTGCGATGGTGTACTCAATGACAAACCTGGGTGCACGAATGGCAAAACGTCATTTTTTCGGATGAATCCAAGTTCTGTTTACAGCATCATGATGGTCACATCCGTGTTCGGCGACATCGCGCCGAACGCACATTGGAAGCGTGTATTCGTCATCGCCATACTGGTGTATCATCCGGCGTGACGATATAGGGTGCCATTGGTTACACGTCTCGGTCACCTCTTGTTCGCATTGACGGCACTTTGAACAGTGGACGTTACATTTCAGATGTGTTACGACCCGTGGCTGTACCCTTCATTCGATCCCTGCGAAACCCTACATTTCAGCAGGATAATGCACTGTGGTATCGTGTTGAAACTGCATGGGCAGCTGTACCTGTACAAGCCATCCAAGCTCTGTTTGACTCAATGCCCAGGCGTATCAAGGCCGTTATTAAGGCCAGAAGTGGTTGTTCTGGGTACTGATTTCTCAGGATCTATGCAGCCAAAGTGTGTGAAAATGTCAGTTGTAGTATATTTGTCCAACGAATACCCGTTTATCATCTGCATCTTGGTGTAGCAATTTTAATGGCCAGTAGTGTATATGGGTGAATGGAAAACAAATTTGAGGCTGTGTTAGGCTTTAGGAAAGGCAAACGCACCAGAGAGGCAGTTCTCACGTTGCAGTTGATAATGGAAGCAAGACTGAAGAAAAATCAAGACACCTCCATTGGATGTGGCAGCCTGGAGAAAGCGTTTGACAATGTAAAAGGGCACAAGATGTGCGAAATTGTGAGGAAAATAGGGGTAAAGTATAGGGAGAGATGTGTAATACACAAAATGTACAGGAAGCAAAGGGGAGCAGTGTAAGTCTGGGAGACTAAGAACGAAGCACTCTGATTAAAAATAGTGTAAGGCAGGTGTGTCGTCTTTCATCACTGTCGTTCAGTGTGTACACGGAGGAAGCAATGACGGAAATAAAAGGAAGGTTCAAGAGCGAAATTAAAATTCAGAGAGAAAGTATATTAGTGATGAGCAAGGAGGACATAAAACGCAAACTACAGGGTGGCGCACGAAATGTGTTACCAATGGTTTCTCTCACAGTTTACGATCCACATTAGATATCCCGCTGGGATCTCTACAGCAGTACCAGCAGAGCTCGGAAAAACAAATGAGTCACGAAATGACGTGTAATTCACGATACCGCCGATAGGAGGCTAGTAAGCAGCAATGGCTGACAATGGAAGACTGACGACACAGCAACGATCGGCAATTGTGTTACTTTTTCATGAAGCGAAAAGCCTTGTTGCGACTCAGAGGCGTTTTCGGGAACAGTTTAACACACGATGGGTCCCTTGCAAGAAGACCGTCCACAGGTTGTACGAGAAATTTGTACAGGAAGGAACGGTATTGGAAGTGAAGCGACCTCGGCCTAAGCCTGTTTGTTCGCCGGAGAATATTGAAGCGGTACGAGTTGCTGTACAGAGAAGTCCCGGGAAATCGCGTAGAAAGGCAGCAGTGCAACTGGGAATATCCAAACGCTCCGTTCAACACATTCTTAAAAGTGACCTCCATATGTACCCAGACAAGATGACCTGTGCACAGAAGCTCACTGAAGAACACAAGGAGCAGTGGGCGGAGGATAGGGAAGAAACTCTCAACATCGTTTGGTTTTCAGACGAGGCGCATTTTCATTTAGACGGTGTGGTTAACAAACAAAATGTACGCTTTTGGGCCACTTAAAACCCACAAGTGCTTCATGAACGACAACTTTATGCTCCGAGGATTACAGTGTGGGCAGCAATTTCCAGTCACGGACTTATTGGACCCTTTGAAGAAACTGTGAACAGCGAGCGTCATTTGAGCATGCTTCGCAATAGCTTCATTCCACAGCTTCTTGCTACTGTCTCGCCCTTCAACACGCAGTGGTTCATGCAAGATGGAGCAAGGACACATACTGCAAACAGTGTGTTGGAGATTTTACACGAGGATTTCGACATGTGGATCATTTCACTCAGGTTTCCAGGTCGCTTCAATGACGGACAAAATTGGCCCCCCAATAGTACAGACCTCAAGCCATGTGACTTTTTTCTTTGGGGGTACCTAAAGGAAAAAATTTTCCCGAAACGTCCACGTGATTTAATGGAGCTCAGAAGACTTGATCTTCAAGCTTGCAGTGAAACTGCGGAAGATGTGTGCCGTAGGGTAATCACTAACTTCAGTGTTCGTTTGAAGGAAGTAAGGAAACGAAATGGTGGACATATTGAGCATGTGCTGAGTTAGAACAAATCTTCATGGACGGCTCTTCATTGTAGTATATGTTCCTTCCAGATTGTATTGACAATAAAGATTATATTGAAAAAGAAAATAGTAACACATTTCGTGCGCCACCCTGTAGCACTGGCAAAAAGAACACTCCGGGGCAAAAGAAGTGTATCAGTATCAAACTTAGGCCTTAATTTGGGGAAGAAATTTCTGAGAATGTACGTTTGGAGCACAGTATTGTGTGGTAGTGACTGTGGGAAAACCAGAACATTAGAGAATCGAAGCATTTGAGATGTAGTGCTACATAAGAATGTTGAAAATTAGGTTGACTGATAAGGTAAGGATTGAGGAAGTCCTTCAGAGAATCAGTGAGGAAAGGAATTTATGGAAAACACTGGGAACCAGAAGGGACAGGATGGTAGGACATCTGTTAAGACGACAGGGAGCTGTAGAGGGTAGAAACTGTAGCGGAAGACAGAGATTGGAATATATCCAACAAATAATTCAGTTACATAGTTAAGGCTCACCGGCAACTAGACCATCTTCTTCTTCTGTGAGAATGCACAAACAGTGCCCGAACTCTTACGGCAATCGGCAACGCGCCGCGAGTAATGAGTATGATGGGCGGGGGCACTACGAATAAAGTCCGGGACAATATTTTGAGAATGTGGGTTTCGCGGGAGGCGTGCCAGAGATAAATCCCTGCAGTCGCGCTATCCTCTGTGTCCTCGGTGGCTCAGATGGATAGAGCGTCTGCCGTGTAAGCAGGAGATACCGGGTTCGAGTCCCGGTCAGGGCACACATTTTCATCTGTACCCGTTGACGTATGTCAACGCCTGTAAGCAGCTAAGGGTGTTCATTTCATTGTAAATAATTCAGGCTTTTAGGGTACAAGGGGTACTCTGAGATGGAGAGGTGCCGAAGGCGAGGAATTCGAGGTGGGTTGCATAAAACCAATCAGAAAAGTGATAACCAAAATACAAGGGCCATTTTCTGGTGATCATTTCCGTCTAGTTGAACGTAGTGTATCCTACCGAGATGCTCGTATCTTGGTTGTTAATAGACAGTACAGAACGCCAGTCGTAAATCTAGGAAGACAGAATCTATTTGTTCACATTCATCTCCTCTTCACAAGACGTGGATGAATGAAAAAAGTTGTGTGTCACACTAGTGTTTTGGTACCAATTCGTGCTGATTCTTTTAGAGATACCTTATTTCCTCTAGGTACGTCATAATGTTCGAAGTTTGAACGATCTATAGGATCCTGCAGCGCACAAATGATAGCAACGTTGACATCTTCAACTTTTGTGGTCCTGTCTTCTTCTCAGTTATGTGTAATATTACGGTATATTGATAATTTTTACTTATGGACCGTCTGACAAACAAAAAAACTCTACCCCCTTCACCTTCTCGAGAGACACTCACATCCCAAAAATGGTTCAAATGGCTCTGAGCACTATGGGATTCAACTGCTGTGGTCATCAGTACCCTAGAACTTAGAACTACTTAAACCTAACTAACCTAAGGACATCACACACAGCCATGCCCGAGGCAGGACTCGAACCCGCGACCGTAGCAGTCGCACGGTTCCGGACTGCGCGCCTAGAACCGCGAGACCACCGCGGCCGGCCACTCACATCCCACAAAAATAAATGTATCACACACACACACACACACACACACACACACACGCACACACACACACAGAGCCCACCGAAAAAAAAAATTATGTATATACCACAGCAAAACACACACAGCACAAAAAAATTGTATCACACCAAAACAGACACAAACACAAACACACACACACACACACACACACACACACACACACACATACGCACATACATACACAAACGCACACACAAATGCATACACGAACAGATCACAGGCAACAGAAACCAAAACATTGCATTGAAGCAAGCGTTCAGTTCATAGTGCTGTGGAATGTGGGAAAAAAAAGCAAATTGGCATTCATAAGCAGGAGAACAACACCAAAAATGCAACAGGAGCGTAATATGTAAGAAATTGTCCACGAAACCTGTAAGTACAGTTCAAAACATTACTACTTAATAGGAAATACCAACCACCAGAACTGTTTATAACCTATAGGTACGGTGACAAAAATGTAAATTAAACAGCAAACATATGTACATATTCCAGGTCACTGATGATGCCTTGCAGAAAATAAAGGCGAAACGCGTATGTCAGTAAAATTGTGTTTTATTCAGTTGCTGTCAGATTGTCCATGAGTAAAAATTATAAATATACCGTGATAGCAACGTTGGTCCGCTATGGTGCGGATTTGTTGTTTTATCCTTTTTGTAAATAGCACTGACGCGCAGGTTTTTTTCAGTCACGCGGGACTGTTTGCTAGGTGGCAGACTCTCGGTAAACGTAAGCTATGTGATTCGACGTGCATTTATAGCAGCCGGTAAACCCTGGCGTCAGTCGTAAATCGCATAAACTCTCACTCCGGCCTTTCACATTTTTTTATCAATTTTTTTTTATTTAATTTTTTTTAAATCTTTGTGGTACTGGCGCATTACACGGGTGTCCGGTGGGTATAGGAGCGGAGTATACGTTTTGCTTGGCAAAAGGCGATTTTCTCGCGTCGTGACGGCGACGGTGTTGTAGCGCTCCGGAAACGGTTTTAAAGTTTCACGGCAGTTGACGGCGAGCTCGGTTAATGCCCGCGGGGATTAGAGGCTCGTTATGGCGAGTTCAGCTGCAACTCCCCGAGGAGGGCTGCGCTCGCGTTTCGAAACAAAGCCTCCGGGACTTTGTGTCATTTACGGCGTGTGTAGGAGCAACACGAGCAGTAAATGTCGCGTTGCACTTGAGCCTTCAGGGTTCACTCCGCACTGCCGTTAAAAATTGAAATCTTCTGTCTCTTCCTCTCTCTCGTTCCCTCTGCTTCTCTATCTCTTCTACCTCTCTATCCGCTGTTCTATCAATCATCGTCCGTTTATTCTTTCAGTCTTCTTCATCTTTTGCCCTCTTCTTTTTTCTTCCTGCTCTGTCGTCCCTTAACATTTTTCTTCTTTCTTTCACAGTTTGTCACTTACCGTCTCTTACATACTCATACAAATAATTTTCCTCTCCCTCTCTCTCTTTGTTTTCCCCTTCTTTCTTTGCTTCTCTCACTCTCTCTTTCAGCTATCATTCTCATCCTCTTACTCCCACCATCTTCCTATCACTCCTTCTTTCCCTCTCCGAATCCTCCTCCTCCTCCCCTCCTCTCTCTCTTTTTTCCTCTGACCCTCTTTGTTTCATTCTTTTCTCCTTTCTTTCATCCTCTCTCTCTCCACTTCTTGCCACCCCCTCCCTCTTACTCTCTCCCCCCCTCGCTCCTTTATTCTTCCTCCCTCTTTGTCTATCTCATTCATTTCGTCCTTCCTTCCTCTTTCCTCTCCCCTCTTCCTATCCATCACTTCCTCTATTGTTTTCTTCTTCTCCTCCCCCTCACTCTATCTGTATACTGTTATATCTGTCTTTATTTCTTCACTCAGTCCTTTATGTCATTCCTCTCTTCTTTGTACACTTCCTTCTCTCTCTCTCTCTGTCTTCCCCGCCCCCCCTCTCTCTCTGCATTTCTCTCTCTCTCTTTCTCTCTTTTCTTACATCTGTCATTAATTTCTTCTCTTGTCCAGTCTTCCTCCCTACTTCTGTCCATATTCGTCTATGTACACACCATGTAAACCACAATCAAGTGCACGGCGGAGGGTATGTCCTGTAATACCAAATGTTTGGGTCATTCCTATTGTGTATAGAACAGGAGAAGAAACACAGTTTAAAAAATATATTTGGACTGTAATTAGTCTGATCTTGTCTTTAGTTTCCTAAACAAGGGATCACACTGTAATGGTTCTCTATTTACGTGACCATTACGGCACTCCAACCCCAATTCTCGAGGAGGAGGAGGAGGATATTAGTGTTTAACGTCCCGTCGACAACGAGGTCATTAGAGACTGAGCGCAAGCTCGGGTGAGGGAAGGATGGAGAAGGAAATCGGCCGTGCCCTTTCAAAGGAACCATCCCGGCACTTGCCTAAAGCGACTTAGGGAAATCACGGAAAACCTAAATCAGGATGGCCGGACAGGGGATTGAACCGTCGTCCTCCCCCCAGTTCTCGATACCAGTAATATAGTGCTACTTTTCTGCGAAGTAACAGACATATTTTTGTGACAATATTCACATTTGGTTTTATTAATGTAAAGGTACTCAGATGTATCGATATATTACAGTGATATGGTTCTTTTGTGTATTCATTTCTGTGAGACTGTCATAATCATTGACTTACTTGTAAACGTTTTGGCGCGAATGCGCACAGAGCAGTCTTTGTTTCAATTTGGCAGAAGTTAAGTTGTTATTTCGCTTTGTAAAAGAACATTCAAGTCTTGTGTTTGGTTAAAGTGGTAATTAAATATATGAAGACTAATACAAAACTGTTTTCTTGATGATGTGACAGTTAAGGAGAAGTATATGTGAATTTACAAGAAGTTTAATAAAAATGTGGATCGTGAACACCAGATCAAAAATTATTTCTACCACACCATTGTTCAGATCTGGGATTGTTTGATCATTAAGAATTTTCTGAAAAACGCATTTGTTAGGTCTTCAAATATTGCTAAAATACAGATCTGGATCTTCCAGCAGTCAAAGTGGAATCACCCTAGAATCAACAAAATGAGCCGTAACAACTTCGACCAAATCTACGTCGGAATCCATTCAAGATAAGTGCCAAATTAATGACTTTTTTACAGTGACCTTATTATTTCCATTCTGACGATACCATCCACCGTCAATAACTTTGTTGTTGCCTAATAAAGCGAACATAGACTGCGTGAGTAACATTATTAATCTGATTTCTAACTTACTTTGCAAGTGGTGGTATTGTTAGAACACGTTATTGGATCGATAATTCTTCCCTCTGACATAAAACGAAATGTAGATGATTCATGACATTATATTGGCCCACATTGGGCGGCAAAAATGTAGTGAATCTCACAAAATTCCCTGTGATGTAACATTGTATACAAATTTCTAATGTTGTCAGCCTACACTGGAACCAATAATTAAGTGAGTTATGAGATCTAGGGGTTGATAAGCGAATGGAACTGTCAGAAGATGGGTGTTGGTGATGGACGGAAGAGCCCCCGCTGTCTAAAGGACTGTCCTCTTCACTCCTCATCCATATCTAAGCTCAACGACCCCTCGAAATTTTTCCTCCTGTCGAAACTGCCATTGGCGGACTAAATTTGCAACGCTCCCCAATGACTGATCGCCGTTCCATGACCATACCTCTCCATGCAGAATCGAAATTGTCTGCCGTGTGGTCTGGTGTGTGACTCGGCGATTGGCATCTTTAGATTAGACTGGATTAGATTACACTCAGCTTTCGTTCCATAGACCCAAAACAGATATGATTACCGTATGTGTGGAACAAGGAGAAAGAGTGACATAAAAACATAGAACAAATGAATATGATACTGAAACTTCCTGGCAGATTAAAACTGTGTGCCCGACCGAGACTCGAACTCGGGACCTTTGCCTTTCGCGGGCAAGTGCTCTACCATCTGAGCTACCGAAGCACGACTCACGCCCGGTACTCACAGCTTTACTTCTGCCAGTATCTCGTCTCCTACCTTCGCAGGAGAGCTTCTGTAAAGTTTGGAAGGTAGGAGACGAGATACTGGCAGAAGTAAAGCTGTGAGGACAGGGTGTGAGTCGTGCTTGGGTAGCTCAGTTGGTAGACCACTTGGCCGTGAAAGCAAAGGTCCCGAGTTCGAGTCTCGGTCGGGCACACAGTTTTAATCTGCCAGGAAGTTTCATATCAGCGCACACTCCGCTGCAGAGTGAAACTCTCATTCTGGAATATGATACTCACTACCCTGACCATTTGTCAGGAGACTGTCAGAATCAATGAATACATTACTATAAACTGGAACTGCTAATATTTACAGCAGAGTTAATACACTGTCAGAATGAAGTACAGGTATGCAAATTTAATAAATTTATCATACACAAAGTACGTAACCTTCACGTTTTGACCAAGTGCCGTCAAAACTGAAAACTAGCAGACATTTCTGCTTAAGCTGGTCAAACAGTTAGTGTTAAGATATTCATTTATAGAGCAGAGGGGGTTTCAAACTCTGTTTAAACTGCGCTTTACTTAAATAAAATTTTTAATGATTGCTGGCAAATTATTGAAAATGTCCATTCCTGAATATTGGACCCCTTTCTGGACCAACGTAAGTCATTTTAGGTCCTTAAGCAGAGTGTTTTTATTCCTACTATTGATATTATGTATTTAGCTATTGGTTGGGAACACAGATATATGACTTGCAACAAAATTCATATCGGAATAATTATACTGAGAATCAGTAGCTAGAATACAAAGTCTCTTGAACAGATTTCTACATGATGTTCCTGAATTTACACCACAAATGAGTCTCATTACACACTTTTGCACGATAAAAACTTTTTCTCAGTTTGATCAGTAATCTCAGAATAAGATCTTGTATGACATAATAGAATGAAAGTAAGCAAAGTATGCAAGATTTTTTATATTTATATTTCCTACATCTGACATCATTCTCTTGCAAATACCGACACTTCAGCAATTCTTTGGTATGCCCTGCCCAACTGAATGTATTATCGAGTTGTAATCCCAGAAGTTTCACATTGTCAACCTCTTCAATCTGCATGTCTCCATATATTACGCACATGCTGGGAGCAAATCTCTTACAGATTGTGAACTGCATATAGTGAGTCTTTTTAAAGATTAACGAGAATGAATTAGCTTTAAACCATTTATTAAAAGGTAAGAGAAAATTTGATTAGCAGTTATTTCTAAATCTGTACTTCAATTGCTACTTAGTGCAATATTTCTATCATCTACAAATAAAACAAACTTATCATCTGGCAATGTACCAGACGAGAGGTCATTAATTTATACAAGAAAAAGCAACAAACCCAAGATGGAACCTTGAGGAACACCACACGTAAATTATTCCCAATCAGATGAAGACTGAGTGCTTACTACACAGGTATTCCTTTGTTTCCTGTTAGAGAAGACTCGAAAATTAGATAAGACTCGATTTCAGTCTCTAGGCTATTCCCAGCGCTTTTTGCACATTGTTTCGATGTTCTTTTGTATTCCCTAAGTTGCTGTTTGTAATGGCTCTCTCTGCGTGGGGCCTGGACAGTCTCACGCTTGTGTTTTGTCTACAAATCTGCTGGCGTTCGTAATTTATAAGCAACATCCTTCCTTCCCAGAATACATCTTTTGCAACCAGGCAAACTTGTTACATAATTCGTTAGTTTTGCACGCTTCCCTCTGCGAATTCTTGGTTCTTTGTATCTACTCTGCTTTTGTGAGTGTAGGATGCACATCTCCATTTACATAGATACTTCGCAAGCCACCGTAAGATGCGTGACGGGGGATACCACGTACCACTAAGAATCATTGCCTTCACTGTTCCACTAGCAAAAAGAGCGTGGGAAAAACGACTATCTATATGTGTCCGCATGAGCAATTAATTTATCGTGTCTTACCTTTTCGGTCCACAGGCGCAATGTACACTACTGGCCATTAAAATTGCTACACCAAGACGAAATGCAGATAATAAACGGGTATTGCGTGGACTAATATATTATACTAGGACTGACATGTGAACATTTTCACGCAATTTGGGTGCATAGATCGTGAGAAATCAGTACCCACAACTACTACCTCTGACCGTAATAACGGCCTTGATACGCCTGGGCATTGAGTCAAACAGAGCTTGGATGGAGTGTACAGATACAGATGCTTATGAAGCTTCGATACCACAGTTTGTCAAGAGTAGTGACTGGCGTATTGTGACGAGCCAATTACTCGGCCACTATTGACCAGACGTTTTCAGTTGGTGAGAGATCTGGAGAATGTGCTGGCCAGGGCAGTAGTCGAACATTTTCTGTATCCAGAAAGGCCCGTACAGGACCTGCAACATATGGTCGTGCATTATCCTGCTGAAATGTAGGGTTTCGCAGGGATCGAGTGAAGGGTAGAGCCACGGGTCGTAACACTTCCGAAATGTAACTTGCCCGCATCTCGTGGTCGTGCGGTAGCGTTCTCGCTTCCCACGCCCGGGTTCCCGGGTTCGATTCCCGGCGGGGTCAGGGATTTTCTCTGCCTCGTGATGGCTGGGTGTTGTGTGCTGTCCTTAGGTTAGTTAGGTTTAAGTAGTTCTGAGTTCTAGGGGACTTATGACCACAGCAGTTGAGTCCCATAGTGCTCAGAGCCATTTGAACCATTTGAACCGAAATGTAACGTCCACTGTTCAAAGTGCCACCAATGTGAACAAGAGGTGACCGAGACGTGTAACCAATGGCAGCCCATACCATCACGCCGGGTGATACGCCAGTATGGCGATAACGGATACACGCTTCCAATGTGCGTTCACCGCGATGTCGCCAAACACGGATGCGAACATCATGATGCTGGAAACAGAACCTGGATTCATCCCTAAAAGTGACGTTTTGCCATTCGTGCACCCAGGTTCGTTGTCGAGTACACCATCGCAGGCGCTCCTCTCTGTGATGCAGCGTCAAGGGTAACTGCAGCCATGGTCTCCGAGCTCATAGTGCATGCTGTTCCAAACGTCGTCGAACTTTTCGTGCAGATGGTTGATGTCTTGCAAACGTCCCCATCTCTTAGGGATCGAGACGTGGCTGCACGATCCGTTAGAGCTATGTGGCTAAGATGCCTCTCATCTCGACTGCTAGTGATACGAGGCCCTTGGGATCCAGCACAGCGTTCCGTATTACCCTCCTGAACCCACCTATTCTGCTAACAGTCATTGGATCTCGCCCAAGGCGAACAGCAATTCGCGATACGATAAACCGCAATCGCGATAGGCTACAATCCGACTTTTATCAAAGTCGGAAGCGTGATGGTACGCATTTCTCCTCCTTACACGAGACATCACAACAACGTCTCACCAGGCAACGCCGGTCAACTGCTGTCTGTGTATGAGAAACCGGTTGGAAACTTTCCTCATGTCAGCACGTTGTAGGTGTCGCCACCGGCGCCAGCCTTGTGTGAATGCTCTGAAAAGCTAATCATTTGTATGTCACAGCATCTTCTTCATGTCGGTTAAATTTCGCGTCTGTAGCACGTCATCTTCGTGGTGTAGCAACTTTAATGGCCAGTGGCAGTGGCCAGCGGCAGCGGCATCGTTCAGCAGTCAGCTTCAAATCACGGTTTTCTATAACTTTTCTCGGAATGAACGTCGCCGTCCCTCTAGGGATTCCCATTTGAATTCCCGAAGCATCTTCGTAACACTTACGCGTTGTTCAAACTTACCGGTAACAGATCTTGCAGCCCGCCTCCGAATTTCTTCGATATCACCCTTACTTCCCACTTGGTACAGATTCCAAACATTCAAGAAGTATTCTAGAATAGGTCGCACCAGCGTCCAACAGGCAGGCTCCTTTGTCCTTCCTGAAATTCTCCCAATTAACTGGTCCATTATTTCATCTTCCCTACCATAGTTCTCACATGCTCATTCGATTTCATACCGCTTTGCAACGTTACGCCCAGATATTTTAACGACTTGACTGTGTCAACGAGGACGGTACTAATAATACCTTACCCGAAAATTACAGGTTTGTTCTTCCTACTTATCTGCATCACATTTTTCCACATTTATAGATAGCTACCATTCACGTCAGCGATTAAGAACTTTGTTTAAGTCGTCTTGTATCTTCCTACAATCACTCAACTTCGATATCTTACCGTACATCACGGCATCATCAGCAAAAAACAATAGATTGCTGCCCAACCTGTCCACCAAATCATTAATTTTTGAGGGCCATTAAATAATTACAGAGACAAATTGGTCTGGGGAAAAAACTGTTAGTAAGGCAAGTTTGGTACTTTTATGGCTTTAAGTTGGCATCACTGGGATGAGCTTTGATCAGCTGATGGATCAACATTGTTTTGGATATAACCTCAAAAATACATTTCAAGATGGTGAGTCCACTTGAAACTCCCACATTAGTTGAACAACGTTCTGTTATTCGTTTTTTACTTGCTGAAGGCGAGAATCCAGTGAAGGTTGTATGAATCTGAAACGTCCCCTTAGAACAATTATACATGACTGTCCTTAAACTGATACACAATATTTTTTTTTAGCGCAACGCAATCTGACTTTCAAAAATCCCTACAAAAAGAATGGCCCTGACTAACATTAACCTATGCGTTTCACAAATCGCTTACCTCACAAAAATCTTGGTTACTCGAACTACTGCAATACAGCGAGCGCCACTACTGCCAGCTAAATAAAAGATCCAAACTATGGAAGGCACTAACTACTGATAGGGATAGTTAGCAAATGAAAGATATTAATAGAGAACAAACAATGTATTTACCTTAATATCATATATATATATATATATATATATATATATATATATATATATATATATATATATATATATATATATATATATATATATAGCAGTTCATGACAAATTTCAAAACTCCGCCATCTCTCTCCCCACATCCACCACTGCTGGCGGCTCACCTCCAACTGCGCAACGCTACGCGCTGTTCACATCCAACTGCCCAACACTACAATGGCAGACAACAATGCAAACTAGACACAGACTGCACACAGCACAGCCAGTGATTTTTATACAGAGCTGGCGTTACCAATAAAAAAACCTAAACAGCCTACTTACAAATCATGCAAATTTTTATAAGTGGGTAGAACGTTCGAAAATAGTCGCGACGCAGTGACTGACGAACACCGTTCTGGCCGACCAGTTGCAGTTTCAACTCCCTCACTTGAAAGTCGAATTGATCACATTATACGTTCCGACCGCCGTGTGACTGTGGAAATAATAGTTGATAAGGGTCAGGTTACAGGTCATAACATTATCTGTAACAAGCTGAGGTACCGCAAAACATGTGCAAGATGAGCCACAAAGGAGCTGACGAGGCTACACAAGGAAACAAGGTTGAGAGTGTGCACAGAGCTAAAAGAAGGTTACGAAAGAAAAGGTGAGCACGTCCTCAACAAAATTTCAGCTTGTGATGAAATTTGGGTTCACTATTATGAGCCAGAATGAAAAAAAACCATGGAGTGGAAGCACACCAACTCATCCGTCAAGAAAAAATTCAAAATCCAAGCATCAGCAGGAAAAGTCAAGTTGACAGTGTTTTGGGATGCAGAAGGTCCAGCTTTTATGATCATCTTGAAGAGCAGCGTACTATGAACAACCAATATTGCTCGGATTTGTTTTTAAACAAGGAGAAGCCAGCCGTGATAGAGAGACGTCGTGGATCTCAGAGGAGAGGTGATTCTCCAGCAAGACAACGCACCCGTAAAAACACCGACAAAATGGGCTGGGAAGTACTGCCTCATCCCACTTACAGTATTGAATTAGCGAGAACTTGGGGAGGCCTCTCACTGTCTTATAGACTCTTCGTAGGTGGCTATTCTTAAATAAGGGCATTCCCCGGCCTATCTCTGTGTGGTTACAGAGTCGTTCCGACGTCTGCATCTGGGGGCGCTTGGCGTATGGGGTCCGGATTTCTCTTGTTCCGCTGGTGCTGTGAGTTAGCAGAGGTGGCCCCCATGTGATAATGAAACGTCCCCTTTGAACAATTATACATGACTGTCCTTAAACTGACACACAATATTTTTAGCGCAACGCAATCTGACTTTCAATAATCCCTACAAAAGAGTGGCCCTGACTAACATTAACCTATACCTTTCACAAATCACTTACCTCACAAAAATCTTCGTTACTCGAACTACTGCAATACAGCGAGCGCCACTACTGCCAGCTAAATAAAAGATTCAAACTACGGAAGGCACTAACTACTGATAGGCATAGTTAGCAAATGAAAGATTTTAATAGAGAACAAGCAATAGTGTTGAAAAATCATAATATACGAGGGCCGTTCAGAAAGTAACCTCCGGTTGATTTAAAAAAATACACCAAGTTAAATAAAAATATTTTAATATATACATCTTACAACTACATCTTTGCACTATTTTTCTACATAGTCTCCATAGCGATTGAGGCACTTATCGTATCTCTTCACAAGCTTTGAAATTCCTTCTGCATAAAAATCACCCGCTTGTGCCTGGAGCCAGCCTGTGACCGCATCTTTGAGCTCTTCGTCGTCATCAAACCGCTGTGACCCGAGCCATTTCTTCAAATGCATGAAGAGGTGATAATCACTTGGCGCCAGGTCTGGGCTGTAAGGTGGATGGTTGATAACGTCCCACTTGAAGGACTCAAGAAGGGCCGTTGTTCTGCGAGCAGAGTGAGGACGGGCGTTATCGTGCAAAAAAACGATACCGGAAGTCAGCATACCACGGCGTTTGTTCTGTATAGCCCGTCGTAACTTTTTTATTGTTTCACAGTACACATCTTGATTAATAGTCGTACCACGTTCCATGAATTCGACCAACAACACCCCTTTGGCATCCCAAAACACCGTTGCCATCAGTTTTCTGGCAGAAAAATCTTGCGAGGCTTTTCTTGGTTTGGTAGGCGAATTTGAATGTGCCCACATCTTTGATTGTTCTTTTGTCTCAGGGTTCACGTACTTAATCCAGGTTTCGTCACCGGTCACGATTCTGTTTAACAATGGTTCTCCTTCGTCCTCATAACGTGACAGAAAGTCTAATGCAGAGGCCATTCTTTGAGTTTTGTGGTGGTCGGTAAGAATTTTGGGCACCCATCGTGCACAGAACTTACGGTAACCCAATCTTGCTGTCACTATCTCGTGCAAGAGAGTCTTAGAAATCTGTGGAAAACCAGTAGACAACTCCGACATTGAGAAACGTCGATTTTCACGAACTTTTGCATCAACTGTCTGAACGAGTTCGTCAGTCACCAATGATGGTCTACCACTCCTCTCTTCATCACGAACGTTTTCTCGTCCACTTTTAAATAAACGTACCCATTCACAGACAACTCCTTCACTCATAACTCTCGGTCCGTACACGGCACAAAGCTCACGATGAATAGCTGCTGCAGAATATCCTTTGGCTGTAAAAAACCTTATGACAGCACGCACTTCACATTTGGCGGGGTTTTCTATTGCAGCACACATTTCAAACTGCCACAAAAACTAAACTAGCGCAGGTACGACGTTCACTCGAAAATGGTTCAAATGGCTCTGAGCACTATGGGACTCAACTGCTGTGGTCATAAGTCCCCTAGAACTTAGAACTACTTAAACCTAACTAACCTAAGGACAGCACACAACACCCAGCCTTCACGAGGCAGAGAAAATCCCTGACCCCGCCGGGAATCGAACCCGGGAACCCGGGCGTGGGAAGCGAGAACGCTACCGCACGACCACGAGATGCGGGCGACGTTCACTCGACCACGGCTTGATGCCGACTGACCTGTTGAGTGCGTGAACGCACAGATGGCGTCGCTACTCCTCCCACAACCCGCACTGTGACCAATCGGAGGTTACTTTCTGAACCGCCCTCGTACATAGCAGTTCATGACATCCAGTCTTACAAATTTCAAAACTCCGCCATTTCTCTCCCCACATCCACCACTGCTGGCGGCTCACCTGCAACTGCGCAACGCTACGCGCTGTTAACAGCCAACTGCCCAACGCTACAATGGCAGACAACAATGCAAACTAGCCACAGACTGCACACAGCGCAGCCAGTCATTTTTCATACAGAGCGCTACGTGGCGTTACCAATAAGAAAACCTAAACATCCTACTTACAACAATAATACCGACCTGGAGTATACAATATGTGATTAAAAGTTTCTGGACACCCCAAAACACACGTTTTTCATATTAGGTGCGTTGTGCTGCCACCTACTGCCAGGCAGTCCACATCATCGACCTCAGTAGTCATCAGACATCGTGAGAGAGCAGAATGGGGCCCTCCGTGGAACTCACAGACATCGAACTTGGTAAGGTGATTGGCTGTCACTTGTGTCATACGTCTGTACACGAGATCTCCACACTCCTAAACATACCGAGGTCTACGGTTTCCTGTGTTGTAGTGAAGTGGAAACGTGAAGGGACTCATACAGCACAAAAGTGTAAAGGCCGACCTCGTCTGTTGACTGACAGAGACCGCCGACAGTTGAACAGGGTCGTAATATGTAATAGGGAGACGTCAATCTAGACCATCACAGAGGAATTACAAACTCCACCAGCATCCACTGCAAGACTATGACAGTTATTCGGGAGGTGAGAAAACTTGGATTTCATGGTCGTGAGGCTGCTCATAAGCCACACATCACTTCGGTAAACGCCAAACGACGCCTCGCTTGGTGTAAGGAGCGTAAACATTGGACGATTGAACAGTGGAAAAACGTTGTGTGGAGTGACGAATCACGGTACACAGTCGGGCGATCCGATGACAGGGTGTGAATATGGCGAATGCCCCGTGAACGTCATCTGAGTGCGTGTGTGGTCCCAATAACAAAATTCGGAGGCGGTGGTGTTATGGTGTGGTCGTGTTTTTCATGGAGGGGGCTTGCACCCCTTTTGGTTTGCGTGGCATTATCACAGTACAGGCCTACACTGCTACACTGATGTTTTAAGCACCTTCTTGCTTCCTACTGTTGAAGAGCAATGCGGGCATGATGATTGCACCTTTCAACACGATCGAGCACCTGTTCATAATGCACGGCCTGTGGCGGAGTGGTTACACGATAATAACATCCCTGTAATGGATTGGCCTGCACGGAGTCCTAATCTGAATGCTTTAAGACATCTTTCGGATGTTTTGGAATGCCGACTTCGTGCCAGGCCTCACCGACCGACACCTCTCCTCAGTGCAGCACTCCGTGAAGAATGGGCTGCCATTCCCCAAGAAACCTTCCAGCACCTGACTGAACGTATGCCTGCGAGAGTGGAAGCTGTCATCAAGGCTAAGGGTGGGCCAACAACATATTGAATTCGAACATTACCGATGGAGTGCGCCACTAACTTGGAAGTCATTTTGAGTCAGGTGTCCGGATACTTCTGATCACATAGTGTATATATACACTCCTGGAAATTGAAATAAGAACACCGTGAATTCATTGTCCCAGGAAGGGGAAACTTTATTGACACATTCCTGGGGTCAGATACATCACATGATCACACTGACAGAACCACAGGCACATAGACACAGGCAACAGAGCATGCACAATGTCGGCACTAGTACAGTGTATATCCACCTTTCGCAGCAATGCAGGCTGCTATTCTCCCATGGAGACGATCGTAGAGATGCTGGATGTAGTCCTGTGGAACGGCTTGCCATGCCATTTCCACCTGGCGCCTCAGTTGGACCAGCGTTCGTGCTGGACGTGCAGACCGCGTGAGACGACGCTTCATCCAGTCCCAAACATGCTCAATGGGGGACAGATCCGGAGATCTTGCTGGCCAGGGTAGTTGACTTACACCTTCTAGAGCACGTTGGGTGGCACGGGATACATGCGGACGTGCACTGTCCTGTTGGAACAGCAAGTTCCCTTGCCGGTCTAGGAATGGTAGAACGATGGGTTCGATGACGGTTTGGATGTACCGTGCACTATTCAGTGTCCCCTCGACGATCACCAGTGGTGTACGGCCAGTGTAGGAGATCGCTCCCCACACCATGATGCCGGGTGTTGGCCCTGTGTGCCTAGGTCGTATGCAGTCCTGATTGTGGCGCTCACCTGCACGGCGCCAAACACGCATACGACCATCATTGGCACCAAGGCAGAAGCGACTCTCATCGCTGAAGACGACACGTCTCCATTCGTCCCTCCATTCACGCCTGTCGCGACACCACTGGAGGCGGGCTGCACGATGTTGGGGCGTGAGCGGAAGACGGCCTAACGGTGTGCGGGACCGTAGCCCAGCTTCATGGAGGCGGTTGCGAATGGTCCTCGCCGATACCCCAGGAGCAACAGTGTCCCTAATTTGCTGGGAAGTGGCGGTGCGGTCCCCTACGGCACTGCGTAGGATCCTACGGTCTTGGCGTGCATCCGTGCGTCGCTGCGGTCCGGTCCCAGGTCGACGGGCACGTGCACCTTCCGCCGACCACTGGCGACAACATCGATGTACTGTGGAGACCTCACGCCCCACGTGTTGAGCAATTCGGCGGTACGTCCACCTGGCCTGCCGCATGCCCACTATACGCCCTCGCTCAAAGTCCGTCAACTGCACATACGGTTCACGTCCACGCTGTCGCGGCATGCTACCAGTGTTAAAGACTGCGACGGAGCTCCGTATGCCACGGCAAACTGGCTGACACTGACGGCGGCGGTGCACAAATGCTGCGCAGCTAGCGCCATTCGACGGCCAACACCGCGGTTCCTGGTGTGTCCGCTGTGCCGTGTGTGTGATCATTGCTTGTACAGCCCTCTCGCAGTGTCCGGAGCAAGTATGGTGGGTCTGACACACCGGTGTCAATGTGTTCTTTTTTCCATTTCCAGGAGTGTAGATTCTTCGCACAAAACTAGCAGCTGAATCTTTATAATTAGTCTTTCACAAGTTACTTGTGTCTGTCGTCAAGGGTCTCGTAGTTCAGATTTTTCAGTATGTCCACCATGATCTCTCATGTGCCAAACATACATGTTAGCTCTCACGTTGCTCTTCTTTTGTATATGTTCAATATACCCTGTTACTCACCGAGTCAGGTGGCGCACTGGTTAGCACACTGGATCCGCATTCGAGAGAACGACGGTTGAAACCCGCGAACGACCATCTTGATTTAGGTAATCCGCGATTTCCCAAAATCGCTTCACGCAAATGCCGGGACCAATGATCTCGTTGTTTGGTTTCCTCCCACGAATCAACCAACCAACCCTGTTACTCTTACTTCACACAGTTGTATATTTGTAGACATTAGGGAATGAAACTTCCTGGCAGATTAAAACTGTGTGCCCGACCGAGACTCGAACTCGGGACCTTTGCCTTTCGCGGGCAAGTGCTCTACCACTTGCCCGCGAAAGGCAAAGGTCCCGAGTTCGAGTCTCGGTCGGGCACACAGTTTTAATCTGCCAGGAAGTTTCATATCAGCGCACACTCCGCTGCAGAGTGAAAATCTCATTCTGGATTAGGGAATGATTTTCATGGTATTACAGGGATCTATGGAGGGCAAAAACTGTGGAGGAAGGCAAGAGATTGGAATACACCCGGCAAATAACTGAGGACGTAGGTTGAAAGGGGTACTCTGAGATGGAGAGGTTGGCCCGGAATAGGAATTTGTGGCGGGCCGCATCAAACTAGTCAGAAGACTGGTGATTCAAAAAAAGATGGAAGGTAAACGATCTCTGCTCTAAATTACATTTCCCCATTTCCCCAATATCCTACCAATGATTCACTGTCTGCCACTCGCCTTACCTACGACAGATCCAATGTGATCATTCCATCTGATATCCCCAGAATTAATACACACAGCTATATGTGTTGACTGATTCCATTTGTGACTCACAAATGATGTATCCTTAGCATACCATTTTTCTGTTTCTTTGTGGGGTGTGTAGTTTTACATTTATGTTCATATAAAGTAAGTCGCCAATCTTTGCACCACTTTTAAGCCTTGTCAAGATCTGACTCGATATTTTTGCAAATTTCTTCAGACAGTACTACAATATAAAACATGGACGCACTTCACTGGGCATGCATGAAGTTATTTTTACATCATACGATGACTCTACCTCCAAGATAACATCCTGTGGCCTCCCTACGAAGAAGTCCTGAATTCAATCATGAAATTTGTTTGTTTAGCGGCGTACTATTGTTAATAAACATTCACGAAGTACCAAGTTAACCTGTTTTCGGACGACAAGAAACACTGCTCCAGTTAGTTTTTGCATGAATAATGTTTTCGGAATATGTACTAGTTGGTTTTCTCTCTCTCTCCCTCTCTCTCTCTCTCTCCCTCCCTCCCTGCCTCCTCCATAGCAATAGAAAGAGGCAGTATGGGGCAAGATACGGATGGGTAGACAGGCGGGTAGATAGCTTAGTTGGTAGACAGATGGACAGATATCCATCCGTCTAACCACCTACCCTACCTAGATAGATAGAGTATCTGTCTATCAAACAACCTACGTCTCTGCCTGTCTAACCATTTGTATATTGCCTCATACTGCTTTCTTTCTATTGCTTCCACTCTTCTGATCTCTATATTTCTTGGTAACACAGTCTGCTTAGTACATGAACTACTGGTATATAATACTAATTACAATATGCTGTCACAATGTCTCTGGAGACAATAGTGATAACCTTTTGTAATTTAATTTCAAGTGAATGTCACAGATTCGGTATAATTGGTCATCTTCAGATACAAAGTAGAATAAATAGAAATAAAACCGTTAATTTCTACCTATCATCCAAGCTATTTGTAGTAGTACACGACAGAAACAGATATAGATAACTGTATCATGTGACCTAATATACAGGACTGTTACTGGCCTCAGCTGGACTGTAAAATTCGTAGCTTATGTGAATGATTGATGATGGTAGAAGATGGTCGACGATGATTATTGTGACGATGATGAATATGATTATTTCCTCGTTTGAGCTACTTCCAAATCTGCAAAGATGTAGCGTAGTTGGCATACCAACTAAAATATAGTAAGATATTATGAAATATGACATGTTTTAAGCAGCCCAGTGTGTGTTATATTCTCTCAAATTCTCTCATATTCTCTCAGATATGCTACATAGTGGCAATGGAAATGAAGTCGAAAGAAGTAAACCTGCTCTCACCTGGAAGATGGGTCTACAGTGCTTTGCTAGGTTGTCCCATAGAAAGTAGTATGCCCTAGTATTCCTCTGATATCACAACTGTGTTATCTAGCCAATTTGACATGAGGAGGAATGTTCGAAAAGGGGAAAGAAATTAGGTGGTAGAACGAAAGATTGGATGAGAGGAATATTATGGTGGGTGGAAGGTTAGATGGAAGGCTGACAAAAAGAGGAGGACTGAAGAAGAACAGATATTTAATTAGGAATAAGATTAGCATAGTTCAATGCCAGGATGGAGCGAGGATGAAGGGCTATGGGGGAAAGTAGGAAAGGAGGAAAAGAGGAGGCACATTAGCAAAAAGAGGAGTTGGCAAGAGACGGTTACCAATGGTAAGTTATAGACTAGAAGGGGATATGTGAGGAGGAGAGGATGCTTTTCATCAAGAAGAGAGGGAGGAAAGAAATGCCAGAAGGGAGGAAAGAATCAAGGAATATTAAGAGAGAGGAAATATGGGAAAATCTGTGGTTAAACTAGCTAGGTGGTATGAAAGACATACAGCAAGTGAACGATTACTTTACTGCTCACAAAGTGTGCATACTTTGTGATAAATAAAGTCATTCTTCACTTGCTGTATGATTTAATATACGACCTAGCCAGCTTAATGACAGATCTACGCACATTTAGTAGAATGGTCACTAGACTCCTAAGCTACTGTTTCACAATTTGTTATAAAAAGAGAAAGTTGCTAATAGGGAAGTTAGGAGGAATGGAACTTAGGCGGGTATGAGGCTAGAAGGAAGCGAAGTTAGTTTGGTAGAGGGTTAGGAAAGAGTACAGTTAACAGAGAGAAAAGTAAGGAATTTGGGATTTGTGGAGGAGGGTAAGTAAAGTGGGAGGGGGGTTAGGAAGGAAGGGTGATAGGAAAGTAGGCTAAATAAGAGGTAGGTTGAAAGTTAGAAGAGATTGTGTCCAGGAGGGATACAAGTTATGTGAGTGGAGAGTTGCAATTTATGTGGTTTAGAGGAGAGAAAGCAGTCACATCAACGAAGTAATTCAGCTTGGAGGCTAGTATTGAGGGAGATTACGATGGAGGTAAGGAAGGTGGGTGAATAGGTGAAATGGGGTTTAAGAGGGAAGGAAGTAAGATGAATCAGAGATTATGAGGGAGAGAAGTAAGGTGACTGGTATATTTGTAGAGAGGGAGATCAGGGGGGAGGGAAGTGAGACAGTTGGTACGTTTGGGTGGAAGAATGTTGGGTAAGAGGGTAGTAACATGTGCATGGGATGACAGGAAAGAGGGACTTAAGAAAGTAAGGAAGTCAGGTTGGTGGGAAATTAAATGGGTGGGAATTAGATGGGTCGGAATTTAGATGAGTAGGAAGTTAGACAGGTGAGAAGTTAGGTGGGTAGGGAATTAGGTGGGTGGGGAGTTAGGTGGGTGGGGAATTAGGCACGTGGGGAATTAGGCATGTGGGGAGTTAGGCAGGTGGGGAGTTTGGTGGATGAGAAGTTTGGTGCGTGGGAAGTTTGGCGGGTAGGATCTTTGGCAGGTGAGAAGTTTGGTGAGTGAAAAGTTAGGTAAGTGAGAAGTTAGGCGGGTGGAAGTTAGCTGGGTGGGAAGTATGGTGGGTGGGAAGTTCGGCACGTGGGAAGAGAGATGGGCGATAAGTTAGGAGTGACATAACTAAGATGAGTAGGAGATTAAAATGGGTTTCAGGAGGGAAGAAAATAATGTGCATGGGATGTTAGGAGGGAAGAAAGTTAGGAGAGGAAATTTAGGTGCAAGTGAGGTAAGGAGGGAAGTTAGTGGGGAGGGAAGTAAGACAGCTGTGAGGTTAGGAGGAAGAGACGTTAGGAAATACTCATAGATTAAGTAAGAGGTGAACGAGAGGACAAGAGAGATGGAGCTTAGGAGGAGTGGGAGCTAAATGGATGTGTGTGTGTGTGTGTGTCTGTGTGTGTGTGTGTGTGTGTGTGTGTGTTTTAGGCTAACAGAGGGAATGGACCAGTATTTTCAGGTGGTAAGCTAAGATTGGTTGCAGTCCATTCAGAAAAACCACTGTACACCTGAGAGTGGCTGACTGGATAGTAAAGTCGCATCCAGTAATCCTCGCCCACAGCTTTGCTCATCTTGCTGCCTCAGGCGCTGGTAAACATTTGAGTTTGCTGTACCATAGCCGTAGGGGAGCTTTGCTAATTACGTCGCTGTAGTGGGGAAATTAAAACGAATGAAGGAGAGACGAAAGAACACATCTAGTTGGGAAACCGCCTCGACAAGAACTTTTCAATACTGCATCACTACTTTCTGAGGGCTCGTTATTGTTCTATATTAAGCTCTTTACATTCAGCTGTTGAGTTTTGTTTTCGTTTCTAGCACTGAGAAATAAAAATCTGAGAGCTGTCCTGCACTAGAAAAAGATTGATTCTCTATTATCAGTAAGGACTTAAAAATAAAATTCCTAGAAGACTGTTGCTCTCCTAGTTTTTGTGTGGAAATCTTGATGAAATTCACTGACGTGAAGTCTTCCATGTCTGATTCTGTGAAGTGAATCGATGAGAGGGGATTAAATTGAAAAATGAACGTAATTTGGAAACGCAAAGAATTCCACAGTTTTTAATTAAAAAGAGCCTGTGAGACGGATTGTACACCTCTCTCTCTCTCTCTCTCTCTCTCTCTCTCTCTCTCCCTCTTTTCCGTCGCGGAATAACGGAAATGTGGTTGAAGCTAGCTCATGGGATTTCAGCGTCAGAAGGGAGAAACGGCCGAAAATATGAACAATAGAAGTCCAGGGAGACTGTTGGAAATGCATCGCCACTGAATGTTCCAGCCGACCACACATCCTGAATTATTTTTTTCGGAACTTCTAGGAGTGGAATGCATTTTTCACGATACATCACCACAGGAGGGTACGCAGTTAAAACTACTGAATGTTTCAAAATGCCATTAGACTTCATGAATAATTTAATAATTCTGATACTAAGAAAGAAATCCAGTTGGATGTGTGGGTGTTATATATTCCTGTCAGAGAGGTCACAGATCGTATTAACTGATGGAAAGCCATCGAGTAAAACAGGAGTGATTTCTGGAGTTCCCCAAGGTATTGTTACAGGGCCTTTGCTGTTCCTTGTCTGTATAAACGATTTGGGAGACAATCCGAGCAGCCATCTTGTTTTCAGATGACGATGTCGTTTTTCGACTAGTAAAGTCGTCAGAAGATAAAAAAAATTGCAAAACGATTTAGAAAAATATCTGTTTGGTGCGAAAATTGGTAATTCACCCTAAATAACGAAAAGCGTGAGGTCATCCACGTGAGTGCTAAAATGAATCAGTTAAACTCCGGTTAGACGATAAATCAGTCAAATGTAAATGCTGTAAATTCAACGAAATACCTAGTAATTACAATTATGAGGAGCTTAAACTGGAAGGAACACACATAAAATTTGGCGATGAAGGCTAACCAAAGACTGTGTCTTTTTGGCAGGACACTTAGAAAATGTAACAGATCTACTAAGGAGACTGCCTGCACTACGCTAGTCCGTCCTCTTTTAGAATACTTCTGCGCGGTGTGGGATCCTTACCAGATAGGAGTGACGGAGCACATCGAAAAAGTTCAAAGAAAGGCAGCAGGTTTTGTATTATCACGAAATATGGGAGAGAGTGTAACAGAAATGATACAGGATTTGGACTGGAAATCATTAAAAGAAAGGCGTTTTTCGTTGCGACGGAATCTTCTGACGAAATTCCATTCACCAACTTTCTCCTCCGAAGGCAAAAATATTTTGTGGACTCTGATTTACAGAGGGAGAAACGATCGCCGTGATAAAATAAGGGAAATAAGAGCTCGCACAGAAATATATAGGTGTTCGTTTTTCCCGCGCGCTAAACGAGATCGGAATAACATAATTTTGCAGATGGTTCGATGAACCGTCTGCCACACACTTAAATGTGATTTCCAAAGTATCCATGTAGAAGTAGATGCACATGAAGAGTTAAGCGAGTATAGGTAAGAGCTGAACATCAGTTCAACGTTTTATTTTCGTTTTGCCGATCGTAGTGATTTAAAGCAGCCCTTGATTTTCGGAGGTTATGTTATAGTGTTTATACACTCCTGGAAATGGAAAAAAGAACACATTGACACCGGTGTGTCAGACACACCATACTTGCTCCGGACACTGCGAGAGGCCTGTACAAGCAATGATCACACGCTCGGCACAGCGGACACACCAGGAACCGCGGTGTTGGCCGTCGAATGGCGCTAGCTGCGCAGCATTTGTGCACCGCCGCCGTCAGTGTCAGCCAGTTTGCCGTGGCATACGGAGCTCCATCGCAGTCTTTAACACTGGTAGCATGCCGCGACAGCGTGGACGTGAACCGTATGTGCAGTTGACGGACTTTGAGCGAGGGCGTATAGTGGGCATGCGGGAGGCCGGGTGGACGTACCGCCGAATTGCTCAACACGTGGGGCGTGAGGTCTCCACAGTACATCGATGTTGTCGCCAGTGGTCGGTGGAAGGTGCACGTGCCCGTCGACCTGGGACCGGACCGCAGCGACGCACGGATGCACGCCAAGACCGTAGGATCCTACGCAGTGCCGTAGGGGACCGCACCGCCACTTCCCAGCAAATTAGGGACACTGTTGCTCCTGGGGTATCGGCGAGGACCATTCGCATCCGTCTCCATGAAGCTGGGCTACGGTCCCGCACACCGTTAGGCCGTCTTCCGCTCACGCCCCAACATCGTGCAGCCCGCCTCTAGTGGTGTCGCGACAGGCGTGAATGGAGGGACGAATGGAGACGTGTCGTCTTCAGTGATGAGAGTCGCTTCTGCCTTGGTGCCAATGATGGTCGTATGCGTGTTTGGCGCCGTGCAGGTGAGCGCCACAATCAGGACTGCATACGACCGAGGCACACAGGGCCAACACCCGGCATCATGGTGTGGGGAGCGATCTCCTACACTGGCCGTACACCACTGGTGATCGTCGAGGGGACACTGAATAGTGCACGGTACATCCAAACCGTCATCGAACCCATCGTTCTACCATTCCTAGACCGGCAAGGGAACTTGTTGTTCCGACAGGACAATGCACGTCCGCATGTATCCCGTGCCACCCAACGTGCTCTAGAAGGTGTAAGTCAACTACCCTGGCCAGCAAGATCTCCGGATCTGTCCCCCATTGAGCATGTTTGGGACTGGATGAAGCGTCGTCTCACGCGGTCTGCACGTCCAGCACGAACGCTGGTCCAACTGAGGCGCCAGGTGGAAATGGCATGGCAAGCCGTTCCACAGGACTACATCCAGCATCTCTACGATCGTCTCCATGGGAGAACAGCAGCCTGCATTGCTGCGAAAGGTGGATATACACTGTACTAGTGCCGACATTGTGCATGCTCTGTTGCCTGTGTCTATGTGCCTGTGGTTCTGTCGGTGTGATCATGTGATGTATCTGACCCCAGGAATGTGTCAATAAAGTTTCCCCTTCCTGGGACAATGAATTCACGGTGTTCTTATTTCAATTTCCAGGAGTGTATTTACATTTCATCCGTGCAGATCGTAAATATGGGCAGAATAAGGAAGTTTAACAACAGGAATTAGTTTAAAGGTACGAGAGGACCTCTGTCAGTTTTTCTGTTCCAAGGGCCCCAAGTCATTGTGTAAGTGACGAATGTAGACATAACAATCCCGTGCCAATGTCACTAAAAGATGTTATAAATCTTAGCTATACAGACTTAGCCAGTAAAAACTAGTGAAACCTGGTAGTCAAGGAAGGCAGGATTTGGTTACGATTGTGGACGGGGCCGTAATCAGCTACTATTGGTTCTCTTTTGCAATTACACACATTTATTTTAAAACGGTAATTCCAGACTCAGCAATAAATCAAGATATCACACGTTATTAATGAAGGGATAAGAAACTGTGTAATTGATAGTGCTTTAGTGCGTTACAATTTACCAAATGAGCAGAAAATACAGACACAGCAAATAATGTTTTAAGAACAAGCCAATGTGATCCCAATTAGAATTTTAAGGCAAGTAACCACAGTCACGGCTGAAGGCCTTTAACGCCAAGTACGGCCATAACATAAAATTTAACAAATAGAAGCGATTTCATAAATTCACTGTAGCTCCATTCATTGACATATGGTCACGACACACTACAGATACGTAGAAAAACTCATAAAGTTTTGTTCGGCTGAAGCCGCACTTCAGGTTTCTGCCGCCAGAGCGCTCGAGAGCGCAGTGAGACAAAATGGCGACAGCAGCCGAAAAAGCGTATGTCGTGCTTGAAATTCACTCACATCAGTCAGTCATAACAGTGCAACGACACTTCGGGACGAAGTTCAACAAAGATCCACCAACTGCTAACTCCATTCGGCAATGGTATGCGCAGTTTAAAGCTTCTGGATGTCTCTGTAAGGGGAAATCAACGGGTCGGCCTGCAGTGAGCGAAGAAACGGTTGAACGCGTGCGGGCAAGTTTCACGCGTAGCCCGCGGAAGTCGACGAATAAAGCAACCAGGGAGCAAAACGCACGACAGCCGACGGTTTGGAAAATCTTACGGAAAAGGCTAAAGCAGAAGCCTTACCGTTTGCAACTGCTACAAGCCCTCACACCCGATGACAAAGTCAAACGCTTTGAATTTTCGGCGCGGATGCAACAGCTCATGGAAGAGGATGCGTTCAGTGCGAAACTTGTTTTCAGTGATGAAGCAACATTTTTTCTTAATGGTGAAGTGAACAGACACAATGTGCGAATCTGGGCGGTAGAGAATCCTCACCCATTCGTGCAGCAAATTCGCAATTCACCAAAAGTTAACGTGTTTTGTGCAATCTCACAGTTTAAAGTTTACGGCCCCTTTTTCTTCTGCGAAAAAAACGTTACAGGACACGTGTATTTGGACATGCTGGAAAATTGGCTCATGCCACAACTGGAGACCGACAGCGCAGACTTCATCTTTCAACAGGATGGTGCTCCACCGCACTTCCATCGTGATGTTCGGCATTTCTTAAACAGGAGATTGGAAAACCGATGGATCGGTCGTGGCGGAGATCATGATCAGCAATTCATGTCATGGCCTCCACGCTCTCCCGACTTAACCCCATGCGATTTCTTTTGGTCGCGTTATCTGAAAGATTCAGTGTTTAAACCTCCTCTACCAAGAAACGTGCCAGAACTGCGAGCTCGCATCAACGATGCTTTCGAACTCATTGATGGGGACATGCTGCGCCGAGTGTGGGAGGAACTTGATTATCGGCTTGATGTCTGCCGAATCACTAAAGGGGCACATATCGAACGTTTGTGAATGCCTAAAAAAACTTTTTGAATTTTTGTATGTGTGTGCAAAGCATTGTGAAAATATCTCAAATAATAAAGTTATTGTAGAGCTGTGAAATCGCTTCAATCATCTGTAATAACCCTGTACAATAATAAAACACAAGGGCTAGTCACAGACGGTGCTCCAGGGATCGACCTCTGAGTAGGTAGCTTCTGCTACGGCCACAGGTTCGAATCCTGCCTCGGGCATGGATGTGTGTGATGTCCTTAGGTTAGTTAGGTTTAAATAGTTCTAAGTTGTAGGGGACTGATGAGCTCAGATGTTAAGTCCCATAGTGCTCAGCCATTTGAACCATTTTGAAGTCTTTTTTATTAAAAATGAAATTCCCCCGGCTGTACTTAAGATTTTATATTTATTTCGCTGCAAGTTTCGATGTTGCGTCAACGCCATCTTCAGGCCCGCACACTTTGATGAAATCAGTTGTTTGTGGCTCAGTCTAGAAGTCCGCGGTGAGACCAACATGTGACTGAAATATAAAATCTTGAGTACAGCTGGAGGAATTTCATTGTCAATAAAAATTATACAAGCTGTGTCCCACCTTCATCCAGTTTAAATGTGGATGTACGAAGATTTTGACGTCTATCCTCCAGACCGCTTCATCTCCGAGTAACTAATGCGTCTTTCTTCCTTCTGAATCTGCTAACTGTATTCATCTCTTGGTCTCCCTTTATGATTTTTAACACCACCCCCATCCGCACACACACTTCTTTCCAACATTGAAATGGTGATACCTTAACGTCTCAGTATGTGTCATATCAACCGATTCCTTCTTTTATTCAAGTTGCGCCACAAACTTCTTGTCTTCCCAGTTCTGTTCAGTACCTCCGTTTTAGTTACATGATCAACCCATCTAATCTTCAACGTTCTTCTTAAGCACACCATTTCGAAAGCTTCCATTCTCTTCTTGTCTAAACTGTTTATCGTCGATGTTTCAGTTCCATACATGGCTACAATCCTAACACTTAAATCTACACTCGATGTTAACAAATTTCTCTTCCTGAGAAACGCTTTTCTTGCTATTGCCACTGTAAATTTTACATCCTCTCTACTTCGGCCATCATCAGTTATTTTTCTACCCAAATATTAAAACTGTTCTACTACTTTCAAATGCCTCATTTGCTAATCACCTGATTTAATTCGACTACCCTCCATTATGCTCATTTTGCTTTTGTTATGGTCACATTCTCCATTCAAGAGACAGTCCATTCCATTACAATGCTCTTCCAAGCCCTTTGCTGTCTCTGATTCAGTCAGGAACCACACTGCTGCTACGGTCACGGGTTCGAATCCTGCCTCGGGCATGGATGTGTGTGCTGTCCTTAGGTGAGTTAGGTTTAAGTAGTTCTAAGTCTAGGGGAGAGAAATGATTACCTCAGATGTTAAGTCCCATAGTGCTCAGAGCCATTTGAACCATTTGCTGTCACTGACAGAATTAATTTGTGGTAAGATCCAATGGGACCAAACTGTTGAGGTCATTGGTCCCTAAGGTTATACACTACTTAATCTAACGAACTTATTGTAAGGATAACACCCACCCACACCCACCCATGCCCGAGGGAGGACTCGAATCTCCGACGGGGGTGGGCGGGGGGGGGGGGGGGGGCACGTGAACCGTGAAACCCAAGACATAATTCCAATGTCATCAGCAAACCTCAAATATTTATTTCTTTTCCCTGAACTTTAATTACTACTCCAAATTCTTCTTTGGTTTCCTTTACTGCTTGTTCAGGGTAGATATTGAATTGCATCTGGTATTGGATGCAACCCTGTCTGACTCCCTTCTCATGCTCCTCAACTCTTACTACTACCGTTAGGTTTGTCTCACGTTGTAGATAGCCTTCCGCTCCCTGTATTTTATCCCTGTTACCTTTAGAATTTCAAAGAGAGTATTCCGGTCAACATAGTCAAAACCTTTTTCTAAGTCTACAAATGCTATAAACGTACGCTTGCCTTACTTTGACTTATCTTCTAAGATAGTCATAGTCTCCGTAGTGCCTCGTGTGTTCCTGCATTTCTACAGAATCCAAACTGATCTTCCCAGAGGTCGGCTTCTTCCATCCTCTGTAAAGAATTCGTCTCAATATTTTGCAACCACGACTTATTACACTGATAGCACGGAAATTTTTACAACCTGTCAGCATCTGCCTTCTTCGGAATTGAAATTACTACATTCTTTTTGAAGTCCTGTGTCATACATCTTGCATACCAGATGGAAGAGCTTTGTTATGGCTGGCTCTCCCAAGGCTATCAGTAGTTCTGATGGAATATCGTCTGCTCCTGGAGCCTTGATTTGGCCTTACTCTTTCAGAGCTCTGTCAAATTCTTCTCGCAGTATCACATCTCCCACCTCATCTTCACCTTCGTCCTCTTCCAGTTCTATAATGTTTTCCACTCCATCTCCCTTGTACGGATCCTCTACATACTGGTCCCACCTTTCAGCTCTCCCTTCATTCCTCTGGACCGATTTCCCGTCTGAGCTCTTGATATTCATACAGCTTTTGAATGCATTACGGGAACAGCAGTGATCAATGTCTTATAAATAATTACTATTAAAAACAGTCTTGATCACGATTTATTTAACAAAGTGACCGGTTTCGACCACTACTGTGGTCATCTACAGACCTGTAAGTTGTATACAAAGCTCTAATTAGAGGGCTACATACATTAAACAAAATACATAAAGTTATAAAGCTATAAAACGTTGAATTACCATTGAGTAGGAACCTCTTTCTGTTGGAGAATCACTACTGGAGAAACCAGTGCACGTCTTACTGTATATAATGGAGGCTCCACCCACTTCTGACTCATTATTAACCAATGAGTTATAAGTCGAATTACAATTTAAAATTTCTTAGTTAAAAGAACATTGTCAAGAATTAGAAATAAACACACACTAAACTTAGCTTATTAAACAGCTATTGTCAATTAAGAAGCGTTAAAAATATTTAAATATGTAGGAAAATGAACTTCGGTTTGGCAGTACAGTCGACTTTACAACAACTTCAGTGAAAAAAGCCTGCTGCTTCATCTTTGCAACGGCGTCTAACTTCACCATAGCAACCAGTGGTTCCAAATGGTTCACTGACAGGCCTTGAGAGGGCAACCCATGTACTGCCAATGTATGTAGCCCTCTAATTAGAGCTTTGTATAGAACTTATAGGTCTGAAGATGACCACAGTAGTGGTCGAAACCGGTCACCTTGTTAAATAAATCGTGATCAAGACTGTTTTTAATAGTAATTATTTATACAGCTGCTCCTCTTTTCCCCAAAGGTCTCTTAAATTTTACTGTAGCCAGCATTTCTGTACTCACTACGCTTGAGGTGGAGTAAGGAGGGATGACACTGGAGAGTGGATGGCTCGAAAGGAATGATTGGAAGTGACGAATCACGTTATGGCCTTTGGCAGTTCGGTGGAAGATGGTTGGTTTGGTGACTGTCTGGGGAATGTTACCTGCCACTAAATGTAGTGCCAACATTGAACTGTGGACGAAACAGCGTTACGGTATAGGGGTGGTTTTCGTGTTTAGGGTGTGCTCGCAACGAAACGCTAAATGCGGAATGACAGGAAAAAATTTTACAGTTTTGTGTGCTGAGTACAGCAGAGGAACAGTTCCGAGACGATAGATAACTCTCTGTATCACCCTGTCAAAAGGCAGTATATCTCAGGCACGAGAACATTCCTGAAACGGACTGACCTGCACAAAATCGTGACCTGAATCCATGGTAACGTATTTGGGATGAGTTACGACGACTTCGCTCCAGATATCAGTGTTGAATAATTTCTGGTTCCTGTTCTTGATGAAGAATGGGCTTGCATTCCTCCACAGACACTCAAATACCACACTGGAAACGCCCCAGAAGAATCAAGCCTCCATAATGGTAACATGTGAACGCACCATTTATTACTGTCTACTAATAGGTGCAAGCTATAGGTAAATGGTAAATGTGTGTGAAATCTTATAGGTCGTCCCTGAGCTTACACACTACTCAACCTAAGTACCTCTCGTTCCGCAGCTGCTCACGCTAACCACGTGACCACGGCGCTCCTGAGCTCAGGCTATCTTTGATGTTGCCTATCTTGCGCATGAACTACTCATTCTGTATATTTTGCTTATTTTTTTCATAGTTCCACACAACTTCTTCCTGTTTTCTCGATTGATCTGTGTTCAGCTTTTCAAGGCCTATCCACTGTACCAACTTATAACTAAATCTGAGGGGGGTGCGATGGGGAGGTTCCCTTGTCAGGAGAAACATGTAAGAGGTATGCGCTCCCTGCGATATGTAAGATATAAGAGAATCTGAGACCAAAGAGCAGTGTTGTATGCAGTAGGAACTGTAGCAGTAAGTCTGCGCTAGTCTGCGTTTATGTGGAGTCTGCTCTGGTCTGGTCTGGTGTATCGTGCTGGCTGGGCCGGTCGCGGTGCAGCGATGCCGGAGCCTGAGTATTATTGTATAAGGTAAAAAAAAAGCATCCTCGCGCATATGTAGTAATGTATCTGAACTCCCATGTAAATCTTTTAAAAATGTCCTAATAATAATCTTTGTCATATAAAGTAATTTCTAACAAGCATTCATTTCAATTTAAAGAATTCACTAATTTCTCCAATCCATGATCATTCCGATTGTTGTAAAAGAAAAATCAGTTGCTTACTTTCATAAATGACAAATCTATCGGCCAGCATTGCACAGAGCTGTGCCGGAAACATTTTATAGTAAGAGCAGATATTTGGCGAATTTATTGAGGTAAGAATTTTTTGCTTTTTTATTCAGAATGATCTTACAGGGCCGTGACGCAGCACTGCTGTCGTCCAAAATTTACCAGGTTACTGAATTTATTTTTTATTACGAGGTTTAGGAATTTTTGTTTCGAGCTTACAGTAAATGAGAAAAGAATTTTGTGAGTACATGAAATGGGAAACAAATTTTGTGTGGAAGTTAAATGTGAATGAATTTCTGTAGGGAGGTTATAAATGGGAACCAATTTTGTTCTGAGGTTACACAAAAATTAGAATCATTCATTATTCATATTACTAATTATTAATTTTTGTGGGGAGGTTACAAACAAAACTGGCGTTCTAAGGATCGGAACGTGGAATGTCAGATCCCTTAATCGGTCTGGTAGGTTAGAAAATTTAAAAAGGGAAATGGACAGATTAAAGATAGATATAGTCGGAATTAGTGGAGTTCGGTGGCAGGAGGAACAAGACTTTTGGTCAGGTGAATACAGGGTTATAAATACAAAACCAAGTAGGGGTAATGCAGGAGTAGGTTTAATAAGGAATAAAAAACAGGAGGCGGGTAAGCTACTACGAACAGCATAGGGAACAGATTAATGTAGCCAAGATAGACACGAAGCCCTCGCGTACCACAGTAGTACAAGTTTAAGAGACTGAAGAAATGTATGATCAGATAAAAGAAATCATTCAGATAGTGAGGTGAGACGAAAATTTTATAATCATGTGGGACTGGAATTCGATAGTAGGAAAAGGAACAGAAGGAAAAGTAGTAAGTGAATATGGAATGGGGTAACGAATGTAGAAGAAGGAGTTACGAAATAAGGTTACGAAATAAGGTGAAAGGATGTCAGTGATAAGATCTGCCGATGGTATCCTCAGTGGAGGTGAAGAAGAATTACAGTATCCGCTGAATGGAATAAACAGTCTAATTAGTACAGAACACGGACCTCAGTAAGCGAAGAAGGCGAAAGCAATGGGACCGCTACGGTCGCAGGTTCGAATCCTGCCTCGGGCATGGATGTGTGTGATGTCCTTAGGTTAGTTAGGTTTAAGTAGTTCTACGTTCTAGGGGACTAATGACCTCAGATGTTAAGTCCTATAGTGCTCAGCGCCATTTTTGAAAGCAATGGAAAGTAGCAGAAATGAGAACAGCGTGAAACTTAATATCAGGATAGGTGACCACGAAGTAGATCAAGTTAAGGAATTCTAATGCCTGGATAGCAGAATAAACCATGACGGTCGGAGCAAGGAGGACATCAAAAGCAGACTAATACAGCATTCCTGACCAAGAGTAGTCTCGTATTATCAAACATACGCCTTAATTTGACGACGAAATTTCTGAAAATGTACGTTTGGAGCACAGTATTGAATGGTAGGGAAACATGATCTGCAGGAAAACCAGAAAAGAAGAGAATCGAAGCAATTAAGATGTGGTGTTACAGCCGGTCGAAGTGGCCGTGCGGTTAAAGGCGCTGCAGTCTGGAACCGCAAGACCGCTACGGTCGCAGGTTCGAATCCTGCCTCGGGCATGGATGTTTGTGATGTACTTAGGTTAGTTAGGTTTAACTAGTTCTAAGTTCTAGGGGACTAATGACCTCAGAAGTTGAGTCCCATAGTGCTCAGAGCCATTTTTTTTGTGGTGTTACAAAAGAATACTGAAAATTAGGTTGACTCTTAAGGCAAGGAATGAGGAGATTCTGTTGTGTTGGCAGAAGAGCCAACACCGTGTTACTAGAGGAGGCCAAAATGCACGCGTTTTAGCTCACGCAGACTGGCGTGAGGAGGGAAGAACTATACTGACGTGAGGTCTGGAACATGACAAGGAATTAGAAAGCGGACGTAATTAGTTTGATACTTAACTTTAATCCATTAATGATGAACGTCGCTCTTGACGGTACATGATTCACAATATTATCTGTTCAGAATAGTAAATGAATATGGCGCCTTGCTAGGTCGTAGCAAATGACTTAGCTGAAGGCTATGCTAAACTGTCGTCTCGTCAAATGACAGCGTATGTAGTCAGTGAACCATCGCTAGCAAAGTCGGCTGTAAAACTGGGCGAGTGCTAGGGAGTCTCTCTAGACTAGACGTGCCGTGTGGCGGCGCTCGGTCTGCAATCACTGATAGTGGCGACACGCGGGTCCGACGTATACTAACGGACCGCGGCCGATTTAAAGGCTACCACCTAGCAGGTGTCGGCGTCTGGCGGTGACACCACAGATTCTCCGTAGAATCGATGAGAAACGGCATACATGGAAAACGCTGACAAGAAGAAGGGACGCAACGGTAGGACATTTGTTAAGACATTAGGGGAATAACTTCCAAGGCTAGTAGAGGGAGCTGTAGAGGGCAAAAACCGTAGAGGAGAACAGAGGTTGGAACACACCCGGCGAACAATTAAGGACGTAGGTTGCAAGTGCTACTCTGAGATGAAGAGGTTGATACACGAGAGGAATTCGTGGTGGGGAGCATCAAACCAGTCGGAAAACCCGTGACGCAAAGAAAAGAAAAAATTAACAAAACAGGTGACCGGGTATTTTTCATCACGTAGTGGTACAACGGCAAGCAGTAGATAGTATGTTTAGTAGCTGCAACAGCCCATCTGCAGGACGTTCTTAACTTTATACCGTAAGTAATACACACTGCACGCTTTTGGAGTTGGAAAACTTTAGCCTGGGTCGATGATTTTCTCCGAAAAGTAATTCGGTATGAGCGGTGGAACGAAATTAAGCGACGTGCACAAGCTTCCCTTATTTTTGTATCAGCTTCATCTCATAAATTCGCCTCAACGCTATGAAAGGAAGATAACGCACAGTGTCGTTGGCGATACGAGTGAAGTCTAAGGAAACTGGTTTTACTCCGCCCACCCTTAGACCAATCTCATTTTCCATGCAAGGAAGAAGGGGAAAGAAACAGAAACTTGGCATGAGCCCGCTGCACGAAGTAGCTTCCATTTACCACAAATTCAATCGGCTGGAATTCAGAAGCCACCGAAGGCTTTTCCGGACTTTCCACGAGAGCTAAACGCAGTACATTTTTAATCGTCCGGAAGCTTCTGTGATCTCTCTCTCTCTCTCTCTTTCTCTCTCTCTCTATCTCTCTCTCTGTCTGCCTCTCTCTCCCTCTCTCTCTCTCTCTCTCTCTCTCTCTCTCTCTCCCTCTCTCTCCCACTCTTCTCTTTGACTAACTTGACAATTCTGAGCACGAAATTACTTCGCGAAACGTGACTCTACGGACAGCGGAACTGTAATTTTTCCCAGAATTTTCTCCTCCTGTTTCATTTATTTTTATTTCGTTTTCCTGTATTTTAAATTTTACTGACAGCTGCTTTTTACGTGTGCGGAATTTTTGCCCCGTTGTACTGAAGCTTAGCTGGTGACAGACAGCGAGAATGAAACTAAAAAAAAAAAACTCGGCATAAAACTGATCGTCATGTAGCGGAGTATCAGTGGACTAGTTGTGACAAACTTCAGAATATTTAGATACATACTATTATAGGGACATCATAGACTGGATCTCTGTAATGTTTTTTTTGTGACGTTAATTTCCTCAAGCAGTACGAAACACTACTTAGAATACATAAAACACAAAAAATCGACTTTCAAGATTTCCGAGCACTGTCAATATCTACATCTACATGCCTACTTTGAAAATGGCACTTAACTGCCTGGCAAAGGGTTCATCGAACCAACTTCACAACAATTCTTTGGTAATTCACTCTCGAAAAAAGCGCGGAAAAAACGAACACCTCTATGTTTAAGTATACCGTAAGTATACTCGTATGTGACAGCCATATCATATTAGGATTTGACACGTTGTACGCAACATCAAATTACGTGTGTTGTAAGAACGTTTGTGTTAATTATAATTAACATGTAGAACAAGTACAGTTATACATGAACACGTCTGCGTGAAATATGCTAGAGTTACACTTACTCTGCGCATTTTTTACGCTCAAAAAATGGTTCAGCTGATCCCGGCGGAGATTCGAGTCCTCCCTCGGGCATGGGTATATGCGTTTGTCCTTATGATAATTTAGGTTAAGTAGTGTGTAAGCTTAGGGACTGGTGACCTTAACAGTTAAGTCCCATAAGATTTCACACACATCTGAACATTAAAAAAAAAGGTTCAAATGGGACTTAACATCTTAGGTGATCAGTCCCCTAGACTTAGAGCTAGTTAAACCTAACTAACCTAAGGACATCACACACATCCATGCCCGAGGCAGGATTCGAACCTGCGACCGTAGCAGCAGCACGGTGCCGTACTGAAGCGCCTAGAACCGCCCAGCCACAGCGGCCGGCCTGCTTACGTCTAAGAGCACCTTTTAAGGGGTAAATAATACTGGAGGTAAAAGTAAATGCGGTGCCAAGAAAGTAAATTTGAAGTATCCCATGTCGCTTTCTGCATGTATATCAAACTACAATAAATAAATGTTCTAATTCGTTAAGAAAATTGATAAGGCAGTGATCATACGCAAAGGAGGCTGATGCTATTTAGGGATTTAGTTACAGCAGAAGTGTGTTATCGACTGTACAAGCCAGATCTACAGGAAATCATTATACTAATAGCTCAGTCAAGCACACTGTCGCTGCCCGTAGCGTGTGACTGATGTGAGTTCACAGAATACTTTACACTGCAAACAGATAAACTGATTCGTTTAAACAACGGACAGAGACAACGCACGCCTGAATGAACTGTCTGAATATATTAGAAAACGCTTGTTTATACAGGACTAATCACCGAAGACTGGCACCGCAAATATTGCGAAAATGAAAAGTGCTGGTTCTAGGCGCGCAGTCCGGAACCGCGCGACTGCTACGGTCGCAGGTTCGAATGCTGCCTCGGGCATGGATGTGTGTGATGTCCTTAGGTTAGTTAGGTTTAAGTAGTTCTACGTTCTAGGGGACTGATGACCACAGCTGTTAAGTCCCATAGTGCTCACAAGGGAACCTCCCCATCGCACCCCCCTCAGATTTAGTTATAAGTTGGCACAGTGGGTAGGCCTTGAAAAACTGAACACAGATCAACCGAGAAAACAGGAAGAAGTTGTGTGCAACCATGAAAAAATAAAATATACAAACTGAGTAGTCCATGCGCAAGATGTGCAATATTAAGGAGAACGTAAGGGACGGAGCGCCGTGGTCCCGTGGTTAACGTGAAGAGCTGCTGAACGAGAGGTCTTCAGTTCAAGTCTTCCCTCGACTGAAAATTTTACTTTCTTTATTTTCGCAAAGTCATGATCTGTCCGTTCGTTCATTGACGTCTCTGTTCACTGTAATACGTTTAGTGTCTGTGTTTTGCGACCGCACCGCAAAATCGTGCAATTAGTAGACGAAAGGACGTGCCTCTCCAATGGGAACCGAAAACATTTGATCGCATGGTCATAGGTCAACCGATTCCTCCCCAGGAAAACACGTCTGGTATATTCTATACGACACTGGTGACAGCATGTGCGTCACATGACAGCAATATGTTGTCGACCCACCTAACTAGTACACTTGGCGAATGGGTAAAAAGATTCATCTACTTTGCCCGATTTACGTTTACTTGTGGATGTGATAATCACTCCCAAAAAAGTGGTGGAAACATGTTTGTCACATAAACTGAAAATAAGAAGTTAAACATTTCACTCGAGGGAAGACTTGAACCAAGGACTTCTCGTTCCGCAGCTGTTCACGCTAACCACGGGACCACTGCGCTCCTGAGCTCACATTGTCCTTGATATTGCATATCTTGCACATGGACTACTCAGTTTGTATATTTTGCTTATTTTTTCATAGTTCCACACAACTTCTTCCTGTTTTCTCGATCGATCTGTGTTCAGTTTTTCAAGGCCTATCCACTGTGCCAACTTATAACTAAATCTGAGGGGGGTGCGATGGGGAGGTTCCCTTGTCAGAGCCATTTGAACCTTTTGAAAAGTGCTACTGATTCACAGAATGGATTGGTAGTCATGAGTCGTATTGTTACCGAATAAAGAGACTGCAATAATACTTTCAAAGTATTTTTTCTGCAAACGTACACCTAAATGGGATAACGCCAAATGACATCAAAAGACTAAAAGCGGGGTAAATTAGAATGGCAGTGGTGGTGGCTGCAGGGTTTTAGTGCGAGTCGTTTACGAGACATTGTATTCTGAAAAGTTCCCACGGCGACTCTTGTACAATATCTGTGGTTGCAGACACTGAAGAACATCGCGAGTTGGTGCACTAGTGATGTCGATTTTGACCAGCAACGAGACAATTTTCCATTACAGGTTGTGTTCAAAATTACCGCCGGCAGCGGAAATACGAGGTGTGGCTAGAAAAAAACCGGACTAGTACTGGTGAAACAATAAAACGAATGCAATAAGGCTGAAAGTCGCGTGGCCTGTCACGTGACTCTCGCTCCGCCTACTGCTCGAGTTTCATCTGCCTCCTGCACTCAGTCTGCCCGTGGCGTCTGTTTTAAGTAGTTGACGTTTTGTCTGTGCGTCGGAAAATGTTGAGTGTACAGAAAGAACAGCGTGTTAACATCAAATTTTGTTTCAAACTAGGAAAATCTGCAAGTGAAACGTTTGTAATGTTACAACAAGTGTACGGCGATGTTTGTTTATCGCGAACACAAGTGTTTGAGTGGTTTAAACGATTTAAAGATGGCCGCGAAGACACCAGTGATGACACTCGCACTGGAAGACCATTGTCAGCAAAAACTGATGCAAACATTGAAAAAATCGGTAAACTTGTTCGACACTTTCCTTGTCAACTCCTGTTAACTCAGACACTGCTCTGATTGTTAAACGGCGATCTTGTCGAACAAGTTTACCGATTTTTTCAATGTTTGCATCAGTTTTTGCTGACAATGGTCTGCCAGTGCGAGTGTCATCACTGGTGTCTTCGCGGCCATCTTTAAATCGTTTAAACCACTCAAACACTTGTGTTCGCGATAAACAATCATCGCCGTACACTTGTCGTAACATTACAAACGTTTCACTTGCAGATTTTCCTAGTTTGAAACAAAATTTGATGTTAACACGCTGTTCTTTCTGTACACTCAACATTTTCCGACGCACAGACAAAACGTCAACTACTTAAAACAGACGCCACGGGCAGACTGAGTGCAGGAGGCAGATGAAACTCGAGCAGTAGGCGGAGCGAGAGTCACGTGACAGGCCACGCGACTTTCAGCCTTATTGCATTCGTTTTATTGTTTCACCAGTACTAGTCCGGTTTTTTTCTAGCCACACCTCGTACACGCTTGAAATACACGCTCCCAGTCTGCATGGAACGACTATTGCACACGTGCTAGCACTGCAGCAGAGATGTCCCAGCAGGTTGCAGTAATACGTCGTTGCATATCATCGGGTGTTGTTTCTATGTTCTTGTAAACATGGTTCAAATGGCTGTAAGCACTATGGGAGTTAACATCTGAGGTCATCATTCCCCTAGATTAGAACTACTTAAACCTAACTGAGGACACCACATACGTCCATGCACGAGTTAGGATTCGAACCTGCGACCGTAGCAGCAGCGCGGTTCCGGACTGAAGTACCTAGAACGGCTCGACCACAGCGGCCGGCCCCACGGAAAAATATACAGGCGTCAAATACGGGGAACAGGCAGGCGAAGGTACAGGTTCTCTGCGTCCGCAGCCCGTGGTCGTGCGGTAGCGTTCTCGCTTCCCACGCCCGGGTTCGATTCCCGGCGGGGTCAGGGATTTTCTCCACCTCGTGATGACTGGGTATCGTGTGATGTCCTTAGGTTAGTTAGGTTTAAGTAGTTCTAAGTTCTAGGGGACTGATGACCATAGATGTTAAGTCCCATAGTGCTCAGAGCCATTTGAACCACGGGTTTTCTGCGTCTAATCCAACAATTTGAAAGCACAAGTTTGTTTGTGTGGCAAGTTTGTTTATGCAGCCGTCTTCCGCAGCAAGCATATAAATGCTTCTTTTGTAAATAAAACTGCCTTTTCCTGCTTCTACTTAATTTTGTTATCCCAGACGCGTTTCGCCTTAACTTGTTCTAAGGCATCATCAGTGGGATCTACGATTATAATGATGCAGTTTTGTTAGTTTTAGATTATTGAACAGTTCATGTCGCGATTTATTTGTAAAATAGTAATTACTTACGATTCGCTGATCTGCGTTTCCTCACATCTGGTCTGGAGGTCGCACTACCACTTTTATTACTGCCATACAAGCACAACTTTGAGTTCTGACCTTCTTCACACTGTTCACTATGTTTCTCATTATTTTTTGTGGTGTACTGTTGTTCTTTTGCCACTCGATATAACTATTTCGCCGGACACTGTTTTTCACAGCGTAAATATTGCGACTCCATTCCTGGTTTCCTCCTCTGGCATGTTTACCTACTTGTTGCCAACTTAGGAGGGGGAGAGAGAGAGAGAGAGAGAGAGAGAGAGAGAGAGAGAGACGAACAGTGTTCTTTTTTGGGAAGGTTGGTGGTTTGAATTGTAGCTGTTAGCGGGTAGTTGAAAACACCATGCAATTCAAACCACCAACCTCCCCAAAAAAAAGCACCGTCTCTCTCTCTCTCTCTCTCTCTCTCTCCCTCTCTCTCCCCTCTCATACACACACACGGTACAAACATCATGAATAGAAGTTAGTGTTGAACATATGCTTCGTACTTCGTTAACGCAGATCAGAAAATCGTAAGTAATTACTTTTGTACAAAAGAATCGTTACGTGAACTGTTTAATAATCTAAGACTAACAAAACTGCATCGTTATACTCGTAGATCCCACTGATCATACCTTAGACAAAACCAAGATAAAAAGAAACGCGTATGGGACACATAAATTAAGTACAGGGTTATTACAAATGATTGAAGCGATTTCACAGCTACAATAACTTTATTATTTGAGATATTTTCACAATGCTTTGCACACACATACAAAAACTCAAAAAGTTTTTTTAGGCATTCACAAATGTTCGATATGTGCCCCTTTAGTGATTCGGCAGACATCAAGCCGATAATCAAGTGCCTCCCACACTCGGCGCAGCATGTCCCCATCAATGAGTTCGAAAGCATCGTTGATACGAGCTCGCAGTTCTGGCACGTTTCTTGGTAGTGGAGGTTTAAACACTGAATCTTTCACATAACCCCACAGAAAGAAATCGCATGGGGTTAAGTCGGGAGAGCGTGGAAGCCATGACACGAATTGCTGATCATGATCTTCATCACGACCGATCCATCGGTTTTCCAATCTCCTGTTTAAGAAATACCGAACATCACGATGGAAGTGCGGTGGAGCACCATCCTGTTGAAAGATGAAGTCGGCGCTGTCGGTCTCCAGTTGTGGCATGAGCCAATTTTCCAGCATGTCCAGATACACGTGTCCTGTAACGTTTTTTTCGCAGAAGAAAAAGGGGCCGTAAACTTTAAACCGTGAGATTGCACAAAACACGTTAACTTTTGGTGAATTGCGAATTTGCTGCACGAATGCGTGAGGATTTTCTACCACCCAGATTCGCACATTGTGTCTGTTCACTTCACCATTAAGAAAAAATGTTGCTTCATCACTGAAAACAAGTTTCGCACTGAACACATCGTCTTCCACGAGCTGTTGCAACCGCGCCGAAAATTCAAAGCGTTTGACTTTGTCATCGGGTGTCAGGGCTTGTAGCAGTTGTAAACGGTAAGGCTTCTGCTTTAGCCTTTTCCGTAAGATTTTCCAAACCGTCGGCTGTGGTACGTTTAGCTCCCTGCTTGCTTTATTCGTCGACTTCCGCGGTATACGCGTGAAACTTGCCCGCACGCGTTCAATCCTTTCTTCGCTCACTGCAGGCCGACCCATCGATTTCCCCTTACAGAGGCATCCAGAAGCTTTAAACTGCGCATACCATCGCCGAATGGAGTTAGCAGTTGGCGGATCTTTGTTGAACTTCGACCCGAAGTGTCGTTGCACTGTTGTGACTGACTGATGTGAGTGCATTTCAAGCACGACATACGCTTTCTCGGCTCCTGTCGCCATTTTGTCTCACTGCGCTCTCGAGAGCTCTGGCGGTAGAAACCGGAAGTGCGGCTTCAGCCGAACAAAACTTTATGAGTTTTTCTACGTATCTGTAGTGTGTCGTGACCATATGTCAATAAATGGAGCTACAGTGAATTTATGAAATCGCTTCAATCATTTGTAACAGCCCTGTAGAAGCAGGGAGAGGCAGTGTTATTTACAAAACAAGGATTTGGTAGCAATTCGTGAAGACATGCTGTGGTACTTTGCGCACTGTAGGCTGTACAGAAATCATGTTGGTACCACAAGGTCCTCCTAATCTGCAGAAAAACATCTTCTCGTACCTATGCATAAAACATGTAGAGGCAGTACATATGTATATAATTCGCACATAATTTTATGTGTATTTGCGACAGTCAGTTGTCACCTACCGATGTTCTACGGAGCCGAAACCCGATTGCTGCCTAAATAGAAACAACTTTTGCAGAACATTAGAAAAGTGTCCCCCGTTTAATATAACTGTTACGCAGATTATCAGAAATTTTACCCGAGTCAACCGGGATACCATTAAGAACGCATACCAGGATTACAGAAGCCACACTTACTAGCATACTTCGGGCTATTACGCCCTCGCCGAATAACAGTGGCTGCTCAATGAGCTGTCAGGAGATTCAGAAGAAGCGTCCATGTGACTGGCTTTCCAGACTTCACAGTAATATCTCAGCTCAGCGCGTTGTTTGATGTTCAAACGCCACAAGAACTCATTATCGGCTTTCTAGACAAAGGAATTCCGAGGCTACCCCAGTGGAGATATAAATAGCCACGGCATCACGAAACTCACTTCTTAATAGCAGACATACGGTTATGGTAATTTAAGTAGAGAGAGACATACTTGTAAAGACTCCCCCCTCCTGCCCACGAATGTGCAAGAAATCGAAGTCCCATGTACAAAATAGCTTCAAACGTTTTAAGGAAAACTACACTCCTGGAAATTGAAATAAGAACACCGTGAATTCATTGTCCCAGGAAGGGGAAACTTTACTGACACATTCCTGGGGTCAGATACATCACATGATCACACTGACAGAACCACAGGCACATAGACACAGGCAACAGAGCATGCACAATGTCGGCACTAGTACAGTGTATATCCACCTTTCGCAGCAATGCAGGCTGCTATTCTCCCATGGAGACGATCGTAGAGATGCTGGATGTAGTCCTGTGGAACGGCTTGCCATGCCATTTCCACCTGGCGCCTCAGTTGGACCAGCGTTCGTGCTGGACGTGCAGACCGCGTGAGACGACGCTTCATCCAGTCCCAAACATGCTCAATGGGGGACAGATCCGGAGATCTTGCTGGCCAGGGTAGTTGACTTACACCTTCTAGAGCACGTTGGGTGGCACGGGATACATGCGGACGTGCATTGTCCTGTTGGAACAGCAAGTTCCCTTGCCGGTCTAGGAATGGTAGAACGATGGGTTCGATGACGGTTTGGATGTACCGTGCACTATTCAGTGTCCCCTCGACGATCACCAGTGGTGTACGGCCAGTGTAGGAGATCGCTCCCCACACCATGATCCGGGTGTTGGCCATGTGTGCCTCGGTCGTATGCAGTCCTGATTGTGGCGCTCACCTGCACGGCGCCAAACACGCATACGACCGTCATTGGCACCAAGGCAGAAGCGACTCTCATCGCTGAAGACGACACGTCTCCATTCGTCCCTCCATTCACGCCTGTCGCGACACCACTGGAGGCGGGCTGCACGATGTTGGGGCGTGAGCGGAAGACGGCCTAACGGTGTGCGGGACCGTAGCCCAGCTTCATGGAGACGGTTGCGAATGGTCCTCGCCGATACCCCAGGAGCAACAGTGTCCCTAATTTTCTTGGAAGTGGCGGTGCGGTCCCCTACGGCACTGCGTAGGATCCTACGGTCTTGGTGTGCATCCGTGCGTCGCTGCGGTCCGGTCCCAGGTCGACGGGCACGTGCACCTTCCGCCGACCACTGGCGACAACATCGATGTACTGTGGAGACCTCACGCCCCACGTGTTGAGCAATTCGGCGGTACGTCCACCCGGCCTCCCGCATGCCCACTATACGCCCTCGGTCAAAGTACGTCAACTGCACATACGGTTCACGTCCACGCTGTCGCGGCATGCTACCAGTGTTAAAGACTGCGATGGAGCTCCGTATGCCACGTCAAACTGGCTGACACTGACGGCGGCGGTGCACAAATGCTGCGCAGCTAGCGCCATTCGACGGCCAACACCGCGGTTCCTGGTGTGTCCGCTGTGCCGTGCGTGTGATCATTGCTTGTACAGCCCTGTCGCAGTGTCCGCAGCAAGTATGGTGGGTCTGACACACCGGTGTCAATGTGTTCTTTTTTCCATTTCCAGGAGTGTAGTTTTCCCCGCAACTCGACGTTTATGACGTGATATCTTCTGAATTAAGTTCCAGACAGTCGTATCATTTTGCAGGTGGGTTCAATATTATGTGTGGATACGGGCTGCAAAATTTGTTGCGAATACATTTAATATGAAATAAGCAATAAATTAAAAACGTCATGCCTGATGCTGAATATTTACTGCATGCATAGCGAGAATGTAGTAAGTCATAAACCTTTCTCCCTTCATTATTTTCTTGGAGGGGACGGGAGGGGGAGGGTTTAAGCGAGATAAAATTTCATAAAACTTAGAAAATATGTGTACTGTTTGTTGGCTGTCGGTAACTACTGTCATTCTCAAATTTTTGACTGGAAATGTCGTGTGACTAGGGCCTCCCGTCGGGTAGACCGTTCGCCGGGTGCAAGTCTTTCGAGTTGACGCCACTTCGATGACTTGCGTGTCGATGAGGATGAAATGATGATGAGAAGGACAACACAACAACTAGTCCCTGAGCGGAGAAAATCTCCGACCCAGTCGGGAACAGAACCCCGGCCGTTAGGTGTGACATTCCGTCGCACTGACCACTCAGCTACCAGGGGCGGACAATTTTTGACTAATATAGTCGCGGTAATTTGCGCGCTATGTGTTATCCTATCTCAGCACATATACATAGTTTCTAAAGGTGACACTTGACTTATTGTGTTAAACCTTAAACGTGAGATTGTACTTCTTCATGGGTAGATTATGACCATTTTTAATTTTCTAATTCATTCAATAATTGTACGAGAAATACTGAAAATAAATATTTTTCGCCCTTGGTAACTGTCAGACAGCCAACTTGAAGCTAGAATTAGATGACGGGGTGACCGATTTAGAAGTTCAGTAATATAGATAGCTCGTAGATATACGGTATGCTGTACCGGAAGACTGATAACACACAACGTGTCGAAGAAGAAGAAGGGAGGGCACTAACAAGGGAACCTCCCCATCGCACCCCCCTCAGATTTAGTTATAAATTGACACAGTGGATAGGCCTTGAAAAACTGAACACAGATCAATCGAGAAAACAGGAAGAAGTTGTGTGGAACTATGAAAAAATAAGCAAAATATACAAACTGAGTAGTCCATGTGCAAGATAGGCAACATAAAGGAGAATATTAGCTGATGAGCGCCATGGTCTCGTGGTTAGAGTGAGCAACTGCGGAACGAAAGGTCCTTGGTTCGAGTCCTCCCTCAAGTGAAAATTTTACTTTCTTTATTTTCGCAAAGTTACGATCTGTCCGTTCATTCATTGACGTCTCTGTTCACTGCAATAAGTTTTGTGTCTGTGTTTTGCGACCGCACCGCAAAACCGTGCGATTAGTAGACGAAAGGACGTGCCTCTCCAATAGGAACCGAAAACATTTGATCGCAAGGTCATAGGTCAACCGATTCCTCCACAGGAAAACACGTCTGATATATTCTTTACGACACTGGTGACGGCATGTGCGTCACATGACAGGAATATGTTGTCGACCCACCTAACTTGCACACTTGGCGAATGGGTAAAAAGATTCTTCTACCTTGCCCGATTTAGGTTTTCTTGCGGATGTGATAATCACTCCAAAAAAAGTGATGAAAACATAAGAGTTTGTCACATAAACTCCATCAAATGAATGCAAGAGTTTCAGAGTCGCACAGTTTTCCCTGTGCTCTGTCAAAACATATGTTTTTTACGTTTTCAAATGTTTCCGTGCGTAGACCGTCAAATTCTGTATATGTCCAAACAAATCTGAACATGTCCTGGAATTTTTGAGAGCGAAGTTGATTATGTGTGAGTGCCTGAACTTTGATAATTATCTGAAAATAAAAAATTAAAATTTTCACCCGAGAGAAGATTTGAACCAAAGGACTTGTCGTTCCACAGCTGCTCACGCTAACCACGGGACCACGGCGCTCGTAAGCCAACGCTGTCCTTGATGTTGCCTACCTTGCGCATGGACTACTCAGTTTGTATATTTTGCTTATTTTTTTCATAGTTCCACACTACTTCTTCCTGTTTTCTCCATTGATCTGTGTTCAGTTTTTCAAGGCCTATCTACTGTGCCAACTTATAACTAAATCTGAGGGGGGTGCGATGGGAAGGTTCCCTTGTAAGAATGTAAATCCAGAGAGGTATGCTCTGTTTGTAAAGCTGTTGAGGCAGGATTGCAGTTTTTCTACTGTAGTGCTGAACCTGTAAGCAATGAAGGAAATAAACTGTAGGTTCAGACTGACATTGAAGGCGGAAAAATATCAATGAAAATTTGTTGACATTGCTATCCTCAGTGAAAGTGAGGAGAATGGATACAACAAATTGAAAGGAGTGAAGAGTCTGTTGGGCGAAGAATGTCGACCGAGAGTAAATCAAACAGACACGAAACTAATAAGGAGTGACAGAATTAAGATTAGCGATGAACATACCGTGAAAGCTGGGAAGGAATTAGTAGAGAAATTCAAGGAATTCTGCTAGTTTTGAAGTAAAATCACACATGATGTACAACGCGAGCAGGACATAAGAAAGGGGGTAGCATGGTCGAAGTGGGCATTCTCGTCGAAACAAGTCCGCTACTTCCCAAAATTAGCTTTAATTTGAGGACGAAATTTCATAGAACGTAAGTTATGGAGCACAGCACTAGATAGAAGAGAATAATGGACTGTGGGCAAAACCGGAAAAGAAGACAGTCGTAGCGTTTGATACGTGTTGCCATGGAAGGATGTTGAAACTGTAGGTGGAGTATTGTGATAAGAAATTAAGAGGACTTTTGTAGAATCGATGGGGTGGGTAGGAGCTACATGAAAGATAGTGACTACAAGAAGTGACACGATGATAGGACATCTACACTCCGCAAATGGTTGTGAAGTGATTTGCAAAGGGCACCCCTCGCTATACCACACCTAAGAGTTTACTCCTGTTCCATAAGCGTGTGGAATGCGAGAAGAATCATTGGTTAACTGCCTCTGTGCATGTTACAATTAGCCTCATTTTTCCTCCGTATCCCCTGGGGAAGCCTGCGGCACTTACCGATCTGAAGTAACCTAGGCCTCTTGCTACGATACAAGTCCGTGTGTCACCACAAGCATCATTTGAAGTGGGCAGGCGGGAGAACAGTATGACTCTCTAGCAACAAGTTTACATGCTGTATATTCTTTCGGTTTCATAATCAAGATAAGATCTATACGTAGCGAATATATCCCAATACTCTGTGCTAAAGGGTGCGAATTCGAGGAAGATTTTTAATGGAATGCTACAAGAAAGATCCAAGAAACATAAGAATTGGAACCAAGAAACTTCAGGCAGCAAATAAACTCAAATTGTTTCGGATTCGCGGTTGACTTAGCGTTAATCCTTGTCCTTATATGTAAAATTCTCGTGTCACAGTGTTAGTTGCCATACTCCTCCGAAACGGCTCGATCGATTCTGATGAAATTTTACATGTCTGTTCGGTAGGTCTGAGAATTGGTCGTAATCTATTTTTCACACCCCTAACTGATTAGGGAGGTCCACCCCAAAAAGTTTTTTCTTATTTTTTGGACATAACTTTTTGTTTTTATTTTTTTCTGAATTGCCATTACAAAATACACGCATCCCTAAATTTTCACCTTTCTACCACCAACCCTTATTTTTAATAGCGATTTTAGTAATTTAATAATTTTCAACCCCGGTCGATAACTGATCAATTATCACTTTATCAACAGCTCGATTGATTCTCATGAAATTTTATGTGTATATTCGGTATGTCTGAGAATGGGTCGTAATCTGTTTTTCATACCCCTACGTGATAAGGGTGGTCCACCCCAAAAAAATTTTTCTTGTATTTTGGACAGAACTTCTTATTTTTATTTTTTTATGGTATGGCATTAAAAAATACACGCAACCCTAAATTTTCAGCCTTCTACCACCAAATCCTATTTTTTGATAGCGATTTTATTAATTTAATAATTTTCAACTCCAGTCGATAACTGATCAATTATCACTTTATCAACGGCTCGATCGATTCTCATGAAATTTTACGTGTATATTCGGTATGTCTTAGAATGGGTTGTCATCTGTTTTTCATACCCCTACGTGATAAGGGTGGTCCACCCCCAAAAATATTTTTCTTGTATTTTGGACAGAACTTCTTATTTTTATTTTTTTATGGTGTGGCATTAAAAAATACACGCAACCCTAAATTTTCAGCCTTCTACCACCAAATCCTATTTTTTAATAGCGATTGTATTAATTTAATAATTTTCAACTCCAGTCGATAACTGATCAATTATCACTTTATCAACAGCTCGATTGATTCTCATGAAATTTTACGTGTATATTCGGTATGTCTGAGAATGGGTCGTAATATGTTTTTCATACCCCTACGTGATAAGGGTGGTCCACCCCCAAAAATATTTTTCTTGTATTTTGGACAGAACTTCTTATTTTTATTTTTTTATGATGTGGCATTAAAAAATACACGCAACCCTAAATTTTCAGCCTTCTACCACCAAATCCTATTTTTTAATAGCGATTTTATTAATTTAATAATTTTCAACTCCGGTCGATAACTGATCAATTATCACTTTATCAACTGCTCGATCGATTCTCATGAAATTTTACGTGTATATTCGGTATGTCTTAGAATGGGTCGTAATATGTTTTTCATACCCCTACGTGATAAGGGTGGTCCACCCCCAAAAATATTTTTCTTGTATTTTGGACAGAACTTCTTATTTTTATTGTTTTATGAAGTGGCATTAAAAAATACACGCAACCCTAAATTTTCAGCCTTCTACCACCAAATCCTATTTTTAATAGCGATTTAATTAATTTAATAATTTTCAACTCCGGTCGATAACTGATCAGTTATCACTTGATCAGTTATCCCCGCCACGTGTCTACCGGTGATAGTCTTTCACTATTCAATAGATTGGTAATTGAAGAAAACGTACCAAAAGGAACAACTCGAATATCCCTCTCTGAGTCGACGGAACTAGACCGAGAAGTTAAACTAGGCAGCACGCGTCATCCGCCAAACCGACATTTAGGTCCAGCGCACACGCATCGATTTTTATCGTATGGAAATATATCGATCGATCAAATTCTTTCAGTGGAACAAAGAAGTTCCTATGCTCTCCTTTGCTCGTCTAAAAGAATTTAATCGTACTTTATTTTTACGTACGATAAAAATCGATGCGTGTGCGCTTGGCCTTATTCATAACGCTGGCGAACACGTTTCGACACGAAATTGCCGCCATGTTTGTGTGCTCACGGGCGAGCCGTGTATGGGCTGCAATTGTTAAATCCGCGCGATCTACCGTAGAAACGCGAGAACTAATAGTGGCCGATAGTGCCGGACTTCCCCCTAAGCCTTTTCTCACCCTCTACACAGTTTGCGGCCATTATTATTGTTTGTGTCACGAGCTCCCGCCAACAACGGCTGTTGTGTTACACGTATACATTGTGTTACAAGTATACATTACTCTTATAGACTAGAGATAATTTATATGGCAAAACAACGTTTGCCGGGTCAGCTATAACATATAAAGATTTTCAGAGGCGGAGCGAAGTTCGCCGCGTATAGCTAGTAGCTAATAAAATTCAAGAAGTCAGAAATCAGATAACAAGCCTAAAAAATGTAGGAAAAAACTGCATACATCATCCGAAAATACCAAGATAATAGTAGCCGATCCAATAGTAACCAACCACATAATAGAAAATAAGAGGAAAGTAAAAACAGTGAAACACTTTAAATAGCTGGGAAAAATTATAACATACAATTTGGGAAACCTGCATCGAAAGAGAGAATTAACAAAATGATAAAACCTCAGAAATTTACATATCCTACATACAATAAGAATTGTCTATCGAAAACAAATCAAAACCTTACAAGATGGTGGTTCAACCCTAGGTGACAAACGAAAGTTAAACTCTGAAAAGTCACCTAGAAAAGCAGAATCGACAAAATTCTAAAAGCAGAGAGAAAGATAGTTAGGACATGAATAAATAAAAAAGTTTCAAAGAGATTGACAATGGTTAATGGGACCAAATGAAGTGGTGTGCAAAAACTGGAGACCACTAGAGATAGAACTATGATCAAGCAGTTTGGTCCCTCCCCCCCACCCTTTAAACCAACCAACCCATTACAGGTGCCATAAGGAAAAAAACGTTTCTTTTTTTGTCACATTGTGAAGACACCAGAAACAAGATAACGAAGAAAAATTAGAGAGAAACGTTGAGCAGAAAGCAACAAGTAAGACGGATAAAGTAATTCAGGGTGGATATGGAAGAGCTAGACTTAATCCACGACAATTTGCAAAACAAAACAGTAAATTTAAAGAAACTGAAAAACGTTAAGATTAGATTTAAGCAAAACATAGAAAAACGACTAGCAATAAAAGGGGTCAGATGAGGAACAACCAAAAAGATCAAAACAAATAAAAAGAAACTGGGCAGTTGTGAAAGAAAATCTGTTAAGGAAGATGACCAGCCGGCCGAAGTGGCCGCGCGGTTCTGGCGCTGCAGTCTGGAACCGCGAGACCGCTACGGTCGCAGGTTCGAATCCTGCCTCGGGCATGGATGTGTGTGATGTCCTTAGGTTAGTTAGGTTTAACTAGTTCTAAGTTCTAGGGGACTAATGACCTCAGCAGTTGAGTCCCATAGTGCTCAGAGCCATTTGAACCATTTTTGAAGATGACCAGAAAATGATTGACTGAAGCAGTCCAATGAGGAGTGTATGTATGCAATGAGGAGTGTATGTATGCATAATCGTAACCGTGTTTTCGAATCTAAGCTTGAGACGTTTAATGTTTCGTGAATGTCCAATGCGTGGCGTTTATGAACTCCCAAGATGAAACAGTGATGTTTCCGTGAGCTGGCGGGTCTTGCGTTGTGATTGGCTGACAGAAGCTAACCGAAGCTAGCGTATTGTATTTGTTGGTTCTCGAACTTATACTTGTGCTTTAAGAAAATGTGTAGTTACAATGATGAAGTGCATTAAAGCTCTCACCAAAATGCAGTACTTTTACACCAGTTTCTTGTGTCGTGTATAAACATTTTACCACCCATTTACAAGCACTTCATTTAATAGCTTAAATGGGTAGTTACAGCAAAGTAAACGCTTCTTATCGCTTATTACTTACCTTTATTCATTTGTTTATAGCCGAAGTCAGTTCATCTCCGCCTCTAGGCTGCAAATTGGTCTGCGACCGTTTAATTAAAATTCGAACGATTCAATAGCTCCTTTTCAAGCACATGTTTCAAATTTTTGCCTAATAAATTGTCGGCTGATTTCATGTTTTGCTGTTTACAGACTCGCGATTCGCCGCAGTTATTCGGAAGAAAGTAAAACTCACTAGAAGTCAATCACAATACATTGACAGAAAGAAACAAGGTAATAACGGTAACTGAACATTTTTCGCGTGCGTATTTCCTCCTGTGTTCATTCGCGACGCTCTCCGTTAGTGGTGACATTTAATACCACAGTATTTCAGTGCTCTCTAGCGAGAAGTTTACAAACTTATTTATACAGCGGGTACAACTGCCAATGACGTAAACGATATCTGTCTATAGCACTATCAAAACATTAATACTGAACGCCAATTAATGACGTTGTTGTTGTTGTGGTCTTCAGTCCTGAGGCTGGTTTGATGTAGCTCTCTATGCTACTCTATCCTGTGCAAGCTTCTTCATCTCCCAGTACCTACTGCAACCTACATCCTTCTGAATCTGCTTCGTGTATTCATCTCTTGGTCTCCCTCTACGATTTTTACCCTCCACGCTGCCCTCCAATACTAAATTGGTGATCCCTTGATGCCTCAGAACATGTCCTACCAACCGATCCCTTCTTCTGGTCGAGTTGTGCCAAAAACTCCTCTTCTCGCCAATTCTATTCAATACCTCCTCATTCTTCTTTAACACCACATTTCGAAAGCTTCTATTCTCTTCTTTTCCAAACTATTTATCACTTCCATATATGGCTACACTCCATACAAATACTTTCAGAAACGACTTCCTGACATTTAAATCTATACTCGATGTTAACAAATTTCTCTCCTTCAGAAACGCTTTCCTTGCCATTGCCAGTCTACATTTTATATCCTCTCTACTTCGACCATCATCAGTTATTTTGCTCCCCAAAGACCAAAACTCCTTTACTACTTTAAGTGTCACATTTCCTAATCTAATTCCCTCAGCATCACCCGATTTAATTGGACTACATTCCATTATGCTCGTTTTGCATTTGTTGATGTTCATATTATATCCTCCTTTAAAGCACTGTCCATTCCGTTCAACTGCTCTTCCAAGTCCTTTGCTGTTTCTGACAGAGTTACAATGTCATCGGCGAACCTCAACATTTTTATTTCTTCTCCATGGATTTTAATACCTACTCCGAGTTTTTCTTATGTTTCCTTTACTGCTTGCTCAATATACAGACTGAATAACATCGTGGAGAGGCTACAACCCTGTCTCACTCCCTTCCCAACCACTGCTTCCCTTTCATGTCCCTCGACTCTTATAACTGCCATCTGGTTTCTGTACAAATTGTCAATAGCCTTTCGCTCCCTGTATTTTACCCCTGACACCATCAGGATTTGAAAGAGAGTGTGCCAGTCAACATTGTCAAAAGCTTTCTCTAAGTCTACAGATGCTAGAAACGTAGGTTTGCCTTTTCTTAATCTAGCTTCTAAGATACGTCGTAGGGTCAGTATTGCCTGACGTTTTCCAATATTTCTACGGAATCCAAACTGATCTTCCCCAAGGTCGGCTGACGTATCAAAGCATAACACAGACATACTCACATAGGTATTCAGTTGCAAAGTTTCATCGGCTCAGTTCATTCCCTATTGATCGAAGCAGCGGAACGTGAAAATCGTGTGGAAATTGGTAGGACACCCTTAGGCCCTGATAGTTGACTATTCGGGAGGAGAATAAGAGCTGTATTCTATAGAATCCACGTCCCAAAGCCCCTGTCACATAGAGCTAACGGCCATTTCATTGTGCAGGCTTAAGACTAGCTACTACCTGTCCGAAAAACATGAATCCGTATCGACAGCTCCAGAAACGTTGGTGTAGGAAATTTTCGTAATGCGTCTGGTAATTTAAATACATTATTGAGTAAAAATTTCTCGGTGTACATGCCGCATCAATTCAGGATAAAACTCCCAGCTTTCGAACACTACCTCCATGGTCGTCGTCAGGGCTAAAACTGACTGTCGTGAACTAGCGAGGTTCCCACTTTTATATGCAAAGGACGGCTTCTGATTGGCTGGAATGCGTCAGCGATATGGCGCGTAGTGAAGTGGTGCCCTCTACTTCCATAGATGTAGTTGCTATCCCGCGTTGCTTGCAGCGCCATCCCTTGAATCAGGAGGTGAAGTGCGAGAAGTTTTTCTCTGCGATTTTTCTTTATCCAGTGCACTCTTCCAAGTGTTGCTAAGTGCATAGCCGTTGTCTCTATTAAAGTTATTATCGCTAAGTCTAATTTCGACTGCTTCCCGGATCACAGAGTCCCAGTAATTCGATGCGTGGGCTACTCTGGTTTCTTCAAATAAAATCTTATGCTTGTTAAGCAGGCTATGTTCAGCCACCGCAGAGTTTTCCAAATACCTGTATTTCAGTTGGCGCTGGTGCTCGATGCAGCGGTCGGCAACGGTTCTTACAGACTGGCCCACGTAATTCTTGCCGCATTCGCAAGGAATAGTATAAATTCCCGGCACTCTTGAGCCGAGACTATCTTTGACTGGTCTCAACATTTCCTTAATTTTCCTAGGTGGTCGGAAAACTGGTTTTATTTCTTGCCTCTTCAGGACTCTGGCTATCTTGCTCGTTGTAGCACCGCGAAAAGGAAGCCGCGCTATGTGTTGGTCCTTACTTTCTTGGACAATACTGATTTAATTTCACCGGCAGAATAACCATTCCTCTTGAAAACAGTCGTCAAATGGTTAATCTCGGGACCGAGGTGGTCCTTGTCGGAAATAGTCCTGGGTCTGTGTACTAAAGTATTCAGCATAGCTCTCTTCTGAGACGGATGATGGAAGCTATGGCTATGCAGATATAAGTCTGTATGGGTTGGCTTCCTGTACACAGAATGGCCCATTATTGACAAATATATTTTGGGGCGGCTCCGCCCTCAGAGCCTTTAACTACAAGTCGAGCCTTTGCAAAAGGCAGCAGTATATCCCTAGCTTCGTCACTAAATATTGGCTCTTTAAATTCTGTAAGCAGTCTGCCAGTTAAGATTTGTGAACATTTCCATGATGTTCTCTGGTGAGTTGAACAAGTGTGTGACCATTCGTGCCACCCTTCTTTGTATATGATGAGTATTTCCTGTTAGTCGTATATGAGATGGCTTTCACACATCTGACCCATAATCTACGCATGTTGGGCAGAACGTTTTGCAAGGCACGATTTTGGGAATGAAGACAAGGATATTATCATTTAACGTCCCGTCGATAACGAGGTCATTAGAGATGGAGCACACGCTCAGATTAGGGAAGGAAGCGGAAGGAATTCGGCCGTGCCCTTCCAAAGAAACCTTCAAGCAGTTTGCCGTAAGCGATTTAGGAAAATCACGGAAAACCTAAATCAGGATTTTTTTGCATGTGCATCCTTTTAGCAGGAGGTCTCTGGGACGACGTCGGTTACCAACGTGACAAAAAATAAAAACACCTACAGCCGTCCTTATGATTTTATTTTGTTGCTACCAGTTTCGACACTTCATTGCGTCATCTTCAGGCCGTTTTGATGGGTACAGGTTGATACGATCGCCATGCATAACCCATCAGTTGCCAGCATTACTGGATTCGCAGATAATCTGAAACATGCGTGTCAGCACTCCAACCATAGATGGGTTATGCATGGGGATCGTGTCAATTTGTACCGCATTAAAACATCCTGAGGATGACGCAATGAAGCGTCGAAACTGGTAGCGACAAAATAAAATAAAATCATAAGGACGGCTGCAGGTGTTTTAATTTTTTGTCACTAAATCAGGATGGCCGGACGCGGGTTTGAACCGTTGTCCTCCCGAATGTGAGTCCAGTGTGGTGACCACTGCACCACATCGCTTGTTCCCACGCTTTTAATGATGATGATGAGAGATTTAAAACTTTCCCGGAGTACATATTATTCCACAAAATTTCGGGCGAACTGCCGGATGTTTGCAACTTCCTGCCACAATATTTCGGCGCAGAGTCTTCTGGTCATCTTCACGTGATACTGGCGAACACTCCCCGAGCTCCGGCACATGCGTGCTGGATTCACTTGTCGTTGCGGGTGCGCTACTTGGGCGCGTTCGATTCGGCTGTGACACGCGTCCTCCGTTGTGAATTCTCGCCGCATCGATGTCAATTCGATTGTCTTCCTGCGGTTCCATCACAGACCTACGCCAGCTACAGAGGACACGAAGGTTTTCGACAGTTGGATTCCATGCCGAATTCAATTGGTGACCGCCGTCACGATTAATAAGAGACATTGTCAGACAGCCGTATTTCCACGGATTCATTAATAATAGAACTCCAAAAGTAAGACGTATGGGCCACAATTTTTGTCTCATTGTATGTAATTCATGGCATGGCCAGTGGAAATATAGTGTTCGGTGATGGCAGACTTACAAGGCTGAAGAAGGCGACTATGCCGCTGATGCGATCCTGCACCGTCGCGTCGTTTGCCCCATATAAGATCTGTTGCATTCACACGGAATTCTGTGAACACCTGCCTTGCGCAGCTCTAGGTCGCCTTTGACAGATCCCAACACCGACGAAATTTTTGCGGGAGGGTGAAAGATTGTCTGTTCTACGAGATTATGGAATAGGAGGCAAACTTTTGCAAGCAATTAAAGGTCTTTACATGGATAGTCAGGCAGCAGTTAGACTTGATGGTAAATTGAGTTCGTGGTTCAGAGTAGTTTCAGGGGTAAGACAAGGCTGCAACCTGTCTCCACTGTAGTTCATATTATTTATGGATCATATGTTGAAAACAATAGACTGGCTCGGTGAGATTAAGATATGTGAACACAAAATAAGCAGTCTTGCATATGCGGATGATTTAGTTGTGATGGCAGATTCGATTGACAGTTTGCAAAGTAGTATTTCAGAGCTAGATCAGAAATGTAGGGACTATGGTATGAAGATTAGCATCTCCAAAACGAAAGTAATGGCAGTGGGAAAGAGATATAAGCGGATTGAGTGCCAAATAGGAGGAACAAAGTTAGAACAGGTGGACGGTTTCAAGTACTTAGGATGCATATTCTCACAGGATGGCAACATATTGAAAGAACTGGAAGCGAGGTGTAGCAAGGCTAATGCAGTGAGCGCTCAGCTACGATCTACTCTCTTCTGCAAGAAGGAAGTCAGTACCGAGACTAAGTTATCTGTGCATCGTCAATCTTTCGACCAACTTTGTTGTATGGGAGCGAAAGCTGGGTGGATTCAGGTTACCTTATCAATAAGGTTGAGGTTACGGATATGAAAGTAGCTAGGATGATTGCAGGTACTACTAGATGGGAACAATGGCAGGAGGGTGTCCACAATGAGGAAATCAAAGAAAAACTGGGAATGAACTCTATAGACGTAGCAGTCAGGGCGAACAGGCTTAGATGGTGGGGTCATGTTACATGCATGAGAGAAGCAAGGTTACCCAAGAGACTCATGGGTTCAGCAGTAGAGGGTAGGAGGAGTCTGGGCAGACCAAGGAGAAGGTACCTGGATTCGGTTAAGAATGATTTTGAAGTAATAGGCTTAACATCAAAAGAGGCACCAATGTTAGCACTGAATAGGGGATCATGGAGGAATTTTATAAGGGGGGCTATGCTCCAGACTGAACGCTGAAAGGCACAATAAGTCTTAAATGATGATGATGATGATGAAAGATTTCTCTCCCTTTATATTTTCTTATTATTCTCCCTATTTGCGCTGAAATATTACCAATATATGGTAAACAGGCAGTCGTTTTAAAAGCCTCTTCCTCTTCTTTGTTCCTGGGACGAGTACCCATTCTTCAGAAATACAGTCTGCAGGTACTCCAGTTCCGTTCGCAAACTATCGGTGTCGGAGATAAGGTGGACTCGGTGAATCAACGTCTTCAAAACACCCATCGTTTGTGCCGGATGGTGGCAACTAGCGGCTTTCAAAGTGAAGGTCTGTGTGAGTGGGCTTTCTGTGTACCGAATGACCGAGTGTGCCATCGCTCTTACCTCGCACCAATACGTCTAAAAACGGCAAGCAACCCTCCTTCTTTAACTCCATAGTAAATTTTATATTTTCGTGTATGAGGTGAGGGGTGCTCGACATCATGGTCATCAGCGCCCTGACGAAAAATCAGCATGCAAATCTCATGGGTGAGGACGAATTCTGTCCCCACATGCGGAGCAGTTTATAATGTATTTAAGTCTGCTCCCTTCCCCACCAATTGAGGAAAGAGGACTGATGGTTCACAAAATTTCACCACTCTTGTAACACTGGAATCAGGTTCTGCGAGGATGGTGGGCAGATCTCCATCGAGACAGAGGGCTGCCCTAAGATCAGTATATAGGACGCATGTAGCCAGAATACGCTGAACACAACTGGCACGCCACAAACTTCACAGAGTGATGGATCCTCTCGCCAGAGGAGGAAGCCATATGTTAAAGGGCTATGCCCAATGAGCAGTCTGGTAAGCAGAATCTCCTTCCACCGGCGAGACTGACATGAAGTCCATCATGCCTTTGTGGTCGCTTTGAGCGACTTCAGTTAGCTGTCTGCACCTGCAGCGATTCAGTGTTAAAGGGCTATGCCCAATGAGCAGTCTGGTAAGCAGAATCTCCTTCCACCGGCGAGACTGACATGAAGTCCATCATGCCTTTGTGGTCGCTTTGAGCGACTTCAGTTAGCTGTCTGCACCTGCAGCGATTCAGTGTTAAAGGGCTATGCCCAATGAGCAGTCTGGTAAGCAGAATCTCCTTCCACCGGCGAGACTGACATGAAGTCCATCATGCCTTTGTGGTCGCTTTGAGCGACTTCAGTTAGCTGTCTGCACCTGCAGCGATTCAGTGTTAAAGGGCTATGCCCAATGAGCAGTCTGGTAAGCAGAATCTCCTTCCACCGGCGAGACTGACATGAAGTCCATCATGCCTTTGTGGTCGCTTTGAGCGACTTCAGTTAGCTGTCTGCACCTGCAGCGATTCAGTGTTAAAGGGCTATGCCCAATGAGCAGTCTGGTAAGCAGAATCTCCTTCCACCGGCGAGACTGACATGAAGTCCATCATGCCTTTGTGGTCGCTTTGAGCGACTTCAGTTAGCTGTCTGCACCTGCGGCGATTCAGTGTTAAAGGGCTATGCCCAATGAGCAGTCTGGTAAGCAGAATCTCCTTCCACCGGCGAGACTGACATGAAGTCCATCATGCCTTTGTGGTCGCTTTGAGCGACTTCAGTTAGCTGTCTGCACCTGCAGCGATTCAGTGTTAAAGGGCTATGCCCAATGAGCAGTCTGGTAAGCAGAATCTCCTTCCACCGGCGAGACTGACATGAAGTCCATCATGCCTTTGTGGTCGCTTTGAGCGACTTCAGTTAGCTGTCTGCACCTGCAGCGATTCAGTGTTAAAGGGCTATGCCCAATGAGCAGTCTGGTAAGCAGAATCTCCTTCCACCGGCGAGACTGACATGAAGTCCATCATGCCTTTGTGGTCGCTTTGAGCGACTTCAGTTAGCTGTCTGCACCTGCAGCGATTCAGTGTTAAAGGGCTATGCCCAATGAGCAGTCTGGTAAGCAGAATCTCCTTCCACCGGCGAGACTGACATGAAGTCCATCATGCCTTTGTGGTCGCTTTGAGCGACTTCAGTTAGCTGTCTGCACCTGCAGCGATTCAGTGTTAAAGGGCTATGCCCAATGAGCAGTCTGGTAAGCAGAATCTCCTTCCACCGGCGAGACTGACATGAAGTCCATCATGCCTTTGTGGTCGCTTTGAGCGACTTCAGTTAGCTGTCTGCACCTGCAGCGATTCAGTGTTACAGGGCTATGCCCAATGAGCAGTCTGGTAAGCAGAATCTCCTTCCACCGGCGAGACTGACATGAAGTCCATCATGCCTTTGTGGTCGCTTTGAGCGACTTCAGTTAGCTGTCTGCACCTGCAGCGATTCAGTGTTAAAGGGCTATGCCCAATGAGCAGTCTGGTAAGCAGAATCTCCTTCCACCGGCGAGACTGACATGAAGTCCATCATGCCTTTGTGGTCGCTTTGAGCGACTTCAGTTAGCTGTCTGCACCTGCAGCGATTCAGTGTTAAAGGGCTATGCCCAATGAGCAGTCTGGTAAGCAGAATCTCCTTCCACCAGCGAGACTGACATGAAGTCCATCATGCCTTTGTGGTCGCTTTGAGCGACTTCAGTTAGCTGTCTGCACCTGCAGCGATTCAGTGTTAAAGGGCTATGCCCAATGAGCAGTCTGGTAAGCAGAATCTCCTTCCACCGGCGAGACTGACATGAAGTCCATCATGCCTTTGTGGTCGCTTTGAGCGACTGCAGTTAGCTGTCTGCACCTGCAGCGATTCAGTGTTAAAGGGCTATGCCCAATGAGCAGTCTGGTAAGCAGAATCTCCTTCCACCGGCGAGACTGACATGAAGTCCATCATGCCTTTGTGGTCGCTTTGAGCGACTTCAGTTAGCTGTCTGCACCTGCAGCGATTCAGTGTTAAAGGGCTATGCCCAATGGGCAGTCTGGTAAGCAGAATCTCCTTCCACCGGCGAGACTGACATGAAGTCCATCAGGCCTTTGTGGTCGCTTTGAGCGACTTCAGTTAGCTGTCTGCACCTGCAGCGATTCAGTGTTAAAGGGCTATGCCCAATGGGCAGTCTGGTAAGCAGAATCTCCTTCCACCGGCGAGACTGACATGAAGTCCATCATGCCTTTGTGGTCGCTTTGAGCGACTTCAGTTAGCTGTCTGCACCTGCAGCGATTCAGTGTTAAAGGGCTATGCCCAATGAGCAGTCTGGTAAGCAGAATCTCCTTCCACCGGCGAGACTGACATGAAGTCCATCATGCCTTTGTGGTCGCTTTGAGCGACTTCAGTTAGCTATCTGCACCTGCAGCGATTCAGTGTTAAAAGGCTATGCCCAATGGGCAGTCTGGTAAGCAGAATCTCCTTCCACCGGCGAGACTGACATGAAGTCCATCATGCCTTTGTGGTCGCTTTGAGCGACTTCAGTTAGCTGTCTGCACCTGCAGCGATTCAGTGTTAAAGGGCTATGCCCAATGAGCAGTCTGGTAAGCAGAATCTCCTTCCACCGGCGAGACTGACATGAAGTCCATCATGCCTTTGTGGTCGCTTTGAGCGACTTCAGTTAGCTGTCTGCACCTGCAGCGATTCAGTGTTAAAGGGCTATGCCCAATGAGCAGTCTGGTAAGCAGAATCTCCTTCCACCGGCGAGACTGACATGAAGTCCATCATGCCTTTGTGGTCGCTTTGAGCGACTTCAGTTAGCTGTCTGCACCTGCAGCGATTCAGTGTTAAAGGGCTATGCCCAATGAGCAGTCTGGTAAGCAGAATCTCCTTCCACCGGCGAGACTGACATGAAGTCCATCATGCCTTTGTGGTCGCTTTGAGCGACTTCAGTTAGCTGTCTGCACCTGCAGCGATTCAGTGTTAAAGGGCTATGCCCAATGAGCAGTCTGGTAAGCAGAATCTCCTTCCACCGGCGAGACTGACATTAAGTCCATCATGCCTTTGTGGTCGCTTTGAGCGACTTCAGTTAGCTGTCTGCACCTGCAGCGATTCAGTGTTAAAAGGCTATGCCCAATGGGCAGTCTGGTAAGCAGAATCTCCTTCCACCGGCGAGACTGACATGAAGTCCATCATGCCTTTGTGGTCGCTTTGAGCGACTTCAGTTAGCTGTCTGCACCTGCAGCGATTCAGTGTTAAAGGGCTATGCCCAATGAGCAGTCTGGTAAGCAGAATCTCATTCCACCGGCGAGACTGACATGAAGTCCATCATGCCTTTGTGGTCGCTTTGAGCGACTGCTGTTAGCTGTCTGCACCTGCAGCGATTCAGTGTTACAGGGCTATGCCCAATGATCAGTCTGGTAAGCAGAATTTCCTTCCACCGGCGAGACTGACATGAAGTCCATCATGCCTTTGTGGTCGCTTTGAGCGACTTCAGTTAGCTGTCTGCACCTGCAGCGATTCAGTGTTAAAGGGCTATGCCCAATGAGCAGTCTGGTAAGCAGAATCTCCTTCCACCGGCGAGACTGACATGAAGTCCATCATGCCTTTGTGGTCGCTTTGAGCGACTTCAGTTAGCTGTCTGCACCTGCAGCGATTCAGTGTTAAAGGGCTATGCCCAATGGGCAGTCTGGTAAGCAGAATCTCCTTCCACCGGCGAGACTGACATGAAGTCCATCATGCCTTTGTGGTCGCTTTGAGCGACTTCAGTTAGCTGTCTGCACCTGCAGCGATTCAGTGTTAAAGGGCTATGCCCAATGAGCAGTCTGGTAAGCAGAATCTCCTTCCACCGGCGAGACTGACATGAAGTCCATCATGCCTTTGTGGTCGCTTTGAGCGACTTCAGTTAGCTGTCTGCACCTGCAGCGATTCAGTGTTAAAGGGTTATGCCCAATGAGCAGTCTGGTAAGCAGAATCTCCTTCCACCGGCGAGACTGACATGAAGTCCATCATGCCTTTGTGGTCGCTTTGAGCGACTGCAGTTAGCTGTCTGCACCTGCAGCGATTCAGTGTTAAAGGGCTATGCCCAATGAGCAGTCTGGTAAGCAGAATCTCCTTCCACCGGCGAGACTGACATGAAGTCCATCATGCCTTTGTGGTCGCTTTGAGCGACTTCAGTTAGCTGTCTGCACCTGCAGCGATTCAGTGTTAAAGGGCTATGCCCAATGAGCAGTCTGGTAAGCAGAATCTCCTTCCACCGGCGAGACTGACATGAAGTCCATCATGCCTTTGTGGTCGCTTTGAGCGACTGCAGTTAGCTGTCTGCACCTGCAGCGATTCAGTGTTAAAGGGCTATGCCCAATGAGCAGTCTGGTAAGCAGAATCTCCTTCCACCGGCGAGACTGACATGAAGTCCATCATGCCTTTGTGGTCGCTTTGAGCGACTTCAGTTAGCTGTCTGCACCTGCAGCGATTCAGTGTTAAAGGGCTATGCCCAATGAGCAGTCTGGTAAGCAGAATCTCCTTCCACCGGCGAGACTGACATGAAGTCCATCATGCCTTTGTGGTCGCTTTGAGCGACTTCAGTTAGCTGTCTGCACCTGCAGCGATTCAGTGTTAAAGGGCTATGCCCAATGAGCAGTCTGGTAAGCAGAATCTCATTCCACCGGCGAGACTGACATGAAGTCCATCATGCCTTTGTGGTCGCTTTGAGCGACTGCTGTTAGCTGTCTGCACCTGCAGCGATTCAGTGTTACAGGGCTATGCCCAATGAGCAGTCTGGTAAGCAGAATTTCCTTCCACCGGCGAGACTGACATGAAGTCCATCATGCCTTTGTGGTCGCTTTGAGCGACTTCAGTTAGCTGTCTGCACCTGCAGCGATTCAGTGTTAAAGGGCTATGCCCAATGAGCAGTCTGGTAAGCAGAATCTCCTTCCACCGGCGAGACTGACATGAAGTCCATCATGCCTTTGTGGTCGCTTTGAGCGACTTCAGTTAGCTGTCTGCACCTGCAGCGATTCAGTGTTAAAGGGCTATGCCCAATGGGCAGTCTGGTAAGCAGAATCTCCTTCCACCGGCGAGACTGACATGAAGTCCATCATGCCTTTGTGGTCGCTTTGAGCGACTTCAGTTAGCTGTCTGCACCTGCAGCGATTCAGTGTTAAAGGGCTATGCCCAATGAGCAGTCTGGTAAGCAGAATCTCCTTCCACCGGCGAGACTGACATGAAGTCCATCATGCCTTTGTGGTCGCTTTGAGCGACTTCAGTTAGCTGTCTGCACCTGCAGCGATTCAGTGTTAAAGGGCTATGCCCAATGAGCAGTCTGGTAAGCAGAATCTCCTTCCACCGGCGAGACTGACATGAAGTCCATCATGCCTTTGTGGTCGCTTTGAGCGACTGCAGTTAGCTGTCTGCACCTGCAGCGATTCAGTGTTAAAGGGCTATGCCCAATGAGCAGTCTGGTAAGCAGAATCTCCTTCCACCGGCGAGACTGACATGAAGTCCATCATGCCTTTGTGGTCGCTTTGAGCGACTTCAGTTAGCTGTCTGCACCTGCAGCGATTCAGTGTTAAAGGGCTATGCCCAATGAGCAGTCTGGTAAGCAGAATCTCCTTCCACCGGCGAGACTGACATGAAGTCCATCATGCCTTTGTGGTCGCTTTGAGCGACTGCAGTTAGCTGTCTGCACCTGCAGCGATTCAGTGTTAAAGGGCTATGCCCAATGAGCAGTCTGGTAAGCAGAATCTCCTTCCACCGGCGAGACTGACATGAAGTCCATCATGCCTTTGTGGTCGCTTTGAGCGACTTCAGATAGCTGTCTGCACCTGCAGCGATTCAGTGTCCCGCTGATGCATGATGCATCTGTCAGAAAATGAGATAATGGCGTGCAACGGGATGGAACATTGATGGACAGCACGATCCCGACATGCTTCCTTGGTGACGTTGTCGGCCATGTCGTTGCCCTGCATCCCGATGTGGCCAGCTACCCAGCGGAAGATCAGTTCCTTGCCGCGGTGTTCCAGACGCTGTAAGGAGTCAAATGGTTCAAATGGCTCTGAGGACTATGGGACTTAACATCTATGGTCATTAGTCCCCTAGAACTTAGAACTACTTAAACCTAACTAACGTAAGGACATCACACAACACCCAGTCATTACGAGGCAGAGAAAATCCCTGACCCCGCCGGGAATCGAACCCGGGAACCCGGGCGCGGGAAGCGAGAACGCTACCGCACGACCACGAGCTGCGCACTGTAAGGAGTCATGGATGAGCTGCATCAGCTGCTATACTGAGTGCATTTGCTGAAGTGCTTGCAGTGCACCAAGCGAGTCTGAACAGACAAGAAAACTTGTACGGTTATGTCTGTGACCACTCTCCAGTGCCATCAGAATGCCATAGAACTCTGCATCATAATTTGTAAATTGTTCTGGCAGACGCACTTTAAAAAACCCATCAGGGAAAACAGCAGAACAGCCAAGGACATTCACTTGCTGGGATCCATCTGTATAAACAACAATAAAAGTGTGGTACGTACCTAAAATGGACGAAAACAAAGTCCTAAAAACATAATCTCGAGTACAAGTTTTCTTGTTAGTTGTCAAACTTAAAGTCACTTCAGGCCTCTGAAGACGCCAAGGCGGCAATGCGTTTCATCACTGGCTGTGTATTTTGATCCCTGATAGATCCAGATCCTTGAGACAGTCTGCAGCACGTATCCCAAATGGCTTGGTCGTATGGGGCCGATCCCTGAACAGTCGTTCAAAGGTGGATTAGACCACTGAACTAAATGTCAATGACTAAGGTGAAGCTGAGATTTTCACCGCCTGTCGAGCCAAAAGAATACGTCGCTCAATACGGAATGGTGGTTTACCAGCCTCTGCACACAGAGTCAGAAACTGGCTGGTGCGAAAGGCTGCAGTCGATATCCGAATGCCCTCATTGTGGACAGCATCTGTGACATACAGCACATAGAATCCCGTCTGAGATCATTTTTATGTTAGTATTTGGCAACCATTGCTGTATAATCGCAATAGAGTCATGATATGTTCAACTGACTCTTTCATTAGAAAATGTTACGTGTTTCGGAATTAGATCCATGTGATGTCTGATGATGGGTGTAATCCCGAAACGCGTAAAATTTTCTAATAAAAGAGTCAACTGAACATCTCATGACTTTATAGCGATTGTACAGCATTGGCTGCCAATTATTGGACAGAATCTGTCTTGAGGTAGGAAGAACGGGCTGATCCGTTGACCACCCTGCCATAATCTAAGCGTCATCGAACAAATGCCCTATAAAAGTGCAGGAGGCGGAATCTGTCAGCTCCCCAATTTTTTTCTGCTGAGGCATTTCAAAATATTCAGTGACTGTAAGCCCTTTGTTCGTAGACCTTTTAGGTGTCAAAGCCAAGCTAATTTCCAATCAAATAATACACCCAAAAGCGCACAGTTTCCTGAAAACGTAAAATATTGACGCCCATTGTGAACACCGATTGTTGAAAACTTCGAGGAATACGCTTATGAAGCCTGTCTTTATTTTCCTGGTATCCCACCAAAGTAACAACGAACGTTTCCGTTACCGACGACTCAGCCTATCTGAGCAATCCATATGACAACTCTACACATTCTGTGATCTAGGTTCTTGTGTGAGATAGCCGACTGCAACTGTGACTCATTTATATCGTAGTCATACAACACTCCATTTTTCCGTTTTCCGTTTAGCGATTTTAATCATTAAAAAGTAGTTAGTTACCTTTGCACCACTTCCAAAAAAGATATCACTGAATATCTGGGGAGCTACACTACTGGCCATTAAAACTGTTACACCACGAAGATGACGTGCTAGAGACGGGATATTTTACCGACAGGAAGACGATGCTGTGATATGCAAATGGTTAGCTTTTCAGAGCATTCTCACAAGGTTGGCACCGGTGGTGACACCTACAACGTGCTGACATGAGGAAAGTTGCCAACCGATTTCTCATACACAAACAGCAGTTGACCGGCGTTGCCTGGTGAAACGTTGTTGTGATGCCTCGTGTAAGCAGGAGAAATGCGTACCGTCACGATTCCGACTTTGATAAAGGTCGGATTGTAGCCTATCGCGATTGCGGTTTATCGTATCGCGGCATTGCTGCTCGCGTCGGTCGAGATCCAATGACTGTTAGCAGAATATGGAATCGGTGGGTTCAGGAGGGTAATACGGAACGCCGTGCTGGATCCCAACGGCCTCGAATCACTAGCAGTCGAGATGACAGGCATCTTATCCGCATGGCTGTAACGGATCGTGCAGCCACGTCTCGATCCCTGAGTCAACAGATGGGGACGTTTGCAACACAACAACCATCTGCACGAACAGTTCGACGACGTTTGCAGTAGCATGGACTGTCAGCTCGGAGACCATGGCTGCGGTTACCCTTGTATCGAGACACATTTCCAGCACGAAGGTGTCCCGACAGGAAGACGTACGAAGTAATTGATCGGCGTCTTAGGGAGCACGGAACATTCCAGCCTATGACTCGCGACTGGGGAAGACCTAGAACGACGAGGACACCTGCAATGGACGAGGCAATTCTTCGTGCAGTTGACGATAACCCTAATGTCAGCGTCAGAGAAGTTGCTGCTCTACAAGGTAACGTTGACCACGTCACTGTATGGAGATTGCTACGGGAGAACCAGTTGTTTCCGTACCATGTACAGGGTGTGCAGGCACTATCAGCAGCTTATTGGCCTCCACGGGTACACTTCTGCCAATGGTTCATCCAACAATATGTCAATCCTCGTTTCAGTGCAAATGTTCTCTTTACGGATGCGGCTTCATTCCAACGTGATCAAATTGTAAGTTTTCACAATCAACATGTGTGGGCTGACGAGAATCCACACGAAATTGTGCAATCACGTCATCACCACGTTTGGGCAGGCATTGTGGGTGATGTCTCGATTGGGCCCCATGTTCTTCCACCTACGCTCAATGGAGCACGTTATCATGATTTCATACGGGATACTCTACCTGGCCGGCTGCTGCTGGCCGAGCGGTTCTAGGCGCTTCAGTCTGGAACGGCGCGACCGCTACGGTCGCAGGTTCGAATCCTGCCTCGGGCATGGATGTGTGTGATGTCGTTAGGTTAGTTAGGTTTAAGTAGTTCTAAGTTCTAGGGGACTGATGACCTCAGCTGTTAAGTCCCATAGTGCTCAGAGCCATTTGAACCATACTCTACCTGTGCTGCTAGAACATGTGCCTTTACAAGTACGACACAACATGTGGTTCATGCACGATGGAGCTCCTCCACATTTCAGTCGAAGTGTTCGTACGCTTCTCAACAACAGATTCGGTGACCGATGGATTGGTAGAGGCGGACCAATTCCGTGGCCTCCACGCTCTCCTGACCTCAACCCTCTTGACTTTCATTTATGGGGGCATTGGAAAGCTCTCGTCTACGCAACCCCGGTACGAAATGTAGAGGCTCTTCGTGCTCGTATTGTGGACGGGTGTGATACAATACGTCATTCTCCAGGGCTGCATCAGCGCATCAGGGATTCGGTGCGACGGAGGGTGGATGGATGTGGATCACGCTGGTACGTTCTGTTGCTGTGTGTTTCGATTCCATGATTAATGTGATTTGAAGAGAAGTAATAAAATGAGCTCTAACATGGAAAGTAAGCGTTTCTGGACACATGTCCACATAACATATTTTCTTTCTTTGTGCGTGAGGAATGTTTCCTGAAAGTTTGGTCGTACCTTTTTGTAACACCGTGTATATGTGCAATGGAATACCCGTTTATCATGTGCATTTCTTCTTAGTGTAGCAATTTTAATGGCCAGTAGTGTGTTTTCAGACAGTACTAGGGTAGCTAGGAGTAAGAGAACGGATTTTTGGTTTACAAAATATTAAGAAAAGAGCTGAGGTTACAAGATTCAAGTCTTAGCGAGATGCACATATACAGATGGCGGTAACATCGCGTACACGAGGAATAAAAGGGCACTGCATTGGCGAAGCTGTCCCAAAACCCAGGCGATCATTGTAGGCTAACCCACCCCTTCCTTCCGCCTCCTTGATTTCTATCTCACCATCTATGGCCGTCCTATCGCCCTCACTCCCACCCTTAAGTACCTTGGCGTCACCCTCGACCGTCGCCTCTCCTGGACTCCCCATCTCCGGACAATCCAAGCCGAGGCACGTTCCTGACTCCGTCTCCTCAAGCTCCTCTCCGGCCGTACGTGGGGTCTGGACCCCTCCACCATCCTCCACACCTATAAATCCCTCATCCACCCTATCCCTTGTTATGCCCATCCGGCTTGGATCTCCGCCCCCCCTACCTTTTACAAATCCCTCCAAATTCTCGAACGTCATGCTCTCCGCCTCGCCTATTGCATCCGTCTCCCCTCCCCCACGCGGATCCTGTACGATCTCATCCCCTTCCCCCACCTCCTCCTTTTCCTCGAAAGGATACGGATCCTGTACACCTCCCGCAAACTCGATCCTCCTCACCCGCTCGTCTCCCCGATCCTCTCCCACCCCCGCCCGCTGCCGCGCCTGTATTCACACGTCCCACCCGGTCTCCATCTCTCCACCCTCCTTACCCTCTCCCAAGATGGCTTCCGCCAGCTCCCCCTCCCTGACGATGCCCTCCTCCCCTCCATCTACCCCTCCTACCAACTTTGATCCTCCCGCCCTCCTCCTGTGCTTGCTCCTCTGGGCACCCTCCCTCCCTTCTCTCCCTTTTCCCTCCCTCCTCCATCTCTCCCCCCTCCTCCCCCAGGCTTCCCCCCCCCCTGTCCCTCTCCTCCTGCCCCCGTCTCCTCAGCCATTGGCATCCTTTTTCTCCCCTGTCGCCCACCTCACCCCTGTTCCCCTCTTGGCAGGTCCCCGGACTCGCACACGCTAAGTGGACATTCGCGCGCTGGAGATCACCGCCATCAGTGTCTCGCGTGTGCCGTCATGTTTAGTGTTCAGTGTTCACCGTCACACTCCATCGTTCACCAGTGCCATCGTCTTCGTCAGTGTTTGTGCGTCGTATCAACAGTTTGCAGTGTGGATTATCGTCGGGTGTGAATGGCTCCGTGTTTGTCTTTATGTGTCTACTGTTTTATTGCCCACCGTTCTGAAACTTATGTGTCTTCTCAGTGTTTCTTCTCTTTGTGTATCCTATGGCTGAAGAGCGGCGTTGAATGCTGCTGACAGCCTGCCTGTTGTACAGGTTTAAAATAACAATAAAGAAAAAAAAAAGCGAAGCTGTCATTTGTTCTCAGGTGATTCTCGTGACAAGGTTTCCGACATGATTGTTGCCATGCGTCGGGAATTAACAGACTCTGAATGCGGAATAGTAGTTGAACCTATATGCATGGGCATTCAGTTTCGCAAACCGTTATAGAATTCAGCATTCAGAGATCAACAGTGTCATGAATACGTCGAGAATACCAAGTTTCTGGCATTACAGCTCACCAGAGACAGCGCAGCGGCCGGCGGCTCTCACTTAACGAGCGAAAGTAGCGGCGTTTAATTCGAGTTGTCAGTGCTAACAGACAAGCAACACTGCGTGAGAAAAACGTGTGGGACGTACGACGTACGTCTATGTTACGACAGTGCGGCGAAATGTGGCGTAAATGGGCTGTGGCAGCAGACGGCCGACGCGGGTGCCTTTGCTATCAGCCCGACATCGCCTGGAACGCCTCGCCCGGGTGCCTGAACATGTCGGTTGGACCCAAGACGACTGGAAAACGGTGGCCTGATCAGAGGAGTCCATATTTCAGTTTTTCGGGTCTAGTGTAGCAGGGGATACAACCCGTCGGCTTTGAACAATGACGTCACAAGTCGCCATAGAGCATGTATTACAAGGATGAAAGAGCTGAGGAGAATGTTGAGAAACAAAGGAATGCGAGAGAGATAAACTTTATTTCACGTATGTAAGGGCCAGTAGTATTTTCACGTTAACGATATCGCGTCTTCCTATCTTAGTATTTCTCCGCAAAATACACTCCTGGAAATTGAAATAAGAACACCGTGAATTCATTGTCCCAGGAAGGGGAAACTTCATTGACACATTCCTGGGGTCAGATACATCACATGATCACACTGACAGAACCACAGGCATATAGACACAGGCAACAGAGCATGCACAATGTCGGCACTAGTACAGTGTATATCCACCTTTCGCAGCAATGCAGGCTGCTATTCCCCCATGGAGACGATCGTAGAGATGCTGGATGTAGTCCTGTGGAACGGCTTGCCATGCCATTTCCACCTGGCGCCTCAGTTGGACCAGCGTTCGTGCTGGACGCGCAGACCGCGTGAGACGACGCTTCATCCAGTCCCAAACATGCTCAATGGGGGACAGATCCGGAGATCTTGCTGGCCAGGGTAGTTGACTTACACCTTCTAGAGCACGTTGGGTGGCACGGGATACATGCGGACGTGCATTGTCCTGTTGGAACAGCAAGTTCCCTTGCCGGTCTAGGAATGGTAGAACGATGGGTTCGATGACGGTTTGGATGTACCGTGCACTATTCAGTGTCCCCTCGACGATCACCAGTGGTGTACGGCCAGTGTAGGAGATCGCTCCCCACACCGTGATGCCGGGTGTTGGCCCTGTGTGCCTCGGTCGTATGCAGTCCTGATTGTGGCGCTCACCTGCACGGCGCCAAACACGCATACGACCATCATTGGCACCAAGGCAGAAGCGACTCTCATCGCTGAAGACGACACGTCTCCATTCGTCCCTCCATTCACGCCTGTCACGACACCACTGGAGGCGGGCTGCACGATGTTGGGGCGTGAGCGGAAGACGGCCTAACGGTGTGCGGGACCGTAGCCCAGCTTCATGGAGACGGTTGCGAATGGTCCTCGCCGATACCCCAGGAGCAACAGTGTCCCTAATTTGCTGGGAAGTGGCGGTGCGGTCCCCTACGGCACTGCGTAGGATCCTACGGTCTTGGCGTGCATCCGTGCGTCGCTGCGGTCCGGTCCCAGGTCGACGGGCACGTGCACCTTCCGCCGACCACTGGCGACAACATCGATGTACTGTGGAGACCTCACGCCCCACGTGTTGAGCAATTCGGCGGTACGTCCACCCGGCCTCCCGCATGCCCACTATACGCCCTCGCTCAAAGTCCGTCAACTGCACATACGGTTCACGTCCACGCTGTCGCGGCATGCTACCAGTGTTAAAGACTGCGATGGAGCTCCGTATGCCACGGCAAACTGGCTGACACTGACGGCGGCGGTGCACAAATGCTGCGCAGCTAGCGCCATTCGACGGCCAACACCGCGGTTCCCTGTGCCGTGCGTGTGATCATTGCTTGTACAGCCCTCTCGGAGTGTCCGGAGCAAGTATGGTGGGTCTGACACACCGGTGTCAATGTGTTCTTTTTTCCATTTCCAGGAGTGTACAATGGAAAAAAATGAATGAAACTACTAGCAAAGAATACATCACGTTACATGTATGTCAGTTGTATCTCGAAAGTCTTTCGAACTGTATTGCTTAAGTGCAGTACGGGATACAAGTTCAGCGTAGTCGATTTCTTAGTTTCAACTAGCATTGCTGTCCTGTTGTTCACTTGAACTATGTATCCCCTGCTTCGCTAAACCGTAAATGAAACCCGATACAAATTAAAAGCTCATTCGAAGTGTGTTGCTTAAGTACAGTTCGGAATACCAGTTTGTCGTAAGGCGATTTCTTCGTTTTCACTAGCATTACTGTCCTGTTCTTCGCCTGAACGATGTATCCTCCGCTTCAGTAAACCCTAAGTGGAACACAGGATACAAATTGTAGATGTGCTGTTTATTTCGTCTCCGCTATTACTAACATAAAGTATTATCTGTTTATTCTATCTCGTGAGATTTTTTTTCTAAAAAGCCAAAAAACACTTATCAGCTACTGAAGCATCTGTATCTTAGGATCAGTTTATTCTATCTCGTGAGATTTTTTCTTTAAAGCCAAAAAACACTTATCAGCTACTGAAGCATCTGTATCTTAGGATCAGTTTATTCTATCTCGTGAGATTTTTTTTTAAAAAGCCAAAAAACACTTATCAGCTACTGAAGCATCTGTATCTTAGGATCAGTTTATTCTATCTCGTGAGATTTTTTTTTAAAAAGCCAAAAAACACTTATCAGCTACTGAAGCATCTGTATCTTAGGATCAGTTTATTCTATCTCGTGAGATTTTTTTTAAAAAAGCCAAAAAACACTTATCAGCTACTGAAGCATCTGTATCTAATATCAAGCGATCGCTTTTAGATTCACATTCAATTATTTTAATGATAGCGCGTATTAGAACACAGAACTGGTTTATTATCTATGCCTCGAAGTGAAGACATTACTATCTATGACTAAGCAATGACGTCATTGTTCAAAGCCGACGGGTTGTATCCCCTGCTACACTAGACCCGGTTTTTCAAGTGTGGCGCAGACCGCACGAAGTCATTCATCCAAAGCTGTCAAGAAGCCACTGTGCAAGCTGCTGGTGGCTCCATGATGGCGTGGGTGGGCTGTGTTTAGATGGATTGGACTGCGTGCCTACTTGGATACCGTTTGCAGACAGTAATGGACTTCACGTTTTGAAACACCGATGGAATTTTGGTAAACATTTTTGGAATACGGTGATCAATAGATTATTTAATTGATCAGTTGACTTCGTAGCAGCTGAGCAGAGCTCCGCCTACCATCCTCCAAGGAAGCCATGGGTCTTGTAACACCTCCGTTTATTTATCCCGACCTGATCTGATCGAATAGCAGCCCAATAATCATTATTAATGTGACCGTGTACCTAATGGGGCTGGCAATCGGAATTGACTGGTACGGAAGTTGTTACTTTCCAGTTCGTCCTTCTCAATACTGTAATAATGAAATGTCTGGTAACAAGAAAAACATCAACACAGTTTCACTAATTACGAACCTATATTCGTCTCAAAAACACAAAAAGGAAGAGACAGCCACTGCCTTCGTCATACATATCTAAATACGGCTAATCTCAGCACAGGCTTCTTCATTTTCCATTATCATCACACTCTAATCCATCACTGCATCCAACACTGCAATCCAACACTGCAATCCAAGGTGATGCCGGCGCGGTAGACGCGAAACCAAAATATCGGCACTACAAATGTCACTGACCACTTCCGTAATTACACTCCTGGAAATGGAAAAAAGAACACATTGACACCGGTGTGTCAGACCCACCATACTTGCTCCGGACACTGCGAGAGGGCTGTACAAGCAATGATCACACGCACGGCACAGCGGACACACCAGGAACCGCGGTGTTGGCCGTCGAATGGCGCTAGCTGCGCAGCATTTGTGCACCGCCGCCGTCAGTGTCAGCCAGTTTGCCGTGGCATACGGAGCTCCATCGCAGTCTTTAACACTGGTAGCATGCCGCGACAGCGTGGACGTGAACCGTATGTGCAGTTGACGGACTTTGAGCGAGGGCGTATAGTGGGCATGCGGGAGGCCGGGTGGACGTACCGCCGAATTGCTCAACACGTGGGGCGTGAGGTCTCCACAGTACATCGATGTTGTCGCCAGTGGTCGGCGGAAGGTGCACGTGCCCGTCGACCTGGGACCGGACCGCAGCGACGCACGGATGCACGCCAAGACCGTAGGATCCTACGCAGTACCGTACGGAACCGCACCGCCACTTCCCAGCAAATTAGGGACACTGTTGCTCCTGGGGTATCGGCGAGGACCATTCGCAACCGTCTTCCGCTCACGCCCCAACATCGTGCAGCCCGCCTCCAGTGGTGTCACGACAGGCGTGAATGGAGGGACGAATGGAGACGTGTCTTCTTCGGCGATGAGAGTCGCTTCTGCCTTGGTGCCAATGATGGTCGTATGCGTGTTTGGCGCCGTGCAGGTGAGCGCCACAATCAGGACTGCATACGACCGAGGCACACAGGGCCAACACCCGGCATCATGGTGTGGGGAGCGATCTCCTACACTGGCCGTACACCACTGGTGATCGTCGAGGGGACACTGAATAGTGCACGGTACATCCAAACCGTCATCGAACCCATCGTTCTACCATTCCTAGACCGGCAAGGGAACTTGCTGTTCCAAGAGGACAATGCACGTCCGCATGTATCCCGTGCCACCCAACGTGCTCTAGAAGGTGTAAGTCAACTACCCTGGCCAGCAAGATCTGCGGATCTGTCCCCCATTGAGCATGTTTGGGACTGGATGAAGCGTCGTCTCACGCGGTCTGCACGTCCAGCACGAACGCTGGTCCAACTGAGGCGCCAGGTGGAAATGGCATGGCAAGCCGTTCCACAGGACTACATCCAGCATCTCTACGATCGTCTCCATGGGAGAATAGCAGCCTGCATTGCTGCGAAAGGTGGATATACACTGTACTAGTGCCGACATTGTGCATGCTCTGTTGCCTGTGTCTATGTGCCTGTGGTTCTGTCAGTGTGATCATGTGATGTATCTGACCCCAGGAATGTGTCAATAAAGTTTCCCCTTCCTGGGACAATGAATTCACGGTGTTCTTATTTCAATTTCCAGGAGTGTATACTTCTTCACTTTCCCGGTATTATTTCTAGTACAAAGGGGTCTAACCACGGCGATGGAGACTCCCTTCTCCGTTAAAGCCTTGCCTTACAACAACTGGCCTCCACACACTTCTACCCGCAACATGACACTCGCTCAACTCCACACTCGCTCTCGCAACACGACACAATCGATTGTTCGCCCAATCGACCTGTGCCGAGTGCAAATTCATAGTAAGGGCCTACGGACCCCTTACAGTCTGAAGATGGTTTTATAAATATAACCGAAACCGGTCACCTATGTTATTGAGACGTAAGTGTTGTGATCAAGACTGAACTTCAGTTAAAATGTACCGATGGAATTTTTATGGAATTACGTTCCCTACGCCGTTGGTGGGGAGGCTTGCGTGCCTCAGCGATACAGATAGCCGTACCGTAGCTGCAACCACAACGGAGGGGTATCTGTTGAGAGGCCAGACAAACGTGTGGTTCCTGAAGAGGGGCAGCAGCCTTTTCAGTAGTTGCAGGGGCAACAGTCTGGATGATTGACTGATCTGGCCTTGTAACAGTAACCAAAACAGCCTTGCTGTTGTGGTACTGCGAACGGCTGAAAGCAAGGGGAAACTACAGCCGTGATTTTTCCCGAGGGCATGCAGATTTACTGTATGGTTAAATGATGATGGCGTCCTCTTGGGTCAAATATTCCCGAGGTAAAATAGTCCCCCATTCGGATCTCCGGGCGGGGACTACTCGAGAGGACGTCGTTATCAGGAGAAAGAAAACTGGCGTTCTACGGATCGGAGCGTGGAATGTCAGATCCCTTAATCGGGCAGGTACGTTAGAAAATTTAAAAAGGGAAATGGATAGGTTAAAGTTAGATATAGTGGGAATTAGTGAAGTTCGGTGGCAGGAGGAACAAGACTTCTGGTCAGTTGAATACAGGGTTATAAATACAAAATCAAATAGGGGTAATGCAGGATTAGTTTTAATAATGAATAAAAAAATAGGAGTGCGGGTAAGCTACTACAAACAGCATAGTGAACGTATTATTGTGGCCAAGATAGACACGAAGCCCATGCCTACTACAGTAGTACAAGTTTATATGCCAACTAGCTCTGCAGATGACGAAGAAATTGAAGAAATGTATGATGAGATAAAAGAAATTATTCAGGAAGTGAAGAGAGACGAAAATTTAATAGTCATGGGTGACTGGAATTCAAGAGTAGGAAAAGGGAGAGAAGGAAACATAGTAGGTGAATATGCATTGGGGCTTTGAAATGAGAGAGGAAACCGTCTGTTACAATTTTGCACAGATCATAACTTAATCATAGCTAACACTTGGTTCAAGAATCATAAAAGATGGTTGTATACATGGAAGAATCCTGGAGATACTAAAAGGTATCAGATAGATTATATAATGGTACGACAAAGATTTAGGAACCAGGTTTTAAATTGTAGGACATTTCCAGGGGCAGATGTGAACTCTGACCACAATCTATTGGTTATGAGCTGTAGATTAAAACTGAAGAAATTGCAAAAAGGTGGGAATTTAAGGAGATGGGACCTGGATAAACTGACTAAACCAGAGGTTGTACAGAGTTTCAGGGACAGCATAAGGGAACAATTGACAGGAATGGGGAAAAGCAATACAGTAGAGGACGAATGGGTAGCTCTGAGGGATGAAGTAGTGAAAGCACAAGAGGAACAAGTAGGTAAAAAGACGAGGGCTAGTAGAAATCCTTGGATAACAGAAGAAATATTGAATTTAACTGATGAAAGGAGAAAATATAAAAATGCAGTAAATGAAGCAGGCAAAAAGGAATACAAACGTCTCAAAAATGAGATCGACAGGAAGTGCAAAATGGCTAAGCAGGCATGGCTAGAGGACAAATGTAAGGATGTAGAGGCTTATCTCACTAGGGGTAGATAGATACAGCCTACAGGAAAATTAAAGAGACCTTTGGAGAAAAGAGAGCCACTTGAATATCAAGAGTTCAGATGGAAACCCAGTTCTAAGCAAAGTGGGGAAACCAGAAAGGTGGTATATAGAGGATCTATACAAGGGAGATGTACTTGAGGACAATATTATGGAAATGGAAGAGGATGTAGATGAAGATGAAATGGGAGATACGATACTGCGTGAAGAGTTGACTGAAAGACCTGAGTCGAAACAAGGCCCCAGGAGTAGACAACATTCCATTAGAACTACTGACGGCCTTGGGAGAGCCAGTCCTGACAAAACTCTACCGTCTGGTGAGCAAGATGTACGAGACAGGCGAAATACCCTCAGTCCAAGAAGAATATAATAATTCCAATCCCAAACAAAGCAGGTGTTGACAGATGTGAAAATTACCTATCAGTTTAATAAGTCACAGCTGCAAAATACTAACGCGAATTATTTACAGACGAATGGAAAAACTGGTAGAAGCCGACCTCGGGGAAGATCAGTTTGGATTCCGTAGCAATGTTGGAACAAGTGAGGCAATACTGACCTTACGACTTATCTTAGAAGAAAGGTTAAGGAAAGGCAAACCTACGTTTCTAGCATTTTGTAGACTTAGAGAAAGCTTTTGACAATGTTGACTGGAATACTCTCTTTTAAAGGTGGCAGGGGTAAAATACAGGGAGCGAAAGGCTATTTACAATTAGTGCAGAAACCAGATGGCAGTTATAAGAGTCGAGGGGCATGAAATGGAAGCAGTGGTTGGGAAGGGAGTGAGACAGGGTTGTAGCCTGTCCCCGATGTTATTCAATCTGTATATTGAGGAAGCAGTAAAGGAAACAAAAGAAAAATTCGGAGTAGGTATTAGTCCATGGAGAAGAAATAAAAACGTTGAGGTTCGCCGATGACATTGTAATTCTGTCAGAGACAACAAAGGACTTGGAAGAGCAGCTGAACGGAATGGACAGTGTCTTGAAAGGAGGATATAAGATGAACATCAACAAAAGCAAAACGGTGGATAATGGAATGTAGTCGAATTAAGTCGGGTGATGCTGAGGTAATTAGATTAGGAAATGAGACACTTAAAGTAGTAAAGGAGTTTTGCTGTTTGGGGAGCAAAATAACTGATGATGGTCGAAGTAGAGAGGATATAAAATGTATACTGGCAATGGCAAGGAAAGCGTTTCTGAAGAAGAGAAATTTGTTAACATCGAGTATAGACTTAAGTGTCAGGAAGTCGTTTCTGAAAGTATTTGTATGGAGTGTAGCCATGTACGGAAGTGAAACATGGACAATAAATAGTTTGGACAAGAAGAGAATAGAAGCTTTCGAAATGTGGTGTTACAGAAGAATGTTGAAGATTTGGTGGGTAGATCACGTAACTAATGAGCAGGTATTGAATAGGATTGGGGAGAAGAGAAGTTTGTGGCACAACTTGACTAGAAGAAGGGATCGGTTGGTAGGACATGCCCTGAGGCATCAAGGGATCACAAATTTAGCATTGGAGGGCAGCGTGGGGGGTAAAAATCGTAGAGGGAGACCAAGAGATGAATAGGTTGCAGTGGGTACTGGGAGATGAAGAAGCTTGCACAGGATAGAGTAGCATGGAGAGCTGCATCAAACCAGTCTCAGGACTGAAGACCACAACAACAACATGTCACCCTTTAATGGCCGAGCGGTTCTAGGCGCTGCAGTCTGGAACTTCGCGACCGCTACGTTCGCAGATTCGAATCCTGCCTCGGGCATGGATGTGTGTGATGTCCTTAGGTTAGTTAGGTTTAAGTAGTTCTGAGGACTGATGACCTCAGAAGTTAACTCCCACAGTGCTCAGAGCCATTTGAACCATCATCGGGTTACAATTGGTTCAAATGGCTCTAAGCAATATGGGATTTAAAACATCTGAGGTCATCAGTCCCCTAGAACTTAGAACTACTTAAACGTAAGTAACCTAAGGACATCACATCCATGCCCGAAGCGCCATTAGTTTGAAGAACATTTTGGACAACCGGAGCGACTAATTTGGGTACCCAGATCGCTCGACATGAATCCCACCGCACGTTTATGAAACATTATCGAGAGCTCAGTTCGTGCACGAAATCCTGCACCGGCAACACCTTCTGGATTATGGACGGCTATAGGGTCAGCATAGCTCAGTAGTTCAGCAGGTGGCTTCCAACGACTTGTTGAGACCATGGTACGCGCAGCTGCTGCACTAGACTGGCTACAAGGAGGTCCGACGCGATACTAAAGTGCGCGTCATTTATGTTGACGGCCGAGTTTAGGTGTTTGTTCTGCGCATCTGACGTCAAAAAAATACAGTCAGCCAATGAACAGAGAACGACATTGCCAGATCTCGACTGCAGAGCAGAGCACGGACGAGTGTCTTCAGTTTTAGAAACGTTCAGTCATAAATAAAGTAATAGAATAAAAGCAATGTGTTGATAGCAGACTTTGTTTTTTGAAAGTTTGGAAAAACCATTCTTTATACCAATTGCTTCATTTTCTATTAATTAAACCAAACAAGCAATAAGACTCTTAATTCAGGCGATAGCAAGGAAAGGTGTTTGTATCAATTTCACGAGCCGCTTTTTCGCAATAAAGAACTGCGGTAATTGTTTATTTCCTATTGTACTTCGATGAAGTGCAAGGAATTCATAGGCATACCAACAGTGTTTGTCAGAATTTTGCGTTACCTGTTAGACTCCTTATGGAGAAACATTGTTGTACGAGTTGCGCTAGCGTTACAGTTAAGGTGTTGGGTTAGTAAGCGAAAGGTAAAGCGTTCAAACCTTATGCGATGCTAAATATTTTCTTTATTTAAAAACAATATCGAAGTGTCTTAATACACGAATTTTATTCGTTTGAATGCAGTTTTTTGAAATTTCTAGTGCTTTGTCTCTTCATTAACCCTTTCGCTGCTGCAGTCACGTGCTCCCCGCATTCCGCGCTGTGCGCGATTTTGTCACTGCACTGCTCGCCTTTGCAGACACATGGTGTTCCCACTGCTTTGACACACTTATCATTCGATTTCACAAAAACTGTTGGACCCAAAAATTAGATTTTTACACATCTTCTTGACTGATACCTTCCCCCCATAAATGACTTAATTTTGTTTCGATGTTCAACCCAGTTATTGTGCAGCATTAAATGTAGTAAACCATTGTACGAAATTTTGAAGAGTTTGCAGAGGTAAAAGTCCATAGCGTATACTTTCCGTGTGGTCGATTTTAGTTGCCACAATGTTGAGAATGAAATGTGGACAAGGTACCTAAATTTCATATAAAATTTACTGTATAACAATATCTCATTTAATTTAAGTACCACATAGGTGTCGTATGTAATATTGAGAAATATTCCGTCTTTCGCGACTGTAATAAAAGTTTTATTTACACTGGGCGCGTTTGGCTTTATTTTAAAGCACTTCAATCAGTCAAAGGAAGTGGGGGGAAGGTATCGGTCAATAACATGAGTAAAAATCTAATTTTTGGGCCAAATAGTTTTTGTGGAATCGAATGATAAGTGTGTCAAAGCAGTCGGAAACACCATGTGTCAGCACAGGCGAGCAGTGCAGTGACAAAATCGCGCACAGCGCGGAATGCGGGGAGCACGTCTCTGTAGCAGCTAAAGGGTTAATGCGGCCGTGGTGGCTTTACTTCATGAACTGCGCGCTCCCCCCTAAACGTAAGCTTGCGAACTATGCTATACTATGGCGCTGCTTCTCTTGGCGCGTGCGTCGTGTGCAACTGGCAACGCAGCAATCTCCCGCGTCTGGGCGGGCATGCGCGAGCCGCCAAGATAAAAGAATTCAACTATAGGAGGTGCCCCATGACCTGTGAAACCCCAGTGTATCACATCAATAGAGCATGCAACATCTGGTTTGACATCTTGATAGCATTGCCTAACAGTCTGGTTGTCACCCAGTTGTTACTACAGAAGTAATGAAAGTTTTCCTACTAAATAACTTTGCCGTCGCTTATCCCATGCTGTGAGGCAACAGTAGATGGTGCTGGGGCAAGAGTACGCAGTGTGAACTGCAGAAAAGGAAAGAAAATAAGGAGGGTTACAGATAAATAAAAGGAAAAGAAAATTGGAAAGTCTATTTCTCGGCGAATTCGTAAACCTAACGTCCTAATGATCCGAGAGTAAGGTCGAAAAAACGTTTACTGAGAGGAATAAAGTGCTGCATTATTGCTCGTACTTCCTGCAGTGAGGAACTTTTCGTGAATCGGCCGAGCTTGCTCATTGCCTTTGCCGGTTTTAAGACGTCTTCTTAAGGCAGCATCTGAAAACCCGGTATGTTTGGAGGCGTGCTGTAGTGGCGTGGCAAGACAGCCAGGCCACTCGGAGGTAGCCGAAAGGCACACGTTAAGCTCACGCAGATTGGCGTGAGGTCTGGAACAAGGTAAAGTAATTATCCTATAAAGAAAAGAACGTAGTTCTTGGAATACTTAACTTTAATCCACAATTGGAGAACATCGCTCTTGTTTAGACATTATTACACTGAATATAAACTGGTAATGGCGCCTTGCTAGGTCGTAGCAAAGGACGTAGCTGAAGGCTATGCTAACTGTCGTCTCGGCAGATGAGAGCGTATTGGTCAGTGTAGCTTCGCTAGCAAGGTCGGCTGTACAACTGGGGCGAGTGCTAGGACATCTCTCTAGACCTGCCGTGTGGCGGCGCTCGGTCTGCAATCACTGACAGTGGCGACACGCGGGTCCGACGTATACTAATGGACGGCGGCCGATTTAAAGGCTACCACCTAGCAAGTGTGGTGTCTGGCGGTGACACCACACGTGCCGTATCTATCATCCATTTCCAACAAGGCCAGACCTAGATGGTAGAGCGGCTCTGTTAATAGTCATCGAGTTCCGGGTTGCTTTCTGGGGGAAAAAATGCTACTATGGAAGACACGGTTCTATTCGACGTGTGTCCGAGAGGTACGTATGTTTGCAAAAGTACAGGAAAGAAAAACTATTTTAAGTTCTCTAAGACGAATAATGAGGTATCTCAGGTAAATAAGTACCAACAAAAAATGCTCGAATTTACTTGAAGGGACTACACAAGTCAAGGTGCAGGTTATGGGGTAAAAATTTGCAAACACACTGAAGAGCCAAAGAAACTGCCATGCCAGCCTAATATCGTCTTGGACCTCGACGAGCACGCAGAAGTGCCGCAACACGACGTGAAATGGACTCGACTAATGTCTGAAGTAGTGCTGGAGGGAACTGACACCATGAATCCTGCAGGGCTGTCCTGAAATCCGTAAGAGTACGATGGCGTGGGAATCTCTTTTGAACAGCACGTTGCAAGTCATCCCACATATGCGCAGTGATGTTCATGTCTGGGGAGTTTTGTGGCCAGCGGAAGTGTTTAAAGTCAGAAGAGTGTTCCTGGAGCCACTCTGTAGCAATTCTGGACGTGTGGGGTGTCACGTTCTCTTGCAGGAATTGCCCAAGTGCGTCGGAATGCACAATGGACATGAATGGACGCAGGTGATCAGAGATGATGCTCACGTACGTGTCACCTGGCAGAGTCGTACCTAGAAATATCAGGGGTAGTATATAACTCTAACTGCACTCGCCCCACACCGTTACAGAGCCTCCACCAGCTTGAACAGTCCCCTGTGGACATGCAGGATCCATGCATTCATGAGCTTGTCTCCATTCCCGTAAACATCCATCTGGGCGCTACAATTTGAAACGAGCCTCGTCCGACCACACGACATGCTTGCAGTCTTCAAGTCTTCAACAATCCAGTGTCGATGTGCCGGCCGGAGTGGCCGAGCGGTTCTAGGCGCTACAGTTTGGAACCGCGCGACCGCTACGGTCCCAGGTTCGAATCCTGCCTCGGGCATGGATGTGTGTGATGTCCTTAGGTTAGTTAGCTTTAAGGGGCTCCGGAAAGGCTCAAAATCATGAAAACTTCAATTTTTACTTTTTTGCGTTTTCTGAATCTGCAGACTATTACCTTTTAATAGATATATAATTTATTCAATTCCGAAGACTACAACTATTTTTAAATTTTTTTTTGAAATGTGTTCTACATGGGCGTGACCCACTGTGGCGCTGTTAAACTGCTGTCAAATGGTGTTATTATTAACGTCCATCAGGTACATTTTAGTGATGTGAGATAAAGTATGTGTTGTGGCTAACCTGTGATGGTTCAATATATATCGCTGGTGTGATTGTCGATTGTTTCATGTTTATTTTGTCGTTATCTCGAAAATATTCGTAATTAATTCTGTTTCTTGAGTCTCTGTTTTGTTGAAGTATAATAATGAGTAAAAGTAAAGTTATTAGAAATCCTCTGAAGGCTTTTAAGAAAAGGAGGAATATTAGAAAGCCAAAGGTATTTAGAAATATGGGAATGAAGATAGGTTCTAACATGGTACGAGCGATGCTTGCTTTAGACAAGGAACGCCTTCGGGCTGCAGACAGGGCTGTAAAGAGTCTAGAAATACAAGCAAGAGTAAACAGGAGGAGGAACAAGAGGAAGCTGGAGGAGCAGTTTGCAGAGGATGAAGATAATCCATCCTATGGACCTGGAATGCACTAAAAAGTTAATCCAATCTTTGTCGCTCGATTCCCAAAACTTTTATTTTCTCATACTAATTACATGTTTCCTAAGGATCTTCCAAACATATTTGTTTCAAACTTTCAGTAAATGTTACACAGTACCTTCTGCATAATTTAACACAGCCTTTTTCCAAAAAACTGTATATTTTTGAATATATAAATAAAAAATTGGAAAAAAAGTTGTGAATTTTCATTACAATTGAAAAAAAATCATCTTTAATAACTGAACTAAAATTTTGTAAAATCCCTGTGTTAAGTTGTAGCCCATATTCCAATAAATAATCTGTAAAAAGTTCAACTTCCTACCTCAAATACTTTGTGAGGAAAGATGTAATTTATAAGCGTTATTTTAACATTGCAAGTGTAGGGCGTTCCGGAGCCCCTTAAATAGTTCTAAGTTCTAGGGGACTCATGACCACAGCAGTTAAGTCCCTTAGTGCTCAGAGCCATTTGAACCATTTTTTTCGGTGTTGATGGGCCCAGGCGAGCGGTGAAGCTTTGCGTCGCGCGGTCATCAACGGTGCACGACGGTATCTTCGGCTCCGAAAGCCCATATCGATGATGTTCCGGTGAATGTTTCGCACGCTGACACTTGTTGATGGTCCAGCATTGAAATCTGCAGCAATTAGCAGAAGGGTTGCACCTCTGTCACGTTGAACGATTCTCTTCACTCGTCGTTGGTCCCGTTCTTTAAGGGATCTTTTTCTGGCCGCAGCGATGTCGGAGATTTGATGTTTTGATGGACTCCTGATACAGAAAAGTCGTTAAGGGGCTCCGGAACGCCCTATACTTGCAACGTTAAAATAACGCTTATAAATTACATCTTTCCTCACAAAGTATTTGAGGTAGGAAGTTGAACTTTTTACAGATAATTTATTGGAATATGGGCTACAACTTAACACAGGGATTTTACAAAATTTTAGTTCAGTTATTAAACATGATTTTTTTCAATTGTAATGAAAATTCACAACATTTTTTTGCAATTTTTTATTTATATATTCAAAAATATACAGTTTTTTGGAAAAAGGCTGTGTTAAATTATGCAGAAGGTACTGTGTAACATTTACTGAAAGTTTGAAACAAATATGTTTGCAAGATCTTCAGGAAAGATGTAATTAGTATGAGAAAATAAAAGTTTTGGGAATCGAGCGACAAAGATTGGATTAACTTTTTAGTGCATTCCAGGTCCATAGGATGGATTATCTTCATCCTCTGCAAACTCCTCCTCAAGCTTCCTCTTGTTCCTCCTCCTGTTTACTCTTGCTTGTATTTCTAGACTCTTTACAGCCCTGTCTGCAGCCCGAAGGCGTTCCTTGTCTAAAGCAAGCATCGCTCGTACCATGTTAGAACCTATCTTCATTCCCATATTTGTAAATACCTTGCGCCTTACAATGTTGCGATCATTGAGGATTTCTAATAACTTTACTTTTACTCATTATTATATTTCAAGAAAACAGAGACTCAAGAAACAGAATTAATTACGAATATTTTCGAGATAACGACAGAGTAAATAAACATGAAACAATCGACAATCACACCAGCGATATATATTGAACCATCACAGGTTAGCCACAACACATACTTTATCTCACATCATTAAAATGTACCTGATGAACACGGACGTTAATAATAACACCATTTGACAGCAGTTTAACAGCGCCACAGTGGGTCACGCCCATGTAGAACACATTTCAAAAAAAATTTAAAAATAGTTGTAGTCTTCGGAATTGAATAAATTATATATCTATTAAAAGGTAATAGTCTGCAGATTCAGAAAACTCAAAAAAGTAAAAATTGAACTTTTCATGATTTTGAGCCTTTCCGGAGCCCCTTAAATGGTCGTACGGGAAAATCCTCACTTCGTCGCTACCTCGGAGATGCTGTGTCCTATCTTTCGTGTGCCGACTATAACACAGCGTTCAAACTGACTGAAATCATGACAACCTGCCATTGTAGGGGCAGTAACATATCTAACAACTGCGCGAGACACTTCTCTTATATAGGGGTTGCCCATCACAGCCCAGTATTCTCCTTGTTTAAATGTCTCTGTATTTGAATACGCATGACCATATCAGTTTCTTTGGCGCTTCACTGTAGTGTCTCTGTACGTCTACCCCAACAGACCAGCGCACTTTTACCCAACCCGCTATTTTTGTTTTCGGCAGTCCACAGATGACATACTCAAGTTAAGTCGTGGAAGAGAAGGAGGATATTCGTAGCACATAACCGCCAGTTGCGGTACCGAGTTTATCAAATGAAAGCGGCACAAATTTTACATCGAAAAAGTACAAAAGCGACTTACGCCATTTTCTCCAGCAGTAAGCGTCCGACTGCCTCAAGGTTCGAGAATAGAACTGACAAGGGAACCTCCCCATCGCACCCCCCTCAGATTTAGTTATAAGTTGGCACAGTGGATAGGCCTTGAAAAACTGAACACAGGTCAATCGAGAAAACAGGAAGAAGTTGTCTGGAACTATGGAAAAAATTTGTAAAATATAGAAACTGAGTAGTCCATGTGCAAGATAAGCAACATCAAGCATAGTATCAGCTCAGGAGCGCCGTGGTCCCGTGGTTAGCGTGAACAACTGCGGAACGAGAGGTCCTTGGTTCAAGTCTTCCCTCGGGTGAAAATTTTCTTCATTTATTTTCGCAAAGTTATGATCTGTCAGTTCGTTCATTGACGTCTCTGTTCACTGTAATAAGTTTAGTGTCTGTGTTTTGCGACCGCACCGCAAAACCGTGCGATTAGTAGACGAAAGTACGTGCCTCTCCAATGGGAACCGAAAACATTTGATCGCAGGGTCATAGGTCAACCGATTCCTCCACAGCAAAACACGTCTGATATATTCTATACGACACTGGTGACGGCATGTGCGTCACATGACAGGAATATGTTGTCGACCCACCTAACTTGTACACTTAGCGAATGGGTAAAAAGATTCTTCTACCTTGCCCGATTTAGGTTTTCTTGTGGATGTGATAATAACTCGCAAAAAAGTGATGAAAACATAAGAGTTTGTCACATAAACTGCAACACATGAATGCAACAGTTTCACAGTCACACAGCTTTCCCTGTGCTCTGTCAAAACATATGTTTTTAACGTTTTCCAAAAAAATGGGTTCAAATGGCTCTGAGCACTATGGGACTCAACTGCTGAGGTCATTAGTCCCCTAGAACTTAGAACTAGTTAAACCTAACTAACCTAAGGACATCACAAACATCCATGCCCGAGGCAGGATTCGAACCTGCGACCGTAGCGGTCTTGCGGTTCCAGACTGCAGCGCCTTTAACCGCACGGCCACTTCGGCCGGCCAACGGTTTCCAATTTTTTTCCGTGTGTAGACCGTCAAATCCTGCATATGTCCAAGCAAATCTGAACATGTCCTGGAATTTTCGAGAGCGAAGTTGATTGTGTGAGTGCCTGAACTTTGATAATTGACACACGTCAATTGCTAGAAAATAAAAAAGTTAAAATTTTTACTCGAGGGAACACTTGAACCAAGGTCCTCTCGTCCCACAGTTGCTTACGCTAACCACAAGACCACGGCGCTCCTAAGATCATCCTGTCCATGATGTTGCTTATGTTACACATCGACTACTCAGTTTGTATATTTTGCTTATTTTTTTCATAGTTCGACAAAATTTCTTCCTGTTTTCTCGATTGATCTGTGTTCAGTTTTTCAAGGCCTATCCACTGTGCCAACTTATAACTAAATCTGAGGGGGGTGTGATGGGGAGGTTCCCTTGTGAGCAGATGGTGACCAATGCGCTGCCTAGCTGGAGAATGGTGAACTTCTCTTGAAAACTCGATGCGTAGTCTTACCGCAGACTTACTTTCAGCCACAAGTACCCTATATTGTGCATTACTCTGTCATCTGTAAAACATCTTAGGCTGAAAATAATATCTTCTGAGAAGTCATCAATCTACAAGATGAACAGCAGTGATCCGAACTCATTTCCGTCGGCCGCTGGTGGCCGAGCGGTTCTGGCGCTACAGTCTGGAACCGCGCGACCGCTACGGTCGCAGGTTCGAATCCTGCCTCGGGCATGGATGTGTGTGTTGTCCTTAGGTTAGTTAGGTTTAAGTAGTTCTAAGTTCTATGGGACTTATGACCTCAGCAGTTGAGTCCCATAGTGCTCAGAGCCATTTGAACCATTTTTTTGAACTCATTTCCCTGGGCCACACCTGAAGTTTTTTCGACATCAAGCGACTAATCTCCAACCAAGGTAACATGCTGCATACTCTGTACTACTAGATCCTCAACCCTATCACAAACTTCGCTTGGTACCCCATTCGACCGTGTTTTCGATAGTAAGAGTAGGTGTGGTTCTGAATCAAACGCTTTTTGAAAATCAAGAAACACTGCATCTACTTGGCTGCCTTGATCAAAAGTGCGAGTTGGGTTTCATGTGGATGTTTTCAGAACCCCTGCTGGTTGAGAGAGAGGAGGTCAACTTGCCAGAGATTGTCAACTACGTCTGAGTACGGTAGCTATACACGCCAATGGTACTGGATGGCAGCTTTGTATAACGACTGTGCGATCGATAAAGCAAACATAAAGGCAGCATACTGGCGAGGCATTTGTCTTCACGGAGGACAATTCGTGTCCCTATCGTGCACAGCTACTGAATGACTTCCTTCAGGATAACGACATCGCTCGACGAGAGTGACCAGCATGTTCTCCGGACATGAACCCTGTCGAACTTGCCTGGGATAGACTGAAAAGAACTGTTTACGGACGACGTGACCGACCAACCACTCTGAGGGATCTACGCCTAATCGCCTTTGAGTACTGGGACAATCTGGACCAACAGTGCCTTGATGAACTTGTCGATAGTATGCCACGACGAATACAGGCATGCATCAATGCAAGAGGACGTGCTACTGGTAAGTAGAGGTACCGGTGTGTACAGAAATCTGGTGCACCAGCTCTGTAGATCTCGCTATCAAATGGTTCAAATGGCTCTGAGCACTATGGGACTTAACATCTGAGGTCAGCAGTCCCCTAGAACTTAGAACTACTTAAACCTAACTAACCTAAGGACATCACACACATACATGCCCGAGGCAGGATTCGAACCTGCGACCGTAGTGGTCGCGTGGTTCCAGACTGAAGCGCCTAGAACCGCTCGGCCACGTCGGCCGGCGTTTCGCTATCATGGTACAACAGGCAATGTGTGGTTTTCATGAGCAATAAAAAGAGCGCAAATGTTGTTTATGTTCAACTCCATTCCTACTTTCTGTACAGGCGCCGGAACTCTCGGAAACGAGGTGGTGCAAAACTTTTTCTTATATATATATATATATATATATATATATATATATATATGTGTGTTGTTGTTGTTGTGGTCTTCAGTCCTGAGACTGGTTTGATGCAGCTCTCCATGCTACTCTATCCTGTGCAAGCTTCTTCATCTCCCAGTACCTACTGCAACCTACATCCTTCTGAATCTGCTTAGTGTATTCATCTCTTGGTCTCCCTCTACGATTTTTACCCTCCACGCTGCCCTCCAATGCTAAATTTGTGATCCCTTGATGCCTCAAAACATGTCCTACCAACCGATCCCTTCTTCTAGTCAAGTTGTGCCACAAACTTCTCTTCTCCCCAATCCTATTCAATACCTCCTCATTAGTTACGTGATCTACCCACCTTATCTTCAGCATTCTTCTGTAGCACCACATTTCGAAAGCTTCTATTCTCTTCTTGTCCAAACTAGTTATCGTCCATGTCTCACTTCCATACATGGCTACACTCCATACAAACACTTTCAGAAACGACTTCCTGACACCTAAATCTATACTCGATGTTAATAAATTTCTCTTCTTCAGAAACGCTTTCCTTGCCATTGCCAGTCTACATTTTATATCCTCTCTACTTCGACCATCATCGGTTATTTTACTCCCTAAATAGCAAAACTCCTTTACTACTTTAAGTGTCTCATTTCCTAATCTAATTCCCTCAGCATCACCCGACTTAATTCGACCACATTCCATTATCCTTGTTTTGCTTTTGTTGATGTTCATCTTATATCCTCCTTTCAAGACACTGTCCATTCCGTTCAACTGCTCTTCCAAGTCCTTTGCTGTCTCTGACAGAATTACAATGTCATCGGCGAACCTCAAAGTTTTTACTTCTTCTCCATGAATTTTAATACCTACTCCGAATTTTTCTTTTGTTTCCATTACTGCTTGCTCAATATACAGATTGAATAACATCGGGGAGAGGCTACAACCCTGTCTCACTCCTTTCCCAACCACTGCTTCCCTTTCATGCCCCTCGACTCTTATAACTGCTATCTGGTTTCTGTACAAATTGTAAATAGCCTTTCGCTCCCTGTATTTTACCCCTGCCACCTTCAGAATTTGAAAGAGAGTATTCCAGTCAACATTGTCAAAAGCTTTCTCTAAGTCTACAAATGCTAGAAACGTAGGTTTGCCTTTTCTTAATCTTTCTTCCAAGATAAGTCGTAAGGTCAGTATTGCCTCACGTGTTCCAACATTTCTACGGAATCCAAACTGATCTTCCCCTAGGTCGGCTTCTACCAGTTTTTCCATTCGTCTGTAAAGAATTCGCGTTAGTATTTTGCAGCTGTGACTTATTAAACTGATAGTTCGGTAATTTTCACATCTGTCAACACCTGCTTTCTTTGGGATTGGAATTATTATATTCTTCTTGAAGTCTGAGGGTATTTCGCCTGTCTCATACATCGTGCTCACCAGATGGTAGAGTTTTGTCATGACTGGCTCTCCCGAGGCTATCAGTAGTTCTAATGGAATGTTGTCTACTCCCGGGGCCTTGTTTCGACTCAGGTCTTTCAGTGCTCTGTCAAACTCTTCACGCAGTATCTTATCTCCCATTTCGTCTTCATCTACATCCTCTTCCATTTCCATAATATTGTCCTCAAGTACATCGCCCTTATATAAACCCTCTATATACTCCTTCCACCTTTCTGCCTTCCCTTCTTTGCTTAGAACTGGGTTGCCATCTGAGCTCTTGATATTCATACAAGTGGTTCTCTTCTCTCCAAAGGTCTCTGTAATTTTCCTATAGGCAGTATCTATCTTACCCCTAGTGAGACAAGCCTCTACATCCTTACATTTGTCCTCTAGCCATCCCTGCTTAGCCATTTTGCACTTCCTGTCGATTTCATTTTTGAGACGTTTGTATTCCTTTTTGCCTGCTTCATTTACTGCATTTTTATATTTTCTCCTTTCATCAATTAAATTCAATATTTCTTCTGTTACCCAAGGATTTCTATTAGCCCTCGTCTTTTTACCAACTTGATCGTCTGCTGCCTTCACCACTTCATCCCTCAGAGCTACCCATTCTTCTTCTACTGTATTTCTTTCCCCCATTCCTGTAAATTGTTCCCTTATGCTCTCCCTGAAACTCTCTACAACCTCTGGTTCTTTCAGTTTATCCAGGTCCCATCTCCTTAAATTCCCACCTTTTTGCAGTTTCTTCAGTTTCAATCTGCAGTTCATAACCAATAGATTGTGGTCAGAATCCACATCTGCCCCTGGAAATGTCTTACAATTTAAAACCTGGTTCCTAAATCTCTGTCTTACCATTATATAATCTATCTGAAACCTGTCAGTATCTCCAGGCTTCTTCCATGTATACAGCCTCCTTTCATGATTCTTGAACCAAGTGTTAGCTATGATTAAGCTATGCTCTGTGCAAAATTCTACAAGGCGGCTTCCTCTTTCATTCCTTCCCCCCCAATCCATATTCACCTACTATGTTTCCTTCTCTCCCTTTTCCTACTGATGAATTCCAGTCACCCATGACTATTAAATTTTCGTCTCCCTTCACTACCTGAATAATTTCTTTTATCTCGTCATACATTTCATCTATTTCTTCATCATCTGCAGAGCTAGTTGGCATATAAACTTGTACTACTGTAGTAGGCATGGGCTTTGTGTCTATCTTGGCCACAATAATGCGTTCACTATGCTGTTTGTAGTAGCTAACCCGCACTCCTATTTTTTTATTCATTATTAAACCTACTCCTGCATTACCCCTATTTGATTTTGTATTTATAACCCTGTAATCACCTGACCAAAAGTCTTGTTCCTCCTGCCACCGAACTTCACTAATTCCCACTATATCTAACTTTAACCTATCCATTTCCCTTTTCAAATTTTCTAACCTACCTGCCCGATTAAGTGATCTGACATTCCACGCTCCGATCCGTAGAACGCCAGTTTTCTTTCTCCTGATAACGACGTCCTCTTGAGGTGGTGCAAAACTTTTTCTTATATATATATATATATATATATATATGGCTATTACAAATGATTGAAGCGATTTCATAAATTCACTGTAGCTCCATTCATTGACATATGGTCACGACACACTACAGATATGTAGAAAAACTCATAAAGTTTTGTTCGGCTGAAGCCGCACTTCAGGTTTCTGCCGCCAGAGCGCTCGAGAGCGCAGTGAGACAAAATGGCGACAGGAGCCGAGAAAGCGTATGTCGTGCTTGAAATGCACTCACATCAGTCAGTCTTAACAGTGCAACGACACTTTAGGACGAAGTTCAACAAAGATCCACCAACTGCTAACTCCATTCGGCGATGGTATGCGCAGTTTAAAGCTTCTGGATGCCTCTGTAAGAGGAAATTAACGGGTCGGCCTGCAGTGAGCGAAGAAAGGATTGAACGCATGCGGGCAAGTTTCACGCGTAGCCCGCGGAAGTCGACGAATAAAGCAAGCAGGGAGCTAAACGTACCACAGCCGACGGTTTGGAAAATCTTACCGAAAAGGCTAAAGCAGAAGCCTTACCGTTTACAATTGCTACAAGCCCTGACACCCGATGACAAAGTCAAACGCTTCGAATTTTCGGCGCGGTTGCAACAGCTCATGGAAGAGGATGCGTTCAGTGCGAAACTTGTTTTCAGTGATGAAGCAACATTTTTTCTTAATGGTGAAGTGAACAGACACAATGTGCGAATCTGGACGGTAGAGAATCCTCACGCATTCGTGCAGCAAATTCGCAATTCACCAAAAGTTAACGTGTTTTGTGCAATCTCACGGTTTAAAGTTGACGGCCCCTTTTTCTTCTGCGAAAAAAACGTTACAGGACACGTGTATCTGGACATTCTGGAAAATTGGCTCGTGCCACAACTGGAGACCGACAGCGCCGACTTCATCTTTCAACAGGATGGTCCTCCACCGCACTTCCATCATGATGTTCGGCATTTCTTAAACAGATTGGAAAACCGATGGATCGGTCGTGGTGGAGATCATGATCAGCAATGTATGTCATGGCCTCCACGCTCTCCCGACTTAACCCCATGCGATTTCTTTCTGTGGGGTTATGTGAAAGATTCAGTGTTTAAACCTCCTCTACCAAGAAACGTGCCAGAACTGCGAGCTCAAATTAACGATGCTTTCGAACTCATTGATGGGGACATGCTGCGCCGAGTGTGGGAGGAACTTGATTATCGGCTTGATGTCTGCCGAATCACTAAAGGGGCACATATCGAACATTTTTGAATGCCTAAAAAAACTTTTTGGTTTTTGTATGTATGTGCAAAGCATTGTGAAAATATCTGAAATAATAAAGTTATTGTAGAGCTGTGAAATCGCTTCAATCATTTGTAATAACCCTGTATATATATATATATATATATATATATATATATATATATATAAGAGCGAGAGAGAGATCACCCCAACAATATATATACCTTTAACTCACATTTTCTTCACAGGAAACACAGACTTGCGCTCGTCCTTGTTCCACGGAAGCATCCAGTGACTTCGCGGCAACACCTGATTGGGATGTCTCAGGTCTCCAATGCAGCGTCTGCCAATTACCACCAATACCAGGAGTCGCTTTGCACTAGTCTCTGGTGACAACTAACAAGGCACATATTATTACGCGCTCAATTAGGGAACGCTTGGAGAGCGCGCTAGTCTAATGGTTACAGGACCTCTCCACACAGGCAGGGTGTGGGACGAGCGTATAGGATTGCCAGTTAACAGGGGAGGGTGTAGCGTTTCTGGGTAGCGAGCTCAGCACAATAAACCTCTCTCTATGCAGCATTATCATCTGAAATGTACGCTGTGCCTCGTGTATAACGTACCGTCGACATCTGCGTCTACCTATACACCGCAAACAGCTATAGGATGGTGGAGGGTACTTCAGACCAATATTATATTTTTCTGTCACAATCCATTCGAGTACTGCTCCATGGAAAGAATGACTGTCTACATGCCTCCAAACCTACCCTAATATCTCTTTAGCCCTCGTAACTGTCCAGTTATAGACGATTTTCCGTTCTCTGCTGAAATATTAATTTCGAACTCTTGCCAAGTGACGGGACTAGGGGGACAAGTGGGAAAAAAAGCGTTTTATTCACGATTTTTGGAAAAATTTTGTTTCATGTAAACAGAAAAATGAATACGCGAGCCGCCACCCAGCTGTGAGTTCTGGAGAATGTAGTTTCTCGAGAACTAGTGCGTGCGTACGTGCGTGTGTGCGTGTGTGTGTGTGCGTGTGTGTGTGCGCGTGCGATGCAAGCACTACACAGTTGACTAAAGACGTCAAGAAACGATGAAACGCTGGCCGGAGTGGCCGAGCGGTTGTAGGCGCTACAGTCTGGAACCGAGCGTCCACTACGGTCGCAGGTTCGAATCCTACCTTGGGCATGGATGTGTGTGATGTCCTTAGGTTAGCTAGGTTTAAGTAGTTCTAAGTTCTAGGGGACTGATGGCCTCGAAAGTTCCATAGTGCTCAGAGCCATTTGAAACGATCAAACAAAGAGTCAAATTTTACTACGTTTGCCTAATATTTCACCTGTACGCTGCTTTTTCATGTGCTTGTCTAACGTGGTGTCTGACTTGCCTGCCAGAAATTTTGAGTGACGGAAAGTTTTACAAGATGGCCAACGTTGTTTGTGTCGATGCTGAGCCGTGTATGTTGAGTGAAAACTAGTTTTATTACAATTCACTTCACAGTATAGTGAGTTTACACAACTGCAGAAACTACGATCAAGGATAATAACGAAACATCACTGTCACCAAATTTGTGCCGGCCGCTGTGGCCGAGCGGTTCGAGACGCTTCAGTCCGGAACCGCGCTGCTGCTACGGTCGCAGGTTCGAATTCTGCCTCGGGCTTCGATGTGTGTGACGTCCTCAGGTTGCTTAGGTTTAAGTACACTACTGGCCATTGAAATTGCTATACCACGAACATGACGTGCTACAGACGCGAAATTTAAACGACAGGAAGAAGATGCTGTGATATGCAATTGATCAGCTTTTCAGACCATTCACACAAGGGTGGCGCCGGTGGCGACACCTACAACGTCCTGACATGAGGAAAGTTTCCAACCAATTTCTCAAACACAAACAGCAGTTGACCAGCGTTGCCTGCTGAAACTTTGTTGTGATGCCTCGTGTAAGGAGGAGAAATGCCTACCATCACATTTCCGACTTTGATAAAGGTCGGATTGTAGCCTATTGCGATTGCGGTTTATCGTACCGCGACATTGCTGCTCGAGTTGATCGAGATCCAATGACTGTTAGCAGAATATCGAATCGGTGGGTTCAGGAGGGTAATATGGAACGCCGTGCTGGATCCCAACGGCCTCGCATCACTATCAGTCGAGATGGCAGGCATCTTATCCGAATGGCTGTAACGGATAGTGCAGCCACGTCTCGATCCCTGAGTCAACAGATGGGGACGTTTGCAAGACAACAACCATCTGCACGAAGAGTTCGACGACGTTTTCAGCAGCACGGACTATCAGCTCGGAGACCGTGGCCGCGGTTACCCTTGACGCTGCATCACAGATAGGAGCGCCTGCGATGGTGTACTCAACGACGAACCTACGTGCACAAATGGCAAAAAGTCATATTCTCGGATATATCCAGGTTCTGTTTACAGCATCATGATGGTCGCATCCGTGTTTGGCGACATCGCGGTGAACGCACATTGGAAGAATGTATTCGTCATCGCCATACTGGCGTATCACCCTGCGTGTTGGTATGGGGTGCCATTGGTTACACGTCTCGGTCACCTCTGGTTCGCATTGACGGCACTTTGAACAGTGGACGTTACATTTCAGATGTGTTACGACCTGTGGCTCTACCCTTCATTCGATCCCTGCGAAACCCTACATTTCAGCAGGATAATGCACGACCGCAAGTTGCAGGTTCTGTACGAGCCTTTCTGGATACAGAAAATGTTCGACTGCTGTCCTGGCCAGCACATTCTCCAGATCTCTCACCAATTGAAAACGTATGGTCAGTGGTGGCCGAGCAACTGTCTCGTCAGAATACGCCAGTCACTACTCTTGATGAACTGTGGTATCGTGCTGAAACCGCATGGGCAGTTGTACCTGTACACGCCATCCAAGCTCTGTTTGACTGAATGCCCAGGCGTATCAGGGCCGTTATTACGGCCAGAGGTGGTTGTTGTGGGTACTGATTTCTCAGGATCTATGCACCCAAATTGCGTGAAAATGTAATCACATGTCAGTTCTAGTATAATATATTTGTCCAATGAATACCCATTTTATCAGCTGCATTTCTTCTTGATGAAGCAATTTTAATGGACAGTAGTGTAGTTCTAAGGGACTGATGACCTCAGATGTTAAGTCCCACAGCGGTTAGAGCCATTTGAACCATTATGAACCAAATTTTTAGCTGTATCGCTTCCTTCTCAGACGTTACTTAGACTGGAATAGCTTCACAAGACAATCGATACTCTATACACAATATAAATGGTGATTTTTTTCCACCGTGCACGCACTTAGGGATTGATCGGTGAGAGGATACGGAACAAAAAATATCTAACGATGTCCGGAAGTGCGTGGGTTCCCGATTCACTTCTCTTGCTGACTCACCTTGTAGTGGATGTGATACAGCGGTGTACACAATGGTTCCGCATTCGAATCGGAAGGATCCCGAGATGGTGTCAGACTTACAGAAGGGCAAATGGCAACAGACGGCGGGCAGCAAGGTTGTATCAGGAGACGCACCCCCGCCGACAACAACAACAGCATTCAATGTTTGGAACAGTGTTTCGCCGTTTGTCTCAGACAGGGTCGTTTCAGGAAGCAGAAAATCATGAAGGACGCGCCCCAAATGTTGGGAGCAATGGCCTTAGCAATCTGGTCGCTTCAATCCCACAAACCAGCCAACCCAAATGTTCGGACCCCAGACTTGGAAGAAAACGTGGTTAACACCGTGGAAGGCGACCGCCGTGTCAGTACCAGCCAGTTGGCCCGCCACTACAGGGTAAGCCAGACGACCGTGTGGAACGTTCTCTGTGACAGTTTTTGCTACCGTTATCACTTACAGCGTGTGCAGGGCTTACTAGCGACAGACTTTCCACATCGGAAGCTGTCTTGTCACTGATTTCTTCACCAGGCAACCACGATTCCGGGATCTGTGTCATCCATCCTATCCACAGATGTGGTCCACTTTACGCCGAATGGTATCTTCGCCTTTCATAACAGTCGTCTGTGGGATAGTACGCAGAGTCCACGTGGTATGTGTGACAGCGAATCATGAGCATCGGTGCAGCTGGAATAAGTGGGCATGGATAACTGGCGACCGTATTTTGGGACCAGTCTCCCTTCCATGTGGCCTAACAGGCCGGAACTAACGGCGTTTCTTGCAGGAGACTTTGCCTCCCCTGCTGGAAGAAGTGTCATTGATGATTCGAAGCGCTACTCGGCTGCTACGTGATGGTGCTCCACCTTACTTTGCCGTTAACGTCTCAACGCATCTCAGTCGCGTCTTCCCTCGTTGATGTATCGGACGAGGACGTCCAGTTTCATTGCCTGCTCGATCACCAGATCTCAACCCATGCGATTTCTGGTTATGGGCCCCATCTCAAAAGTATCGTGCACGAGAGCCCAATCAAAATGAGGAGACACTGGAGGAGAGAGTCGATGCTGCCTTTGACACTGTTCGGATGCAGCCTGGCCGAAGTGAACGTGTGGGACAGAACATGCTACAGTGCGTACACGCGTGCGTTCACACACCTTCTGTGTAACTGTGCGTGCATAGTATAGCGCGTATGAGATCGCAGTCTCTGTAATAATGAATGATTGAATAAACGGTCTCTAGCATGGTCACCATACATTTGCGGACATAAGTTCGTTAGACCTTCTTTGTGTTGTATCCTCTCATCGATCAATCCTTAGAGTTTGTACACTGGGTAAATAATCACACAGTACAAGAAGGTGCGAAATGAACAGAAAAAACCTGAAATAGTCTGTTTCTTCCAGGGACGATGTAGGCTACACATTCCCACACTGTGGATTTCTAATGAATGACACTAGATAACCTAGCAGAAGAGAAAAAATTTCGCATACTTTTGTTTTCTTTTTCAATGTGAGAGCGAAGTAACTCTAAGCAAGCCTTTACAAGTTTCACCTTCAATCCGCGAAAACTAGATGTAATAATTAGGTTCTGAGTCCAAATTTCCTTTAACAGGTTTTCATGTGTATTTCTGTGATTTTTATCCTTTCCGTGGACGAGAATCTTGTTTTATTCTTCTTTAAGCACAGTGCGGGAGTCAATGATAGAAATGCTTTATCGGCATATGTAGTTATTCCCTCTAGCGTCAAAATACAGCATACACGAACAGCCTCTGCCTCAAAAGTGATGTTGAATTGAGGAAATCTGTTGGTACATATACGGCCTTGTTTGAAAATCAAGTTTTGCCGTTTATGAGGGTCTTACGAGGCACCGAATACATAAACAACCATCGTATTGCACAGAAATGCAAACAATGAAATTATTTAATCAATAATTGCTTTGTATTCGTTCTGGAATATACGGTATGTATCTGCACCAGATTGATTTCTTTTAAAGAGTATCAGGGTGTTATTACTACTAGGCGCATTGACTGTAGCATCATTTCCAAAATATATATTTCCTATTTTATTTTTTATTTTTTCTCAGCAGGAGGTCGCTTACCTTACAAAGCATACTGGAACGAAGACACTCTAATTTTGTTTCCACAAATTTAGTGCAGTCTCCAGTTCTCTTTAATTACTTTCTGGAGTTGAGACAATAACTTGCCCTTTCTTTGTGCTTTAGCATTCTTTGTTTTGATTAGAGGCACCTGGAGCGGCGGGGCACTGCTGGAAGCAATGAGATGCATATTGTTGTACTTCTTATTCTGCCGCAAACCCAAATTTTCCAAGAAGTTTCTTACGACAGTGCTTTGAAAAGTTCTTGGAATCACGACGAGAGGTCAGCAAAGACAATTCCTTAGCCGAGAAAGGTCATGGTATCAGTGGTCTGGCATGCGAAGGACATTCTGTTTGTAGATTATCTCCCACTGGGTAAACAATTACTGGAGAATACTATGCTCCTGGACAAATTGCAACAAAAGATATGAGAAAAAAGGCCAGATTTACCAAGGAAGAAAGTCATCTTCCATTAAGACAATGCGCGCTTGCACACATATGCCGTCGCCATGGGAAAATTACACGAACTAAGGTATCAATTGTTGCCACACCCGCCTTATTCACCTGCTACGGCTCCGTCAGACTTCCATCGCTTCCCAAAACTGAAAATTTTTCTTGGTTGACGAAGATTCACTTCAAACGTAGAATTGATAGGCGGAGTTGACAACTATTTTTCAGGCCTGTAGGAAACATTTTCGAGATAGGACCAAGGCACTGGTACATCGTTTGACCCAGTGCATTAACCTACAAGGAGACTAAATTGGAAAATTAAAATGTTTCAGTGATGTAAGTACTTGTTTTCTATTCCATTACAATAACTTTCCAAACCACCCTCTTATTATAGACCTCTTATAGCGATGGTTCACCCTAGACAGACTACGGGGTGACCATAAAAGAATATGCAAGTTACAAATTTTAATTGTAAAAACTGTAAGTGTTGTAGAGTGTTGGTTCAAGTCCACAATTAAAGAGGAACTCGAAACGGTTTTAGATAAGCGCATGCGCGGGAACTGCTTTGCTGTTTCCCCACTTGTAGCGCCACTTACGCAAAATGGTGACCCCTGAGTGTAAATCGTTTTGTGTTGAGCAGTTTGCTACGAGTGAATCAATAATTTCAGTTCATCCTGCGTTTCATTTAAAGTTTAGGATCCTCCATGTACCAAAAACGATTTTCCCGTACGACTATTTCATGAGTGTACCGTGAATATCAGAAACGCATAAAACATCAAATCTCCGACATCGCTACAGCCGGAAAAAGTTACTGCAAGAACAGGACCAAGAACAAATGACGAAAATCGTTGAGTGCAATACTTCCACAAATTGCTGCAGATTTCAGTGCTTGACCATCAACAAGTGTCAGCATGCAAATTATTCAACGAAACATCGTAGATATGGGATTTCGGAGCCAAAGGCCCATGCATGTAGCTTTGATGACTGCACATCACAAAGCCTTACACCTCATGTAGGCCTATCAACACCGACAATGGACTGTTGACAACTGGAAACATGTTTTCTGATAGGACAAGTCTCGTTTAAAATTGTATCGGGTGGATGGACGTGTACGGGTAGGGAAACAACCTCTTGAATCCATGGACCCTGCAAGTAAAGTGGGGACTGTTCAAGCTTATGGAGGTTGTGTAATGGTGTGAGTGCGTGCAGTTGGAGTGATATAGGACCCCTGATATATCTAGATACGAATCTGACGTGTGACACGCACTTAAGCATCCTATCTGACCACCTGCATTCATTCATGTCCATTGTGCATTCCGAATGACTTGGGCAATTCCAGCAGAACAATGCGACACCCCACACGACCAGAATTGCTGCAGAGTGGTTTCAGGAACACTCTTCTGAGTTTAGACATTTGCGCTGGGCACCAAACTCCCCAATGAACATTACTGAGCATATCTGTGATGCCTTAGAACATGCTGTTGGGAAGAGATCTCCACCCCCTGTACTCTTGTGGATTTATGGACAGCCCTGCAGGATTCATGGTGTCATTTTCTTCTATCACAACTTCAGACATTAGATGAGTCCATGCCACGTCTTGTTGCGGCACTTCTGCGTGCTCGTGGGGGCCTACACGATATTAGGCGGGTGTACCAGTTTCTTAGGCCCCTTTTCGTTCGATGCTTAGATGATATTCCAACGCAACTGGAGAGCCTCTCAAATCAAAATGCTTCAAATGGCTCTGAGCACTATGGGACTTAACTTCTGAAGTCATCAGTCACCTAGAAATTAGAACTACTTAAACATAACTAACCTAAGGACATCACACACATCCATGCCCGAGGCAGGATTCGAACCTGCGACCGTAGCAGTCGCGCGGTTCCAGATTGCAGCGCCTAGAACCGCTCGGCCACTCCGGCCGATGGAGAGTCTCTGACATGAAATTTTAGATTAGGAGTAGTACCAAGGTGGCTAAGACGTGGAAATGAATTTACATTGATGAGGGGCGCTTGCTAGGGTGGTTTACGCATTAGTGCAAAACCACTATGCCAAGGTGGTGTAGTGGTTAGCGCATCCGTCTAGAGAGCAGAAGACACGAATTCGAATCCCGGGCCTTGTAAAATTTTTATTCGTCATTTCAGTTTTCAGCTAATTTTCGTATATGGTGGACAGAACCATTGTCATGATGACACTTTTGTAGTGTGGCCCCATGGTGATGAACAATTGTCACGCTTCTTGCAACATCTCAATTTAATCCACAAGAACATCCAGTATAAGATGGAGATAGAGAACATCAACGGTATGAAAGAGATTCCCCGACATTAAACTTTTTTTTTTCTCACTGAAGCTACGAAAACATGAATGGCTTATCCAACACAGGTGGCTTATCCAACAGAGGTGGATTATACAACAGGGGTGGCTTATACAACAGGGGTGGCTTATCTGGATATGTTGCAACAAGAATGTATCTTTTTGTACGTAGGTGGTTGAATGTCGAATTCCCTGAGCACTGGACTGCTCGTAATGGTGAGTACGGCAGTGATCTTTTTTGCTGACCTCAATATTCACCTGACCTTCTGCCTTAACATTTTCTTCCTTTGGGGCTTTGTAAAAGATGGTGTTTATATTCTGCCACTACCTAACATTGTGCCAAAATTTAGACACACAATTGCAGAACTGAGTAGCCTATTGCTTCCATTACTCCGAACTTCTTAAGCAAAGTGTAGGAAGAATTGGGCTTTATATTGGACGTGAGCCATGTAACTAACAGCAGACATACTGGACATTTGTAAGCAAAACTACGTTAAGGGGCTCCGGAAAAGCTCAAAATCATGAAAAGTTCAATTTTTACTTTTTTGCGTTTTCTGAATCTGCAGACTATTACCTTTTAATAGATATATAATTTATTCAATTCCGAAGACTACAACTATTTTTAAATTTTTTTTGAAATGTGTTCTACATGCGCGTGACCCACTGTGCCGCTGTTAAACTGCTGTCAAATGGTGTTATTATTAACGTCCGTGTTCATCAGGTACATTTTAGTGATGTGAGATAAAGTATGTGTTGTGGCTAACCTGTGACGGTTCAATATATATCGCTGATGTGATTGTCGATTGTTTCATGTTTATTTACTCTGTCGTTATCTCGAAAATATTCGTAATTAATTCTGTTTCTTGAGTCTCTGTTTTGTTGAATTATAATAATGAGTAAAAGTAAAGTTATTAGAAATCCTCTGAAGGCTTTTAAGAAAAGGAGAAATGTTGGAAAGCCAAAGGTATTTAGAAATATGGGAATGAAGATAGGTTCTAACATGGTACGAGCGATGCTTGCTTTAGACAAGGAACGCCTTCGGGCTGCAGACAGGGCTGTAAAGAGTCTAGAAATACAAGCAAGAGTAAACAGGAGGAGGAACAAGAGGAAGCTGGAGGAGGAGTTTGCAGAGGATGAAGATAATCCATCCTATGGACCTGGAATGCACTAAAAAGTTAATCCAATCTTTGTTGCTCGATTCCCAAAACTTTTATTTTCTCATAGTAATTACATGTTTTCTAAGGATCTTCCAAACATATTTGTTTCAAACTTTCAGTAAATGTTACACAGTACCTTCTGCATAATTTAACACAGCCTTTTTCCAAAAAACTGTATATTTTTGAATATATAAATAAAAAATTGCAAAAAAATGTTGTGAATTTTCATTACAATTGAAAAAAAAATCATCTTTAATAACAGAACTAAAATTTTGTAAAATCCGTGTGTTAAGTTGTAGCCCATATTCCAATAAATAATCTGTAAAAAGTTCAACTTCCTACCTCAAATACTTTGTGAGGAAAGATGTAATTTATAAGCGTTATTTTAACATTGCAAGTATAGGGCGTTCCGGAGCCCCTTAATGTACCTTCAGTTTGATATATGGTTTCTTCTACAAGTGGATTTCAATAAGCAACGCAACACATTTTTTTCTGGAAGCAGTCTGGGTTTATTGAGGATTCCAATACACTATATTATGCCCCATTCTTTTGGCAACAAAACCATATTTTGCAACGTAATATTCGTTCAATGCGACGCCACTTCAGTGGGAGGGCCTGTATCTGGCGTGGTGCCGATCTGCTGGTCTGCGTCAGAGCAAACATCTTGCTGCATCACTAACCTCTCCATCACTCATGTAATGTTTCCCATGGAGTGCATCGTTCATTGGGCCAAATAGATTATTTAAGTTGGACGGACGGACAATTTGTAAATTTGTGGTAAGGTCTTATGGGACCAAACTGCTGAGGTCATCGGTCCGTAAACCTACACACTACTTAATCTAAATTACGCTATGGACAACAAACACACCCATGCCCGAGGGAGGACTCGAACCTCCGACAGGGGCAGCCGCACGTGCTAGGAAGGACGTTCAAAGTAAAGAACTCATACATCATTATCTGTGATGATGTCTGACAAAAATTGTCATGATCAACCTTGTAACGTGCAAGGAATTCTGCATACATGGCTCTTCATTGCTCTTTATTGTCTTCTCTTAGGCAGAGAGAAACCCAATGGGAACGCACCTTGGATAACCCCAATTGGTGGATTAGTATGTCAGCACTACCAATAGAGACATCCGGTTGTCCAGTGAGGTGTTTGATGGCAATCCATCGATCACCTCTAATGAGAGTATCTGCACTGTCTAACAATGCAGGAGTCACAGCTATGTGCAGCTGGGTGGCACATAGGAGATTGGAAAAGTTGTGCGATGTTGTTCTGATGATGATACACACCTCACACAATCGTTCAGCATGCTTTTGTTCTCTGCCACGTCACTGTAGAAATTCTACAAGCGCCTATGTATATCTGCAATGGTGTTTTCCACCAAAAGAAACTCAATGACAGCCCACTCCTCGGAAGGCAACTCCATTACAGACATCATTTTGAAGGTTGCACATAGCTCCACCACCTAGCAAAACTTCATGAACAATAGGGACTGAAATGGGAATCCTGCATTAAGTCCACAATAGATTCTGCATTTTTGCTACCAGAATTAGCTGAGAAAAAAAAAGAAGTGTTGCATTACTTATTGAATGCCCCTCATAAATAGTCTTCTGGTCTTGTAAACTGACATACAGCTAGGAGAGCAGTGTGTGTACCACGTGCCTCTACATATTCGCATCCAGTGATGCCTATGGGCTGAGGACCACACAGTGGCCTGTCGATACCATTGGGCCTTCATGGTCTGCTCAGATAGAGTTTAGTTTTCATAAACATTCAATGTTAAACGTTTATAACAGACCATTGAAACTGGAACATAATTTTATGGACATCTCATACAATAAATTTCAATATTTACTGAACTTTAGTTCAATATTGGAAGCTGATACTATTCTCACAACACACGTATCACATAGGGCAAGCTCCACATCAGGGGCTTGGAAACCATTTACTTGCCCCTGACATACAGGCCACCATGCAAAGCAGGTCGATAAAGCAGGCCGATACCATTGCAACACAACACGCCTATCACACAGGTCTGGAAAACTTTTCTTCCAGACACTTAGGCTGGTCTCCAAATCAGGTTGATTCGACAGGCAGATATTGTTCCCATGCAACATGCATGCCTCACAGGGTAGCCTATATGCCAGGGATTGCAGAAAACACATCTTTCCCCATATCTTCACTCGTATTGGAGCTAGAAAGTTATGAGCACCACACTGCTGATACTTATGAGGCACGTCCTTTCTTTGCCAAATTTGGTTGACTTCGATTCTGCTGTTTGGGAAGATATCCCAGACACATATGCATATACTCTGCTTTATAACAGATATAGCTGAAACATTTGTTTTTGATTCCTATTACATGTGTTATGCTTGTCTTCTAGTTCATCAAGAAGTCGTTTTCAGATAAAATTGTACGTGACACAGAAGCCTGATGTAAGAAGAAATGGTGTGAGTGTTCAGAAAACTATGAGAATAAGCTGTTGCCTAACAGGAAGTAATCAAAATACATTTTCCTGTTGACCTGTTTCATACAAAGGAAAAGTTGGCTGGCGGTGCGCCAGGACTTCTTAATTGCTTTCTTACAGATCTAATTACAGCCGTAATCCCTGAATATAAAAGTTAAATTCGCCACAGACGCCTCTGTCGAGAAAGGAAGTAAATGAAGTTTAATGGTCTAGCTATCGAGCTGATGTCATCTTGCAAATCGAAGCCACAAGATAATTACTCACGAAGAAAGTGTGCCTTCCACAAACACACACACTCACACACACACACACACACACACACACACACACACACAGTTGGGTACTGATAACCTCAGCTGTTTTTCCCCACTAAAAAATTAAAAATAAAATAAATAAATCCCACGAAAATAAGCTGATGGAGTGTCTAAAACTTTATAATGTCTCTCCTTCCCTTTATCTAACCAGTTATGTCACTCCTCCCCCCCCCCCCCCCACCTAAGCAATTATTCTTTAAAAAATCGTAATTAATTCCCCTTCTTAAGCAAAAGCTAGTTTTCCATGCATCTCAAAGTTTATAATCTCGTACCTCCTGAAACATGCGTCTTACAGTCACACAATTTTGCGAAGATATTCAGTGGTATATGTGGATATTGTGTGCAAAATAAGTTGGAAAGAATAGTAAAGAAGTAGCAGATCAAAACATCATGGCTGATGCAGCATGAACAGAAAAATGTAGTAAGTGATAAACTTTTTGCCTTCCATTACTTTGCTGCGATGTCAGTAAAAGTTTCGTAAAGATTTGAAATTATAAGTAAAGTTTGTTGAAAGTCGCTACGTGCTGTTATTCTCAAATACTGGATGAAATAGTGTGGGCAATTTGCACGTAGCGAGCGAGGCTATCTCGAGACATACAGACAGTCTCTAACAGTGATGCCTGTACCATAAGGTTATACCTCTATATTAGTAGATTACGACGGCATCTTAAAATCTTAAATTCCGCCAATAGTTATATGAAGTGCAGAAAACAACGTATTTGTCGTTCCTGGACGCTGTCAGATAGGGAACCTACAGGTGAGGCAATCTGACCACGTGGCAGTTTCCAAGAAAAGCCAATCCTAAAAGTGGGTATAACATGCAAATTGTTTTGTCTATTCTGATGTATACGTTTTCCTAGAGATTTAAATTTGCGAATCCACTCTATTTTACCTATTTCTGTTTGAATCCACCAATGCAGCTTGTAATGCATTGGGACATAAAGTTGTGGGGGATCGCAACATTTGCATTGAAGAAGCAATGAATTATAGTGAAGAAAAATTGTTATTACTTTTTCTTGTTTTTTAATTGGCGAACTGACCACTTAGTTTTGTCGTCTTTGCCCAGAATTTCCTCTTTTCCCCATACTGCTTCATACAGTCGCTATGCTGTTACTTTAATTCTTCCAGCATTTGTCGCTCTTTTCTCGACTTCAACGGCTTCCAAAATTTGTAGTATGTTCCGAAATATGTCCCATTCTCACATGAGGGTTTCTGGGGCATTTGACATCTCAAGGTCTTTGCGAGGGTCTGTAATCCAAAGGTTTTCCAATGATTATTTCTCTATTCTGCACATTCTATACATCTGTCTAAGAAATATTATTGTTATTGTCATTGCTACTACTGTTATTATTATTATTTGCGGATAACCCCATTAGGAATGCGCAGAGTACTTAGAGGTGAGCATTTGTCTTCCTTTCTGCAGATATTTCTTTCTTTCTTTTCCTGTGGGTTTTGTTTCCATCTTTTCTTCGTGGATTTTTCCTCTCACTCAGTTTTCCATTTGTGAATTTTAGTCCAGAACATTCCGCGGTTCTGGAGTAATACCTACCAATATCACATTAGCACTGACCTCGCCACCCACTTTATCATGCCGAAGAATTCGATTATTTGTTTTATAAATCTGTCTGGATTCATTCTTTCAAAGTGTCCATCATGACCTGCGTCTTCTAAGGTCACTATGGATATTAGTGTTTTGTTTGATTTCCTGATTGCTTCTGAGTCGGTATTGTTCTTATACCAGGTTTTTGACTAGAATTTTTCTTACAATTTTGCGTTCCTTTTCTGAATGTTTTACATGTCTGTTTTCGTGTTCAGAGTTAGTGTTACTGATCCACAGAGTCATCCATGTTTAAGTTTATGAGCTTGGAGGTATATGTCTTGTTGCAGATCTTTTACATACGTCGGTTTGCAGTTCCCATCTTTTGGTATCTAATTCCCTTAGAATTTTTTTCCGATTTCATTTTCCTGAATGCTATCACCGGAGACTTTTAAATTGTTAAACTCGTGTAAAATTTTGCCGTTACTCGTCTCTATGAGTTATGGTGCATGTTTGTCGCATGTCTCGTATTCTGTCTTTTTCAAAAAGAAATCTGGAGAGTGACTTTTTCTGCAGTTTGCTTGATTTTACGCTGGTGAAACACTAACATTGCTAAAGCGCCTGCAAATGCTAGGCTATCTGTAGATGTCTCTGCCTAAAGTTATTGGTTGGTCAGTTTTCTCTGCGCCATTCTTGTGTCTCTTGCTCAACGACACAGTTGGAAAATGATGGAGACAGCCCTTTTGCTTGTCTTACTCCCGTTTTGATACCGAAAGAAAGTGTGATATCCCTATTAACAGAATTTTGGACTTCGTGTCAGTCTGTGTGTACTTCATTATTGTAATTTTCAGATACTAAATTCGTTCTTTAAATATCTGAAAGACTGATCTGATGTCGTCATCATAATTATTCTTATTAGTATTTACTGATACGAGGGTCACTACAAAAGAAATGCACGCTATTTTTGTAGAAATACAGTTTTCATTCTGCATGTGTGAAAGTTTTACAGTGTGTAGATACATCCTTCCCGTTTGTTCAACCTGTTCCCGTGAGTGGCGCCGTCACACCATGTGGCTGCTACACTTGTCGTTCGTCAGAAGCAACGTGCTGTCATAGAATTCCTGTGCTGTGGAAACAAGGCAATGGGAAACATCCACGAGAGGTTGAAAAAGGTGTACGGAGATGCTGCTGTCAATCGCAGTACAGTTAGTCGGTGGGCAAGCAGGTTACGTGATGAAAGCGGGCACGGCAATATTGAGGATTGTCCTCGCAGCGGCAGGCCTCGTACTGCACACACTCCAGACAATGTGCAGAGAGTTAACGAATTGGTGACTGCTGACAGACGCATCACAGTGAACGAACTGTCACGCTACGTTGGGATAGGGGGCCGGCAGCGGTGGTCTCGCGGTTCTAGGCGCGCAGTCCGGAACCGTGCTACTGCTACGGTCGCAGGTTCGAATCCTGCCTCGGGCATGGATGTGTGTGATGTCATTAGGTTAGTTAGGTTTAAGTAGTTCTAAGTTCTAGGGGACTAGTGACCACAGCAGTTGAGTCCCATAGTGCTCAGAGCCATTTGAGCCATTTTTTTGGGATAGGGGAAGGAAGTGTTTGCAGAATACTGAAAGTGTTGGTGTTAAAAAAAGTTTGCGCCAGGTGGGTTCCCAGGATATTGACAGTGGCTCACAAAGAAACAAGAAAAACGGTATGCAGCGAACTTCTGGAACAGCACGAGAATGGTGGAGATGAATTTCTTGGAAGAATTGTAACAGGTGATGAAACATGGCTCCATCCCTTTTCACCAGAGACGAAGAGGCAATCAATGGAGTGGCATCATGCAAATACAACCAGGGAAAAAAAAATTCATAACCACACCTTCTGCAGGAAAAGTTATGGCTTGTGGATATCGTGCCAAGTGGAACCACCATAAATTCTGATGCTTATGTGACGACACTGAAGAAACTTCAAGCTCGACTGAGTCGTGTTCGACCACATCGGCAAAAGCAGGATATTTTGCTGTTGCACGACAATGCACGTCCACATGTCGGTCAAAAAAACCATGGAAGCGATCACAAAACTCGGATGGACAACACTGAAACACCCGCCTTACAGTCCTGACCTGGCTCCGTGTGACTATCATCTCTTTGGGAAACAGACTCTCTTCGTGGAACAAGGTTTGAAGATGATTACTCCCTTGTGCACGCTGCCAAACAGTGGCTCCAACAGGTTGGTCCAGAATTTTACCGTGCGGGTATACAGGCGCTAGTTCCAAGATGGCGTAAGGCAGTTGACAGGGATGGAAATCATGTGGAGAAATGAAAATATTGTTCCTAAAGGACGTATCTACACACTGTAAAACTTGCTAACATATAGAATAAAACATGGATTAAAAAAAAATAGTGTGAATTAGTTTTGGAGTGAAATTGGCCGGTAATTCGTATTATTACTACTGCACAGTGATCTAGCAACGTTATTTCCCTGAACTGACCATCCTGGTGACCCACAACGTGTTACGGAAAGTCTGCATAATTGATTGATTGACTAATCAGCGGGTGATGGACGTATCGGGAGTGTCACTAAGTCATTAAACACGCATACGTCAGTGTGAGCCAAGTTTGACAGTGGGCGCGGGCGAACAGCGGCGCACGTTGCAGCTAATGGAATCATAGTGGACACATCGATGGCACGTAATTGATGGATGCGACTGGACAGCTTTTCCAATCGGGCTACGACCGCTGCGACGCAAAAGGTGGCGAAAACACCGCAGCCCGCACTCTGCCGCAGCGGTCCGGAAAGGAATACTAATCAACGGGGTGACACTGGGTACAGTGCTGGGCATTAGAGTTGCAACGCCACGATGGCGGTATGCAACAAACATCGTTTGGCTCGATGTGTACTGAAGGCCGGGCAAAGTGGAAAGTTCAGTGCGTAAAGACTGCAAAATTGTTCAGGTCACGCCAATACCCAAAAAGGGAAATAGGAGTAATCCACTGAATTGCAGGCCCATATCACTAACGTCGATTTGCACTAGGGCTTTGGAACATTATGAATTACCTCGAAGAAAACGATTTATTGACACACAGTCAGCACGGATTCAGAAAGCATCGTTCGTGTGAAACACAACTAGCTCTATATACACTCCTGGAAATTGAAATAAGAACACCGTGAATTCATTGTCCCAGGAAGGGGAAACTTTATTGACACATTCCTGGGGTCAGATACATCACATGATCACACTGACAGAACCACAGGCACATAGACACAGGCAACAGAGCATGCACAATGTCGGCACTAGTACAGTGTATATCCACCTTTCGCAGCAATGCAGGCTGCTATTCTCCCATGGAGACGATCGTAGAGATGCTGGATGTAGTCCTGTGGAACGGCTTGCCATGCCATTTCCACCTGGCGCCTCAGTTGGACCAGCGTTCGTGCTGGACGTGCAGACCGCGTGAGACGACGCTTCATCCAGTCCCAAACATGCTCAATGGGGGACAGATCCGGAGATCTTGCTGGCCAGGGTAGTTGACTTACACCTTCTAGAGCACGTTGGGTGGCACGGGATACATGCGGACGTGCATTGTCCTGTTGGAACAGCAAGTTCCCTTGCCGGTCTAGGAATGGTAGAACGATGGGTTCGATGACGGTTTGGATGTACCGTGCACTATTCAGTGTCCCCTCGACGATCACCAGTGGTGTACGGCCAGTGTAGGAGATCGCTCCCCACACCATGATGCCGGGTGTTGGCCCTGTGTGCCTCGGTCGTATGCAGTCCTGATTGTGGCGCTCACCTGCACGGCGCCAAACACGCATACGACCATCATTGGCACCGAGGCAGAAGCGACTCTCATCGCTGAAGTCGACACGTCTCCATTCGTCCCTCCATTCACGCCTGTCGCGACACCACTGGAGGCGGGCTGCACGATGTTGGGGCGTGAGCGGAAGACGGCCTAACGGTGTGCGGGACCGTAGCCCAGCTTCATGGAGACGGTTGCGAATGGTCCTCGCCGATACCCCAGGAGCAACAGTGTCCCTAATTTGCTGGGAAGTGGCGGTGCGGTCCCCTACGGCACTGCGTAGGATCCTACGGTCTTGGCGTGCATCCGTGCGTCGCTGCGGTCCGGTCCCAGGTCGACGGGCACGTGCACCTTCCGCCGACCACTGGCGACAACATCGATGTACTGTGGAGACCTCACGCCCCACGTGTTGAGCAATTCGGCGGTACGTCCACCCGGCCTCCCGCATGCCCACTATACGCCCTCGCTCAAAGTCCGTCAACTGCACATACGGTTCACGTCCACGCTGTCGCGGCATGCTACCAGTGTTAAAGACTGCGATGGAGCTCCGTATGCCACGGCAAACTGGCTGACACTGACGGCGGCGGTGCACAAATGCTGCGCAGCTAGCGCCATTCGACGGCCAACACCGCGGTTCCTGGTATGTCCGCTGTGCCGTGCGTGTGATCATTGCTTGTACAGCCCTCTCGCAGTGTCTGGAGCAAGTATGGTGGGTCTGACACACCGGTGTCAATGTGTTCTTTTTTCCATTTCCAGGAGTGTACGTTCCCCACAGGCGTCTTCTAACTAAACTGTGTGCCTGTTCAATATCGCCTCAGTTGTGCGACTGGATTCGTGATTTCCTGTCGGAAACGTCACAGTGCTTAGTAATAGACGGAAAGTCATCGAGTAAAATAGAAGTAATATCCGGCGTTCCCCAAGAAAGTGTTATAGGCCCTCTGCTGGTTCTGATCTACAATGTGAGCACAAAGTCTTACCCTGATTATAAAAAGTTATAACAGAATAACCGTTTGACATAATAAGTTACATTTGATGCCGTTACATAGGTTAGTCTTACAAGTTTTTTTAAGACCACTTACGTTAGTGAATCTCAATGTGTGCTCCCTTGGTAGTTTGGATAATGTCGAGGCGGTATTCCAGTTCCCGCCAAGTGTTTTGTAACATGTGTTCTGTCACAGGGCCCACAGCAGCTTGTACCCTAGCCTTCAGTTCGTCGACGTCATCAACTGGTGTGACGAAGACTCTGCCCTTGTTATAGCCCCAGAAAAAAAGTCAAGGGGCGTAATGTCTGGAGAGCGGGGTCGCCAGGGTGTTGGACCGTTGCTTCCAACCCACCGATCCGGACATTACAGCCCTCTCCATACATTAGTAACGTAAGTGGTCTTAAAAAAACTAGTAACACTAACCTATGTAACGGCATCAAATGTAAATTATTAAGTCAAACGGTTATTCTCTAATAAATTGTAATAATGAGGTCAAAACTTTGTGTTCACCCTGTATATTAACGACATACGAGACAATCTGAGTAGCCCTATTAGATTGTTTGCTGATGACGCTGTCATTTACCGTCTGGTAAACTCATCAGATGATCAAAACGACTTGCAAAATGATTTAGATAAGATATCCGTATGGTGCGAAAAGTGGCAATTGACCATGAATAAAGAAAAGTGTGAAGTTATTCACATGAGTACTAAAAGAAATTGGCCAAGCGGTTCTAGGCGCTTCAGTACGGAGCCGCGTGACTGCTACGGTCGCTGATTCGAATCCTGCCTAGGGCATGGATGTGTGTGATGTGCTTAGGTCAGTTTGGTTTAATTAGTTCTAAGTTCTAGGGGACTGATGACCTGAGATGTTAAGTCCCATAGTGCTCAGAGACATTTGACCCATTTGAACCAACTAAAAGAAATCCGCAAAATTTCGATTACGCGATGAATCACACAAATCTGAAGGCTGTAAATCCAACTAACTACATAGGGACTACAAGTAGAAATGAACTGAAATGGAACGATCTCATAGATAACGTCGTGGGTCGAACAAACCAAAGACTGCTGTTCATTGGCAGAACACTTAGAAGGTGCAACAGGTCTACTAAACAGACTGCTTACACCACGCTTGTCCGCCCTATTATGGAGTATTGGTGTGCGGTGTGGGATCCGCATCAGGTGAGACTGACGGATGACATCGAAGAAGTACAAAGAAGGGCAGCTCGTTTCGTATTGAAATAGAGCAGATAGTGCCACAGACATGGTACGTGAATTGGAGTGGCAACCATTGAAACAAAGGCGTTTCTCGTTGCGACACGATCTTCTCATGAAATTTCAATCACCACTTTTCTCCCCCGATTGCGAAACCAGTCTGTTGGCACCCACCTACATAGGGAGAAATGATCATCACGATAAAATAGGAGAAATCAGGGCTCGCACAGAAAAATTTAAGTGCTCGTTTTTCAAAAATGGTTCAAATGGCTCTGAGCACTATGGAACTTAACATCTGAGGTCATCAGTCCACTAAGAACTACTCAAACTTAACTAAGGACATCACACACATCCATGCCCGAGGCAGGATTCGTACCTGCGACCGTAGCAGCAGCGCGGTTCCAGACTGAAGCACCTACAAGCGCTCGGCTACAGCGGTCGGCTATCAAGGCACTATGCAAAGTCTATAATGGTGTGGGCTGTTTACGTGGACTGGACAGGGTTCTCCGGTCCAACTGAACCGATCATCGACTGGAAATGATTATGAAACTTCCTCGCACATTAAAACTGTGTGCTGGACCGAGAGTCGAGCTCGGGACCTTTGCCTTTCGTGGGCAAGTGCTCAACCTACTGAGCTACCCAAGCTTGGATACCATTTGCAGCCATTCATGGACTCCACGTTTGAAACAGAGATGGAATTTTTATGTATGACAGTGCGCCATGTCACCAGGCCACAGCTGTTAATGATTGGTTTGAAAAACATTCTGGACAATGCGAGCGAATGATTTTACCATCCAGATCGCCCGAAATGAATCCCACCGAACATCTATGGCACATAATTGACAGGTCAGTTCGTGCACAAATTGTTGCATTGGAAACACTTTGCCAGGTATGGTTGGCTATAGAGGCAGCATGGCTCAGTATGAAGTTAAAATCTTCTGGGATATTACGCCGCGTCATGTTTCGACCTTTCGACCCCTCTGCTGGGATCTTCCTCAGGATCTTCTGGTGTCCACTACTGCTAGAACAGTGTTAGAACACTGGGGACATCTAACGACTTGTTGAGTGCATGCCATGTCGAAAACATAGGAAGATTGAGTTTAGCTTCCCGTCGACATTGAGGTCATTGGAGATTAATCACAACCTCGCATTGTGTCCAGGATGGAGAGGGAAATCAGACGTGCTGCTTTAAAGGAACCGTGCCGGCATCTGCCAGGAGCTATTTAAGGAAATCACGGGGAACCTAAATTTGGATGAGCGGACACTGGTTTGAACCGTCGTCCTCCCGAATGCGAGCCAGTGTGCTGACCACTGCACCACCTCGCTCGGTCGTGCCACGTCGAGCTACTGCATATGCCGAGCAAAAGGAGGTCCGACACTACATTAAGAGATATCTCGTGAGTCTCGTTACCTCAGTGTACATTCCTTACCTGCGCTTAGGGTGATGCGGTGATATTTTACAAACCTGCAGGGACGACAGAGAAACGCAAATGTATCAACGTGAGGTAAAGACCCAGGTCCCGAAACGACTAAATCAACAGAAGATTTTCATTTTTCGGGTACTCCTGACAGTGGGGTAACTGGAATGTGCAGAATATGGATGGAACAATCATTTGCAGCAAATACGTCTACGAAACATGGGTTCTAAAACGCATACCTTAAGAGCTATGCCCGTTTCATAGGTACCATTTGCTTCAAAGCAGCTAACAAGGGAACCTCCCCATCGCACCCCCCTCAGCTTTAGTTATAAGTTGGCACAGTGGATAGGCCTTGAAAAACTGAACACAGATCAATCGAGAAAACAGGAGGAAGTTGTGTGGAACTATGAAAAAAAAAAGCAAAATATTCAAACTGAGTAGTCCATGTGCAGGATAAGCAACATCTAGGAGATTGTGAGCTCAGGAGCGCCGTGGTCACGTGGTTAGCGTGAGCACCTGCGGAACGAGAGATCCTTGGTTCAAGTCTTCCCTCAAATGAAAATTTTAATTTCTTTATTTTCGCAAAGTTATGATCTGTCCGTTCATTCATTGACGTCTCTGATCACTGTAATAAGTTTAGTGTCTGTGTTTTGCGACCGCACCGCAAAACCGTGCGATTAGTAGACGAAAGGACGTGCCTCTCCAATGGGAACCGAAAACATTTGATCGCAAAATCATAGGTCAACCGATTCCTCCACGGGTAAACACGTCTGATATATTCCACACGACACTGGTGACGGCATGTGCGTCACATGACAGGAGTATGTTGTCGACCCACCTAACTTGTACACTTGGCGAAAGGGTAAAAAAATTCTTCTACCTTTCCCGGTTTAGGTTTTCTTGTGGATGTGATAATCACTCCCAAAAAAGTGATGAAAACATAAGAGTTTGTCACATAAACTGCAACAAATGAATGCAACAGTTTCACAGTCGCACAGCTTTCCCTGTGCTCTGTCAAAACGTATGTTTTTAACGTTTTTAAATTTTTCCGTGTGTAGACCGTCAAATCCTGCATATGTCCAAGCAAATCTGAACATGTCCTGTAATTTTGGAGAGCGAAGTTGATTATGTGTGAGTACCTGAACTTTGATAATTGTCTGAAAACAAAAAATTAAACTTTTCACTTGAGGGTAGACTTGAACCAAGGACCTCTCGTTCCGCATCTGCTCGCGCTAACCACGGGACCACGGCGCTCCTGAGCTCACAATCTCCTAGATGTTGCCTATCCTGCACATGGACTACTCAGTTTGTATATTTTGCTTTTTTTTTTTCATAGTTCCACACAACTTCTTCCTGTTTTCTCGATTGACCTGTGTTCAGTTTTTCAAGGCCTATCCACTGTGCCAACTTATAACTAAATCTGAGGGGGGTGCGATGGGGAGGTTCCCTTGTAAGAAGAATAGGTGTTCATATTTCTTAAGGTAGCCTGTTTAGCGGTAATGTTTGCTGGACTCGTTTTTGTTATTTAGGTCCATACTACCACTCTCAAAATACGAAAGCAAAGAGCTTGCAGTAAAAGAGATTTGTTTCACGGTATCGAAGGGGAAGAAGTGTTTATAGGGTTATGCATTGTAGATGCGATGTTTACTAGACTTTTTTGCTTCGAATAATAGTTGTCATCAGTCGTGGAACCTGATGTGGGACAAGAGTCTTTCTGTGAGACGCAAAGAGACCCTGTTTAAAACCTGTCTCCTGCCGATTTTGACATTCAGTATGCAGTACTGTGTAATTAGTAAGGCTGATTTAAGCAAGCTACAAGCATATAAAATGTAATTTGTTCGATCAGCCTTGCAGAAGAATAGGTGGTACAAAATTTGGAATGAAGACATCAGTTTAGAGATGGATGTGAATCTCTCAGTCACTGAAAGACAGAATACTGTACAGCTCAGGTGGTTTCGACATATGAAGAGGCTGAAGGATATCCGCCTGCCAAAACGATACTTGGATACAAATGTTTAGGTGAAAGAGCTATAGTATTACCCAGGGCAAGATGCATCGATCAGAATAAGGAAGATCTTAACACTAAAGGAGAAAACCGAGAAACAGTAACAAGTCAAGAAGTATATGACGAAAGCAAAATGGAGACAAATTGTTCATAAACACCCTATCCTGCTAACTGGAAAGACATGTAGGTAATGATAATATTATTTCTGAATACTGACCATTCCTCATGGGAAACACTGTGTGTACGAGAACTGTTATTAAGGGGCTCCGGAACGCCCTATACTTGCAATGTTAAAATAACGCTTATAAATTACATCTTTCCTCACAAAGTATTTGAGGTAGGAAGTTGAACTTTTTACAGATTATTTATTGGAATATGGGCTACAACTTAACACAGGGATTTTACAAAATTTTAGTTCAGTTATTAAAGATGATTTTTTTCAATTTAATGAAAATTCACAACATTTTTTTGCAATTTTTTATTTATATATTCAAAAATATACAGTTTTTTGGGAAAAGGCTGTGTTAAATTATGCAGAAGGTACTGTGTAACATTTACTGAAAGTCTGAAACAAATATGTTTGGAAGATCCTTAGAAAACATGTAATTAGTATGAGAAAATAAAAGTTTTGGGAATAGAGCGACAAAGATTGGATTAACTTTTTAGTGCATTCCAGGTCCATAGGATGGATTATCTTCATCCTCTGCAAACTCCTCCTCCAGCTTTCTCTTGTTCCTCCTCCTGTTTACTCTTGCTTGTATTTCTAGACTCTTTACAGCCCTGTCTGCAGCCCGAAACGTTCCTTGTCTAAAGCAAGCATCGCTCGTTGTTGTGTTCGTAGATTTTGCTACCATTTTCTTCAGTTGCAGTTACTGCAACACTGTTCCAAAAGGTGGTCATGTATGAACACTTATCACATTTCAGTTGTATTTCACTAGCAAGTCCTACGTGCTTTATTATGGAGAGTTCCAGACCAACTTCACTACAATGAATACATCTTACACAGTTTGAAAAAATTCCTTTGAGAACCGACATATCAAATATTTCATTCACATCCGATTCGCCCATAAAACATTCATAGTTTTCACTCATTGAACCAAGCTTCTTCTGTGAAGTATTTTCTTTCCCACTTTGACTGCTATGGGCAGGTGTACTTGAGAGGTTAGGTTCACTCACTTGGTTATCGTCTTTATTGTTTACAGTAATAACACATACCTTTGGCTTTCCAACATTTCTCCTTTTCTTAAAAGCCTTCAGAGGATTTCTAATAACTTTACTTTTACTCATTATTATACTTCAACAAAACAGAGACTCAAGAAACAGAAGTAATTACGAATATTTTAGAGATAACGACAGAGTAAATAAACATGAAACAATCGACAATCACACCAGCGATATATATTGAACCATCACAGGTTAGCCACAACACATACTTTATCTCACATCACTGAAATGTACCTGATGAACACGGACGTTAATAACAACACCATTTGACAGCAGTTTAACAGCGCCACAGTGGGTCACGCCCATGTAGAACACATTTCAAAAAAAAATTTAAAAATAGTTGTAGTCTTCGGAATTGAAGAAATTATATATCTATTAAAAGGTAGATTCAGAAAACGCAAAAAAGTAAAAATTGAACTTTTCATGATTTTGAGCCTTTCCGGAGCCCCTTAAGATTGTAGGGAAGACAACTTCGAGAGGAAAAAGAAATTCTGGTAAAAATAGGTTCTAAAACGCACATCTTAAGACTTATGACACTTGTGCGTCTTCGATACATTGAAACATATCTCTTCTACTGCAAGTGCTTCCGTACTCATATTTCGGTGGGGATATTATGGACCAAAACAAAACAACAATATGTCAAGTAAATATGGACTCCAAAATGTATACATTAAGAATTATGGGCCCTTGCTCAGTAGAAGAGACGGTTTCACAGTTCCGAAGTCCGCAGCTGGTGGTATAGGGGCTAGCATTGTTGCCTCTGGATCACGGGGTCCTGGGTTCGATTCCCAGCTGGGTTGAGGATTTTCTCTGCCTGGGGTTGTCCTATTCATTTCATCACCATCATCACTCGTGATGGTGTTCAACGAATAGGAGCGTGCAATGTCAGATCCCGTAATTGGGCGGATAGCTTAGAAAAATTAAAAAGTGAAATGGATAGGTTAAAGTTAGATGAAGTGCTAATTAGTGAAGTTCGGTGCAAGGAGGAACAAGACTTCTGGTCAGGTGAGTACAGGGTTAAAATACAAAATCAAATAGGGGCAACACAGAAGTCTATATGCCAACTAGCTCCGCAAATGTATGATGAGATAAAAGATATTATTCAGACAGTGAAGGGAGATGAAAATTTAATAGCCATGGGGGACTGGAATTCGATAGTAGGAAAAGGAAGAGAAGGAAAAGTAGTAGGTGAATATGGAATGGGGATAAGGAATGAAAGAGGAAGTCGCCTGGTGAAATTTTGCACAGAGCGTAACTTAATCATAGGTAACGCTTGGTTTAAGAATCATGAAAGAAGGTTGTGTACGTGGAATAGGGCTGAAAACACCGGAAGGTTTCAGATAGATTATGTAATGATAAGACAGAGATTTAGGAACTGGGTTTTAAATTCTAAGACATTTCCAGGGGCCAATGTGGACTTTACCACAATCTTTTGATTACAAACTGTACATTAAAGCTGAAGAAACTGCAAAAAGGTGGGAATTTAAGGAGATGGAATCTAACTAAAGCGGAAGAACCAGAGGTTGTAGAGAGTTTCAGAGAGAGCGTTAGGGTTATGAAACGTCCCCTTAGAAAAATTATATACGACTGTGCTTAAACTGACACACAATATTTTTTAGCGCAACGCAATCTGACTTTCAATAATCCCTACAAAAGAATGGCCCTGACTAACATTAACCTATACCTTTCACAAATCACTTACCTCAGAAAAACCTTCGTTACTCGAACTACTGCAATACAGCGAGCGCCACTACTGCCATCTAAATAAAAGATTCAAACTACGGAAGGCACTAACTACTGATAGGCATAGTTAGCAAATGAATAATTTTAATAGAGAACAAACAATGTATTTACCTTAATAGTCATAATTGACATCCAGTCTTACAAATTTCAAAACTCCGCCATCTCTCTCCCCACGTCCACCACTGCTGGCGGCTCACCTCCAACTGTGCAACGCTACGCGCTGTTAACATCCAACTCCCTAACACTACAATAGCGAATATTCCAACAATGCCAACCAGCCACAGACTGTACACAGCACAGCCAGTGATTTTCATACAGAGCGCTACGTAACGTTACCAATAAGAAAACATAAACAGCCTACTTACAGGGAACGATTGACAAGAACAGGGGAAAGGAATACAGTGGAAGAAGAGCGGCTAGCCTTGAGAGATGAAATAGTGAAGCCAGCAGAGGATCAATGAGGTAAAAAGACGAGAGCTAGTAGACGTCCTTGGGTAACAGAAGAGATATTGAATTTAACTGATGAAAGGAGAAAATATAAAAATGCAGAAAATGTAGCAGGCAAAAAGGAAATCCAAGTATAGATGGCTAGAGGACAAATGTAAGGACGTAGAGGCATATATCACTAAGGGTAAGATAGATACTGCCTACAGGAAAATTGAAGAGACCTTTGGAGAAAAAAGAACCACTTGTACGAATATCGAGAGCTCAGGTGGAAAACCAGTTCTAAGCAAAGAAGGGAAACCAGAAAGGTGGAAGGCGTATATACAGAACAAGTGCGATGTACTCGAGGGCAACATTACGGAATTGGAAGAGAACGTAGATGAAGATGAAATGGGAGATACGATACTGCGCCAAGAATTTGACAGAACACTGAAAGACCTAAGTCGAAGCAAGGCCCTGGGAGTAGACAACATTCCATTAGAACTACTGATAGCCTTTGGTGAGCCAGCCATGACAAAACTCTACCATCTCGTAAGCAAGATGTATGAGACAGGCGAAATACCCTCAAACTTCAAGAAGAATATAATAATTACCATCCCAAAGAAAGGAGGTGTTGACAGATGTGAAAAGTACCGAACTATCAGTTTAATAAGCCACGGCTGCAATATACTAACGCGAATTCTTTACAGACGAATGGAAAAACTAGTAGAAGCCGACCACGGGGAAGATCAGTTTGGATTCCGTAGAAATATTGGAACACGTGAGGCAATACTGACCCTACGACTTATCTTACAATCTAGATTAAGGAAAGGCAAAGCTACATTTCTAGCATTTGTAGACTTAGAGAAAGCTTTTGACAATGTTGACTAGAATACTCTCTTTCAAATTCTGAAGGTGGCAGGGGTAAAATACAGGGAGCGAAAGGCTATTTACAATTTGTAGACAAACCAGATGGCAGTTATAAGAGTCAAGGGCCATGAAAGGGAAGCAGGGGTTGGGAAGGGAGTGAGACAGAGTTGTAGCCTCTCCCCGATGTTATTCAGTCTGTATATTGAGCAAGCAGTAAAGAAAACAAAAGAAAAATCTGGAGGAAGAATTAAAATCCATGGAGAAAAAATAAAGTTTTTGAAGTTTGGTGACGACATTGTAATTCTGTCAGAGACAGTAAAGGACCTGGAAGAGCAGTTGAACAGAATGGACAGTGTATTGAAAGGAGGGTATAAGATGAACATCAACAAAAGCAAAACGAGGATTATGGAATGTTGTCGAATTAAATCAGGAGTTGCTGAAGGAATTAGATTATGAAATGAGACACTTAAAGTAGTGGATGAGTTTTGCTATTTAGGGAGCAATTTAACTGACCATGGTCGAGGTAGAGAGGATGTAAAATGTAGACTGGCAATGGCAAGAAAAGCGTTTCTGAAGATTTTATTAACATCGAGTATAGATAAGTGTCAGGAACTCTTATCTGAAGGTATTTGTATGGAATGTAGCCATGTATGGACGTGAAACATGGACGGGAAGTAGTTTAGACAAGAAGAGAATAGAACTTTCGAATTGTGGTGCTACAGAAAAATACTGAAGATTAGGTGGGTAGATCACGTAACTAATGAGGAGGTACTGAATAGAATGCAGAGTAGAGGAATTTGTAGCACAACTTGACCAGAAGGAGGGATCGATTGGTAAGATATGTTCTGAGGCATCAAGGGATCACCAAGTTGGAACTGGAAGACAGCATGGAGGGTAAAAATCGTAGAAAGAGCGCAAGAGATGAATACGCTAAGCAGATTCAGAAGGATGGAGGGTGCAGTAAGTACTGGGAGATGAAGAAGCTTGCACAGGATAGAGTAGCATGGAGAGCTGCATCAAACCAGTCTCTGGACTGAAGATTAGAACAAGAACAACAATATCATTCGTGACAGCGGCTGGATTGGACTGTGTAAAAAATGGGACTCTGGAGAAATTGGGACTTCATACGGGTGCTGATGACAGTGCAAAAGATGGGCCAAATGGCTCTGAGCACGATGGGACTTAAGATCTTTGGTCGTGAGTCCCCTAGAACTTAGAACTAGTTAAACCTAACCAACCTAAGGACATCACACACATGCATGCCCGAGGCAGGATTCGAACCTGCGACCGTAGCAGTCGCGCAGTTCCGGACTGAGCGCCTAGAACCGCTAGACCACCGTGGCCGGCGATGACAGTGCAGATGAGCGCCCCACAAACCAAACATCCCCATCACAGTTCCGAAGACGAACAAGCCCTAATAGCTCATAATTTACGCATTTTAGATCCCAAGTTAACTAGACTTTTTTCTTGTGTTGGTCCACACTACCACCTCCGAAAGGTATCTATCCTACAATCGTCGCAACATCGGTACCAGCACACGTAGAGCTATCAGAATGATTTTCGCTTATTAACTTCGGAATCGGTCGTTTCCATACCAGGGTTTTACCTCAAATTTATACATTTATCCTTCTCCATCATCCTTGAAGATTTGTAACATCGTCATGGAATCACTACATATAAGGAAATGTTACACAGCAAGTTACTCATTCAGAAAATGCATTTGTAAGGTGGTGCGACGCCACGTGTGAGAAGGAGAAGCACCTACCAGCACATGCCGCTATTCGACAGCAATAGGAACATGGTGTACCCAAACTGAGGTTTGTCCTTCAGCGATGATGCTGTCCGCACTGGGGAGGATCCCAAGTCTGTCATGCAAAATATACAATTCATGAGTTCAGCAGGGACATACTCAAAACCGCGGTGTACTGTATTTCAATGGCGCCACGTGACTAGCGCCCGAGAGGACAGCAAACTTGTACACTCGGCCGTGCGAGATCACACATCACATACGCCGAGTCTGGAAACGGGATTGCTTGCAGGAAAACAAGTATCAACACGGAGAGTGCGACGACGTCTCGTCCACCACGGACAGTCATACAAGGTGACCATTATTTTTGCTTGCCTTTGACGTGGCAGCAGGGTGAGAAAAGACGTTAAACGTACAACACACATCTGTTCCAATCGTCACATACTCAGAAATAAACAACAAAATATTTGTTTCGGTTTTCTAATCACACGGAAGTATAAATAACATCGAATATCGCACAACATACTTGCATTACATTCAAAAGAAACTCCAAGAATCAGTTAACAAGGCTACAATAAAAAATAGATTCTATCGCAGTAATGTAAGCTGTCCTGTTAATCTGCTTATCGTCCACTTTTCACTGCCACACACGGCTACACTCCATACAAATACTTTCAGAAACGACTTCCTTAAACTTGAATCTGTACTTGACGTTAACAAATTTCTCTTGTTCAGAAACGCTTTCCTTGCCATTTCCAGTCTACATTTTATATCCGCTCTAATTCGACCATCATCATTTATTTTCCTCCACAAACACCAAAACTCATTTACTACTTTAAGCGTCTCATTCCCTAATCTAATTCCCTTAGCATCACCTGATTTAATTCGACTACATTCCCTCTTCCTCGTTTTGCTTTTGTTCATGTTCATCTTATATCCTCCTTTCAGTACACTGCCCATTCCGTTCAACTGCTCCTCCAGGTCCTTTGATGTCTCTGGCAATACTACAAAGTTTCTATTTCTTCAACATGGATTTTAATTCCTACTCCAAATTTTAAAAAAATGGCTCTGAGCACTATGGGACTCAACAGCTGAGGTCATCAGTCCCCTAGAACTTAGAACTACTTAAACCTAACTAACGTAAGGACATCACAAACATCCATACCCGAGACAGGATTCGAACCTGCGACCGTAGCGGTCTTGCAGTTCCATACTGCAGCGCCTTTAACCGCACGGCCACTTCGGCCGGCTCCAAATTTTACTTTTGTTTCTTTTACTGCTTGCTCGATATACTGACTGAATAACATCTGGTATAGACTACAATCCTTTCTCACTCCCTTCCCAACCACTGCTTCCCTTTCGTACCCCTCGACTCTTATAACTGCCATCTGGTTTCTGTACAAATTGTAAATAGCATCTCGCTCCCTGCATTTGACGTCTGTCACCTTCAGATCAAAGACCAAGGGGAATTTTTATGCTTCTTAAAATATCTTTATTTGTTCATCAACATCAACTTCAGAGTAATTCCTCTCGGATGTACTACACTTGTACCATCTCTTTTACAAAGTTGAAAAGCCGGCCGCGGTGGCCGAGCGGTTCTAGGCGCTTCACTCCGGAACCACGCGACTGCTACGGCCGCAGGTTCGAATCCTGCCTCGGGCATGGATGTGTGTGACGTCCTTAGGTTAGTTAGGTTTAAGTAGTTCTAAGTTCTAGGGGACTGATGACGTCAGAGATTAAGTCCCATAGTGCTTAGAGCCATTTCCAAACTTGGAAACACTCGTGGAGCTTATTTTTCCTTATATCACATTTTACGGACTATGAGAAGCTACGGACTATAAGATGCACTTTAATTCCTAAGGATTTTTTCTTCAATAAATAACATTTTTACCATTTTTATTATTAGATTGCAAGGCCAGACCAAAAGGATTTCTGGTTATAAAACCGAACTGACCTTAAAATCCCTTAAAGTCGTCATCTTGTAGTTTTGGCCATCTACGAATCCGTCCTCTATCTGCACATTTAGTCTTCCTCAGTTCTTCTTTAGAAGGCCGTCAATCGCGAACGGTTTTTTACTGTAGGTGGAGGGCCGAATTGCAGCTCAGCTTCTTTGTATTCGTGTTCCTCTGCAAATGCTATTACTTTCAGTTTATAGCCAACATTATATGAATGCCTTTCATGTTTTTCGCCTTACTAAATGAGCTACTGACTAAAATATTGTACCATTACTGATAACACAAACCACTTTCAGCTCAAGTTCACCGGCACCGTAGACTGCGATGACGTATCATACGCCAGACATTGTTCTGGGTTTGTGATGGCGAGGGTGCGAGGCAGACATTGTTAGTAGACTTGTGAATGCCCGCAATTCGTGTTCGTCGTATCGGAGGACTGCTGCTGCCAGTTGAACCCAGTGTTGCCACATAGAGATAGGTTTCCTGCGAATAAATGGCCATTTTTTTAATACTGGCGGGACCCTGAAATCAAACGCTGGACATTTTTATACTAATTTCGAGTATTAGACGCAGAGAGAATTTTTGAGGGAGTTTTTCGAAGGAAAAATTGCATTTTATAGTCCGTAAACTATGGTAATGTACAGTCTTTTTATGGATTCTGTTTTTACCTCATCAATGCTGGAAAAACAAAGTCGTTTCATGGTTCACTTCAGCCTCGGGAATAGAAAGAAGTCGCAGAGGGTGATTTCCGGCGAATACGTGGCTGAGGCAACACAACAATTTTGTTTTTGCCAAAAAAAAAAAAAAAAAAAACGCTAACAAGCATTGATGAGTGAGCGGGAGTATTACCGTATTACCGTGACGCAATTTCCACGACTGGTTTTGCCACAGTGGTGGCTGTCTTCTTCGGATTGCTTCATGAAAACGGCGCCTAGCTTACAGGTAGTATTCCTTGTTGACTGTACGACCGTAAGGCAGGGACTCTTGATGCGCTATCGCACTGTAATCGAAAAAAGTACTGAGAAGAACCTTCACTTGTGATCGAGTTCGTCGAACTTTTTTTTCAGTTTTGCCTCTTCAAGCAGTTTCCATTGGGACGACCAAACCTCGTTTTCGACATCATACCCACATATCAATGTTTCGTCACCTGATATAACTTGATTTAGAAGTTTTTGACCGCTGTGGACTTCATGCAGCAATCCCTTAGCGATGTCTACCCCATATCATTTCTAGTCGAAGTTCAACATTTTCGAAACTAACTTTGCTGCTACACGCTTCATGTCCAAAATAGCAGAAAAAATTACTTGGCATGGGGCCAACAGCATTGGCAACCACTCTGACGGCGATCGGCGGCTTTCCAGAACAATGTTCTTTACTTCTTCACACTGTCGTTAGTAATTGTGTGCTAGTACGTCCAGGGCGGTCGTCCTATTCAATGTCTTCTCGATCCTCTTTGAGACGTTGATATCACTTGTGTACTCTTACTCGTAGTATTTTCGCCAAAAGCCACAGTCAAAACTTCGAATACGGTGCAGCTCTTTATTCCACTTCTCGACCAAAATTTAATGCAAATTATTTGGTCTGTCTGTTTCGTAAGTAAAAATTCGCCGAGTACTCGAAAACACGTACAACCTCTTGGACCGTCAACAATAGCTGAAAATGCAAACATACATGAGGAACATGTGTACAAAGAAGATAAAAATAGTTTAGGAAATCAGGCGTACTACGTGAAACGCCCCCTTAGAAAAATTAATGAATTACTGTGCTGAAAACGTCTTACATTATTTGATTTTCAAACAGCTGAGGAGAACTGAACGTACTCAGACATTTCGCTCTTTACCTATTCTGATCAACACTAAACTGACACACAATATTTTTAGCGCAACGCAATCTGACTTTCAATAATCCCTACAAAACAATGGCCCTGACTAACATTAACCTATACCTTTCACGAATCACTTACCTCACAAAAATCTTCGTTACTCGAACTACTGCACTACAGCGAGCGCCACTACTGCCAGCTAAATAAAAGATTCAAACTACTGAAGGCATTAACTACTGATAGGCATAGTTGGCAAATGAAAGATTTTAATAGAGAACAAACAATGTATTTACCTTAATAGTGTTCAAAAGTCATAACATATATAGCAGTCCATGATATCCAATATTACAAATTTACTGTCTCTGATGGACACACGTCCAGATCGTCCGCTCCCAATACTCCGCCATCTCTCTCCCCACATCCATCACTGCTGGCGGCTCACCTCCGACTGCGCAACGCTACGCGCTGTTCACATCCAACTGCCCAACACTACAATAGCAAGTATTCCAACAATGCAAACCATTCACAGCCTTCACACCGCACAGTCAGTGATTTTCATATAGAGCGCTATGTGGCGTTACCGACATAAAAACCTAAACAGCCTACTTACATATGTAAGTCGCGAAATTAAAAAAATTCCCACAAGCAGTCTTGTCGGAGGAACATCCGCAACTGAGCATTATACCAGAGGTTGAAAATATCGCTACAGTTGTAAGGTTCTTCTGTACAACACACGACCGGTTCCGGGCTCTTATACGCTCATCTTCAGGTGTCATAACTTGGTGCCGTGCCCCGAGCGCCGCGGTGGACGTGTACAAGATTCGGTGTGCCACCAACGAGCGCAGAGCATGCTCGGGGTCACAGCACCAAGTTACGGCACCTGAAGATGGGCGTATAAGAGCCCGAAACCGGTCGTGTGTTATACAAAAGAACCCTACGACTGTAGCGGTATTTTCAAACTCTGGTAAAAATTTGCCGTTACTTTTTGATTAAACCTGGTATGTGTGATGTCATGTTGGTACTCACCACGTCCGGCCCTCCAGGGCGGCACCACGGTGAGGGTGGCGGTGCTGGCGCCCACGTGGTGCCGCAGGCTGGCGCATCTCCGGCTCACCCTCACACGTGTCGTCTTCACCGCGCCGGGGTCCTGGAACACAGGAGAAGGCAGGCTGTCACACCAGACCAGGAAGGGGCACTGTCAAGCCTTCTACTTCCCTTCAGCCAAAACACACGGAACACGCATCTAGTAGTTGTGGACCGAGCGAGGTGGCGGAGTGGTTAGCACACTGGACTCACATACGGGAGGGCCATGGTTCAAACCCGCGCGCGGCTATCCTGATTTAGATTTTCCGTAATTTTCCTGAATCGCTTCAGGCAAATGCTGGGATGGTTCCTTTGAAAGGGCACGGCCGCTTCCGTTGCCAATCCTTCCCTAATCCTATGGGACCGATGACCTCGCTGTCAGATCTCCTTCCCCGAATCAACCAACCATTCTAGTGATCCTGTGTGTCTGCAAAACATGCTCAAGCTCATTACTGTTTACAAAACTAAGGCAAAGAGGTGAGATACGCAGTATGAGAGTCATTCAATAATTAAAGAGACAAATTGGTCTTGAGAAAAAAGTGTTAGTACAGCAAATTTGGTACTTTTATGGCTTTAAGTTGGCATCAATGGGATGAGCCTTGATCAGCTGATGTATCAACATTGTTTTGTTTATACCCTCAAAAATACATTTCAAGATGGTGAGTCCATCTGACCAACTGCGACATGGTCGCGTATACAAACAGTGATCCAATAATGTCAAATCGTTTATTCCAGTCTTTGATCACAATATGAATTCTTTAGACGATGACGGGTTTCAGTCCGTAATGACCATCCTCAGATCTTTTTTACACCATGGTGTAGGACATGGTGTAAAAAAGATATTAGGATGGTCATTACGGACTGAAACCCGTCATCGTCTAAAGAATTCATATTGTGATCAAAGACTGAAGTAGAAAACATTTGAGTCCATTTGACACGTTCATATTAGTTGACAAACGTTCCGTTATTCGTTTTTTACTTGCTGAAGGCGAGAAACAAGTGAATTTATACTGTAGAATATCTAATGGTTATGGTGGAGATTGTATGAATCGTGCACATTTTTACAAGTGGGTAGAGCAGTTCAAAAATGGTCGCGAGTCAGTGAGTGACGAACACCGTTCTGGCCGACCAGTTGCAGTTTCAACTCCCTCGCTTGAAAGTCGAATTGATGACATTATTCGTGCCGACCGCCGTGTGAGTGTGGAAATGATAGTTGATAAGGTTTAAGTTAGTACTGTTACAGTTTATAACTTTATCTGTAACAAGTTGAAGTACCGCAAAACATGTGCAAGATGGGTCCCAAAGGAGTTGACGTGGCTACACAAGGAATCAAGGTTGAGAGTGTGCACAGAGCTAAAGGAACGTTATGAAAGAGAAGGTGAGCGCATCCTCAACAAAATTTTAACTTGCGATGAAACTTGAGTTCAGTATTATGAGCCAGAATCAAAAAGACAAAGCACGGAGTGGAAGCACACCAACTCACCCGTCAAGATAATATCCAAAACCCAAGCATCAGCAGGAAAAGTCATGTTGACGGGCCGGCCGGAGTGGCCGAGCGGTTCTAGGCGCTACAGTCTGGAACCACGCTACCGCTACGGTCGCAGGTTCGAATCCTGCCTAGGGCGTGGATGTGTGTGATGTCCTTGGGTTAGTTACGTTTAAGTAGTTCTAAGTTTTATGGGACTGATGATCCCAGAAGCTAGTCCCATAGTGCTCAGAGCCATGTTGACGGTTTTTTGGGATGCTGATGGTCCAATTTATTGTGACTGTCTCGAAGAGCAGCGTACAATGAACAGCCAACACTACTCCGATCTGCTTTTAAACAAGGTGAAGCCAGCCATGAGAGAGAGAGGCCGTGGATCTCAGAGGAGAGGTGTGATTCTCCAGCAAGACAACGCAGATCCTCATATTGCTCAACTAACCCGTGAAACCATCGACAAAATGGGCTAGAAAATACTGCCTCATCCCCTTACAGAGCTGACTTAGCACCTAGTGATCTCCATTTTTCTGGTGCACTGAAGGAAGCATTACGTGTGACGAGGTTCCAGGACAACGAGGACGTGAAAAAGTTTGAGGGAAATTGGTTCAAACATCAAGATAAAGAGTTCTTTGCACCTGGAATAAAAAAGCTTGTAGCCCGTTGGAACAGGTGCATAAATGTTGAAGGGGGTTATGTTGAAAAGTACAAAAATTACTGTAAAAATAAACGCTTATTTCTCCAGACCAGTTTGTCTCTTTAATTATTGAATGACCCTCGTAAATTTTTAAATCAATGCCTATTGACAAACCGAAAGTAAGGTAAATTAGAATGTCAGTGACGTTTATTGGAGGATTCTGGTGCAGGTTATGTAGGACATATCGTACACTCCTGGAAATTGAAATAAGAACACCGTGAATTCATTGTCCCAGGAAGGGGAAACTTTATTGACACATTCCTGGGGTCAGATACATCACATGATCACACTGACAGAACCACAGGCACATAGACACAGGCAACAGAGCATGCACAATGTCGGCACTAGTACAGTGTATATCCACCTTTCGCAGCAATGCAGGCTGCTATTCTCCCATGGAGACGATCGTAGAGATGCTGGATGTAGTCCTGTAGAACGGCTTGCCATGCCATTTCCACCTGGCGCCTCAGTTGGACCAGCGTTCGTGCTGGACGTGCAGACCGCGTGAGACGACGCTTCATCCAGTCCCAAAGATGCTCAATGGGGGACAGATCCGGAGATCTTGCTGGCCAGGGTAGTTGACTTACACCTTCTAGAGCACGTTGGGTGGCACGGGATACATGCGGACGTGCATTGTCCTGTTGGAACAGCAAGTTCCCTTGCCGGTCTAGGAATGGTAGAACGATGGGTTCGATGACGGTTTGGATGTACCGTGCACTATTCAGTGTCCCCTCGACGATCACCAGTGGTGTACGGCCAGTGTAGGAGATCGCTCCCCACACCATGATGCCGGGTGTTGGCCCTGTGTGCCTTGGTCGTATGCAGTCCTGATTGTGGCGCTCACCTGCACGGCGCCAAACACGCATACGACCATCATTGGCACCAAGGCAGAAGCGACTCTCATCACTGAAGACGACACGTCTCCATTCGTCCCTCCATTCACGCCTGTCGTGACACCACTGGAGGCGGGCTGCACGATGTTGGGGCGTGAGCGGAAGACGGCCTAACGGTGTGCGGAACCGTAGCCCAGCTTCATGGAGACGGTTGCGAATGGTCCTCGCCGATACCCCAGGAGCAACAGTGTCCCTAATTTGCTGGGAAGTGGCGGTGCGGTCCCCTACGGCACTGCGTAGGATCCTACGGTCTTGGCGTGCATCCGTGCGTCGCTGCGGTCCGGTCCCAGGTCGACGGGCACGTGCACCTTCCGCCGACCACTGGCGACAACATCGATGTACTGTGGAGACCTCACGCCCCACGTGTTGAGCAATTCGGCGGTACGTCCACCCGGCCTCCCGCATGCCCACTATACACCCTCGCTCAAAGTCCGTCAACTGCACATACGGTTCACGTCCACGCTGTCGCGGCATGCTACCAGTGTTAAAGACTGCGATGGAGCTCCGTATGCCACGGCAAACTGGCTGACACTGACGGCGGCGGTGCACAAATGCTGCGCAGCTAGCGCCATTCGACGGCCAACACCGCGGTTCCTGGTGTGTCCGCTGTGCCGTGCGTGTGATCATTGCTTGTACAGCCCTCTCGCAGTGTCCGGAGCAAGTATGGTGGGTCTGACACACCGGTGTCAATGTGTTCTTTTTTCCATTTCCAGGAGTGTATTTGCAATAGTTCCTACACCGACACTTGTGCAATACCTGCGGTAGCAGACACTAAAGAAGATCGCAAGTGCATACAGTGGTCATGTGGATTCTAAGCAATAACGAGACAACACAGATTGTGTTAAAAATGACCACCGGCAGCAACAGTACACGCTTGCAGTCTGGTGTGGAACGACTGCTACACACGTGCTAGCGTTTCAGCGGAGAATGTTCGAGTAGGCTGCAGTAATACGTGGTTGCATTTCATCGGATGTAGCCGGTATGTCCTTGTGGACGGCATCTTTCAGCTTTCCCCACAGGAAAAGTCTACAGGTGTCAAATCCAGTGAACAGGTCGGCCAAGGTGCAAGTCCTTGTCGCCCGATCCAACGATTTGGAAACAATACGTGAAGACATGCTGTGGTACATCGTGCACTACGGGCTGGACAGCAGTCATACTGGTGACAGGAACTTCAGAGGAACGTCTTCTGTCATCCAAGGAAAATAGTCTATTCAGAGGCCGCGATACTTGTGCATGTATTTCTTCTACGAAAAACGGGACTATGAGCTGATGATTCTCTATCCTAGGCCACACGTTTACACTCCATGGACGCAGACGTTACACCTGACGAAGCGAATGAGGTTTCTCAACAGACCAATAGTGCCTGTTTCGGCTGTTTACTTGGCCTTGTTTGGTAAATGTGGCTCCATCATTAAAGAAATGATACAGTATCTGATCAAAGGTATCCGGACACCTGGCTGAAAATGACTTACAGGTTCGTGGCGCCCTCCATCGGTAATGCTGGAATTCAATATTATGTTGGCCCACACTTAGCCTTGATGACAGCTTCCACTCTCGCAGGAATACGTTCAGTCAGGTGTTGGAAGGTTTCTTGGGGAATGACAGCCCATTTTTCACGGATTGCTGCACTGAGGAGAGGTATCGATGTCGGTCGGTGAGGCCCGGCACGAAGTCGGCGTTCGAAAACATCCCTATGGTGTTATATAGGATTCAGGTCAGGACTCTGTGGAGGCCAGTACATTACAGGGATGTTGTTGTCGTGTAACCACTCCGCCACAGGCCGTGCATTATGAACAGGTCCTCGATCGTGTTGAAAGATGCAATCGCCACCCCCAAATTGCTCTTCAATAGTAAGAAGCAAGAAGGTGCTTCAAACATCTGTGCTGTGATCCAGCCAAAAATGGGGTGCACGCCCCCTCCATGAAAAACACGACCACACCATAACACCACCGCCTTGGAATTTTAATGTTAGCACTACAGGCGCTGGCAGATGACGTTCACCGGGCGTTCGCCATACCCACACCCTGCCGTCGGATCGCCACACAACGTTTTTCCACTGTGTCAGTCGTCTAGTGTTTACGCTCCTTACACCGAGAGAGGCGTCGTTTGGCATTTACCGGCGTGATGTGTGGCTTATCAGCAGCCGGTTCTCACCTCCAACCTAACTGTCATAGTTCTTGCAGTGGATTCAGATGCAGTCTGGAATTCCTGTGTGATGGCCTGGATAGATGTCTGCCTATTACACTTTACGATCAACTGACGGCGGTCTCTGTCAGTCAACAGACGAGGTCGGCCTGTACGCTTTTGTGCTGTACGTGTCCCTTCACGTTTCCACTTCACTATCACGTCGGAAACAGTGGACCTAGGGACGTTTAGGAGTGTGGAAATCTCGCGTACAGACGTAGGACACAAGTGACACCCAATCACCTGACCACGTTCGAAGTCCGTGAGTTCCACGGAGCGCCCCATTCTGCTCTCTCACGATGTCTAATGACTACTGAGGTCGCTGATATGGAGTACCTGGCAGTAGGTGGCAGCACAATGCACCTAATATGAAGAACGTGTGTTTTTGAGGGTGTCCGGATACTTTTGACCACATAGTCTACATCTGGAGTGTCCTGCCTTAGTATCCATGTACTGAAGTTAACACGATTCTCACAATCGTTTCCATGCAGGTCTTAATGGAGAGAGGTGTGACAGAGATGGAACTTACGTCGACGAAGAATGCATTGCCACTTCCTCATGCGAGGGCGCAGGAGCTAATGTGCGGATCAACTGCAACAGCAGCAAGAGCATAAATTCCCCTCCTCTTCTATCTTTGCTTGTTTCCTTCTGTTACGTTGTGTAGGTGTTAGACTACCATTTTCACGTGAGTAACTGAAGAGGCTATTAAATAATTGCCGAGATGGTTGACATCTATTGGGACATCTTGCTGCATACACTGTACAAGAACGAACTGCATTCTTCGCACACTCTCCACATACCATGAGCATGCTGGGTTTTTCTGCCCGCCGTCCTCTCACGACCTACTGCTTTGAGTGGCACACAGTAACTAACCAACTAGCAAGTCACAGTGCACCCAAGGAACATGTAGACACAGTGTACGCAAACACAACAACATCATACCTAGCAGCTACACAGGTCTAATGGCACAAAGAAGTGTACGAGGTGTGGCTAGAAAAAAACCGGACTACTACTGGTGAAACAATAAAACGAATGCAATAAGGCTGAAAGTCGCGTCGCCTGTCACGTGACTCTCGCTCCGCCTACTGCTCGAGTTTCATCTGCCTCCTGCACTCAGTCTGCCCGTGGCGTCTGTTTTAAGTAGTTGACGTTTTGTCTGTGCGTCGCAAAATGTTGAGTGTACGGAAAGAACAGCGTGTTAACATCAAATTTTGTTTCAAACTAGGAAAATCTGCAAGTGAAACGTTTGTAATGTTACAACAAGTGTACGGCGATGATTGTTTATCGCGAACACAAGTGTCTGAGTGGTTTAAACGATTTAAAGATGGCCGCGAAGACACCAGTGATGACACTCGCACTGGCAGACCATTGTCAGCAAAAACTGATGCAAACATTGAAAAAATCGGTAAACTTGTTCGACAAGATCGCCGTTTAACAATCAGAGCAGTGTCTGAGTTAACAGGAGTTGACAAGGAAAGTGTTAGGCAGATTCTTCATGAAAGTTTCAACATGAACAAAGTGCGTTCAAAAATGGTTCCAAAGTGTCTCACAATTGAAGGAACGCCGAAGAATGATTTGTTCTGACATCCTGGAAAACATTGGAAGTGATCCCACCTTCTTACAAAATGTTATTACTTGCGATGAATCGTGGTTTTTTACTTACGATCCCGAAACTAAACGCCAATCGATGCATTGGAAAACTCCTGGTTCTCCACGACAAAAAAAAGCACGAATGTCAAAATCGAAATTCAAGGCAATGATGATTGTTTTTATTGACATCAAAGAGATTGTGCACATTGATTGGGTACCAGAGGGACAAACAGTGAATCAGCATTACTACATTAGCGTCCTGGCTACCCTACGTGAGCGAGTACGGAGAAAACGGAACGGTTTGTGGAGAAAAAAGTCACGGATCCTTCACCAAGACAATGCCCCAGCTCACAGTGCGTTGTCAGTGAAGACGTTTTTGGCAAAACACAACATTCCCATCTTAGATCATCCACCCTACTCACCTGATTTGGTCCCCTGTGACTTTTTTCTTTTCCCTAAAGTCAAGTCAGCTTTGAAAGGAACTAGATTTGAGACTGTTGAAGCAGTAAAAGAAAAAGCGACGGAAGTAATGTATGGACTTACCGAAAATGATCTGCAGCATTGCTATGAACAGTGGAAAATTCGTATGGAGCGGTGTAGAGACCGAGGAGGAGAGTACATTGAAGGAGATAACATGAAATTGTAAATAATTGTAAATAAATGTTTTTTCCAGCATCAGTCCGGTTTTTTTCTAGCCGCACCTCGTAAGTGTGGAAACCTCTGAAAATACCATTCGCACTATAGTCTTCCTACGAACACTACTGACATTCTAATTTACCCTAATATTAGTATGTTAAATGTCAATCGTCCAACAGCCTTGTCGCAGTGGTAACACCGGGTCCCGTCAGAACACAGAAGTTAAGCGCTGTCGAGCTGGGCTACCACTTGGATGGGTGACCATCCGGTCTGCCGAGCGCTGTTGGCAAGCGGGGTGCAGTCAGCCCTTGTGAAGCAAACTGAGGAGCTGCTTGACTGAGAAGTAGCGGCTCCGGTCACAGAAACTGACATACGGCTGGGAGAGCGGTGTGCTGACCGCATAGCCCTCATATCAGCATCCAGAGACGGCTGTGGGCTGAGGATGACACGGCGGCCGGTCGGTACTGTTGGGCCTTCATGGCCTGTTCAGGCGAAATTTAGTTTGGTTTTTCAAATGTTAATAGACATTGTTCGGTTTAAAAAGCGTATATTGGTATAAAAATACACTTTCTAAGTATTATTGCATTCTGATTATTGGCTAACAATACGGGTCCCAAACTACCAATGCATTTTGTGAAAACCGCACATCAATGCCAGTTCCCATTTTCGCAATATTTGCGGAGCAAGTGTTGGGTGATCACCCCGTATGTACAAGGTGATGCACCAAGATATGGCTACGCGGGATTAGCCGAGCGGTCTGAGGCGCTGCAGTCCTGGACTGTGCGGCTCATCCCGGCGGAGGTTCGAGTCCTCCCTCGGGCATGGGTGTGTGTGTAAGCTTAGGGGCTGATGACCTTAGCAGTTAAGTCCCATAAGATTTCACACACATTTGAACATTTTTGAACCAAGATGCGCAAATATTTTAATATGTTATTGTACAAGTAAAACTAAGGAAAAAAGTCCATATAAACCCAGGTCCGCATATGTTTAGTTACGGAGTTACGGTTAGTAAAAGATTTTGCGTGAAATTTAGAAACTTCGCTACACGAAGTCAACGCAAAACTGTACAAGGTTAAAGCAAAGCACGATTTCCATGTACTTTGTTGTTACTGATCTGCTTAATCCAATAAAACATCTCGCAGACGTGTATCTGCAGCAGTTTTCCAGAACATCGAGAGAAGTAAAGATGTAATTTCGTACAATTTTTAATTATTTAACTACTTGGCCAAGATTGTTTTTTAAATTCCAGACAATTGCACAAAATTTTCAACAGAAGTTATAGACAAATTAACTTTGAAAAAAATGATGGTAAAAACGTTAACTGAAACTGTATGAATGAGTCATATAACCTGCTTTTATTAATAATACAGCACACGTTAATTCATGCTAAACCGGAGAAAAATAAAACTCAGTATTAAGGAGGTTGTACAGTGTAGATGCAATTTCACAAACAGAAACAACCCACTAACGGCTGGCAACAATGACATAAACGTGTCTACGTTGTTAATGGAAAGTAAACAAATTTACTTGTATAACAATCTTTGATTCCTTGAATATTGCAGATACACCTCTGGGACATGTTTTATTACATCCACCAAACCAATAACAACAAAATAAATGGAAACCGTGGTTTACTTTAACCTCAGACAGTTATGCGATAGCTTCATACTAGTGAAGTTGCTAAATTCCAGGCAGAATCTTTTATTAGCCGTAACTCAACTAAACACTTGCGGACCTATGTTTATACGAACTTATTTCTTTAGTTTCACTTGTAGAGTAACATACACTCCTGGCCATTAAAATTGCTACACCACGAAGATGACGTGCTACAGACGTGAAATTTAACCGACAGCAAGAAGATGCTGTGATATGCAAATGATTAGCTTTCCGGAGCATTCACACAACGTTGGCGACGGTGGCAACACCTACAACGTGCTGACATCAGGAAAGTTTCCAACCGATTTCTCATACACAACGTTGTTGTGATGCCTCGTGTAAGGAGGAGAAATGTGTACCATCACGTTTCCGACTTTCATAAAGATCGGATTGTAGCCTATCGCAATTGCGGTTTATCGTGTCGCGACATTGCTGCTCGCGTTGGTCGAGATCCAATGACTGTTAGCAGAATATGGAATCGGTGGGTTCAGGAGGATAATACGGAACGCCGTGCTGGATCCCGACGGCCTCGTATCACTAGCAGCCGGGATGACAGGCATCTTATCCGCATGGCTGTAACGGATGGTGCAGCCACGTCTCGATCCCTGAGCCAACAGATGGGGACGTTTGCAAGACAACAACCATCTGCACGGACAGTTCGACGACGTTTGGAGCAGCATGGACGATCAGCTCGGAGACCGTGGCTGCCGTTACCCTTGACGCTGCATCACAGACAGGAGCGCCTGCGATGGTGTACTCGACGACGAACCTGGGTGCACGAATGGCAAAACGTCATTTTTTCGGATGAATCCAGGTTCTGTTTACAGCATCATGATGGTCGCATCCGTGTTTGGCGACATCGCGGTGAACGCACATTGGAAGCGTGTATTCGTCATCGCCATACTGGCGTATCACCCGGCGTGATGGTATGGGGAGCCACTGGTTACACGTCTCAGTCACCTCTTGATTCGCTTTGACGGCACTTTGAACAGTGGACGTTTCATTTCAGGTGTGTTACGACCCGTGGCTCAAAAATGGCTCTGAGCACTATGCGACTTTTCTGAGGTCATCAGTCGCCTAGAACTTAGAACTAATTAAACCTAACTAACCTAAGGACATCAAACACATCCATGCCCGAGGCAGGATTCGAACCTGCGACTGTAGCGGTCGCTCGGCTCCAGACTGCAGCGCCTAGAACCGCACGGCCACTCCGGCCGGCACGACCCGTGGCTGTACTGTTCATTCGATCCCTGCGAAACCCTACATTTCAGCAGGATAATGCACGACCGCATGTTGTAGGTCCTGTACGGACCTTTCTGGATACAGAAAATGTTCGACTGCTGCCCTGGCCAGCACATTCTTAGGATCTCTCACCAAGTGAAAATGTCTGGTCAATGGTGGCCGAGCAACTGGCTCGTCACAATACGCCAGTCACTACTCTTGATGAACTGTGGTATCGTGTTGAAGCTTCATGTGCAGCTGTACCAGTACACGCCATGCAAGCTCTGTTTGACTCAATTCCCAGGCGTATCAAGGCCGCTATTACGGCCAGAGTTGGTTGTTCTGCGTACTGATTTCTCAGGATGTATACACACAAATTGCGTGAAACTATAATCACCTTTAAGTTCTAGAATAATATATTTGTCTAATGAATACCCATTTATCATCTGCATTTCTTCTTGGTGTATCAATTTTAATGGCCAGAAGTGTATTAAAATCTTTGCATATCTTCGTGAATCACTCATAGTTCTAACTTCTTCTCAATGTGTTTACTTGCTGTTTACTTTCGACACATTGAATTGCATTACTATTGTTTTGCCAAAGATGATACGTACTTTTTTTTTAATTTTGTCTTTGATTATTGTACTGTAATTAATGTAGACAGTGAGTTACAAGTGTGATTTAGGACGTGCACCCGAAAACCGGCGAACAAAATAAATTGTCCAGTGTACACGGTATTGAGCTTTTTGTTTATAGAGAAGAGAGATCGAGAGAGAGAGAGAGAGACTGATGAGGACGCAAATCGTTCGAGACGGTGAAAAATGCTCACTTGCCCTCGAAGGAAAGATTCCGGCTGCAGATTGCTTCGCGACAATTCCCGAGTGCCGCGCAGTGGCGAGATCTACGGCGGCGAGAGAGGGCTGGAGGGGGTGTGGGGTCAGTGACAGCTGTCGATGAGCGAGGCCCCTGCGACGGGTTGGAACATCCATTATCTTACCGGCCGCAGAGCCCTTTCCGCCCTGCCTCACTGCACGTCACGTGCAGCCCTAGCCGCCGAAAAGGGGAAGAAAGCGGGGACGGTAGAAGCAGGAACGTTTTTCTTTTCTTTTCTTTCGTCACAGTGCTTCGGGGAAAGGAGGCGGTTCAACAGGTGCGCTTATATGGGCGGTCCAATACAGCGGAATTCTGCAGCGCTTTTTATGCTAGCCAGTAACGACCATGGTGTAAAATCAAATACCTTGTTATAAAACTACAACCAAACGCACAAAAACACCGTGAAGTGCGTGGCGGAGGTTGCTTTCCATTCTAGCTCGTAATCCTTCTATTGACCACCGCACTCACCTCATGATCTAACAGAAAACTTTAGTGAAAACGCTCGCTCCTTTCGTACATACTATAGGCGTTCGACAAGTAACGCAACAAACTTCTGTTTTCTCGGTTCCCTCCCCACCCATCTGTCCCGCTTTCTCTCTCTCTCTCTCTCTCTCTCATTTCACACACACACACACACATATATATATATATAGGGTGTTTCAAAAATGACCGGTATATTTGAAACGGCAATAAAACCTAAACGAGCAGCGATAGAAATACACCGTTTGTTGCAATATGCTTGGGACAACAGTACATTTTCAGGCGGACAAACTTTCGAAATTACAGTAGTTACAATTTTCAACAACAGATGGCGCTGCAAGTGATGTGAAAGATATAGAAGACAACGCGGTCTGTGGGTGCGCCATTCTGTACGTCGTCTTTCTGCTGTAAGCGTGTGCTGTTCACAACGTGCACGTGTGCTGTAGACAACATGGTTTATTCCTTAGAACAGAGGATTTTTCTGGTGTTGGAATTCCACCGCCTAGAACACAGTGTTGTTGCAACAAGACGAAGTTTTCAACGGAGGTTTAATGTAACCAAAGGACCGAAAAGCGATACAATAAAGGATCTGTTTGAAAAATTTCAACGGACTGGGAACGTGACGGATTGAACGTGCTGGAAAGGTAGGGCGACCGCGTACGGCAACCACAGAGGGCAAGGCGCAGCTAGTGCAGCAGGTGATCCGACAGCGGCCTCGGGTTTCCGTTCGACGTGTTGCAGCTGCGGTCCAAATGACGCCAACGTCCACGTATCGTCTCATGCGCCAGAGTTTACACCTCTATCCATACAAAATTCAAATGCGGCAACCCCTCAGCGCCGCTACCATTGCTGCACGAGAGACATTCGCTAACGATATAGTGCACAGGATTGATGACGGCGATATGCATGTGGGCAGCATTTGGTTTACTGACGAAGCTTATTTTTACCTGGACGGCTTCGTCAATAAACAGAACTGGCGCATATGGGGAACCGAAAAGCCCCATGTTGCAGTCCCATCGTCCCTGCATCCTCAAAAAGTACTGGTCTGGGCCGCCATTTCTTCCAAAGGAATCATTGGCCCATTTTTCAGATCCGAAACGATTACTGCATCACGCTATCTGGACATCCTTCGTGAATTTGTGGCGGTACAAACTGCCTTAGACGACACTGCGAACACCTCGTGGTCTATGCAAGATGATGATCGTGTGATTGCTTTGGGCTATTCGAAACATAAAGGAGGCGGCGTGGATTGGCCTCCCTATTCGCCAGACATGAACCCCTGTGACTTCTTTCTGTGGGGACACTTGAAAGACCAGGTGTACCGCCAGAATCCAGAAACAATTGAACAGCTGAAGCAGTACATCTCATCTGCATGTGAAGCCATTCCGCCAGACACGTTGTCAAAGGTTTCGGGTAATTTCATTCAGAGACTACGCCATATTATTGCTACGCATGGTGGATATGTGGAAAATATCGTACTATAGAGTTTCCCAGACCGCAGCGCCATCTGTTGTTGAAAATTGTAACTACTGTAATTTCGAAAGTTTGTCTGCCTGAAAATGTACTGTTGTCCCAAGCATATTGCAACAAACGGTGTCTTTCTATCGCTGCTCGTTTACTTTGTATTGCCGTTTCAAATATACCGGTCATTTTTGAAACACCCTATATATATATATATATATATATATATATATATATATATATATATATTCTCCCAGAAGCCACATAACACTAGTTCTGGCGAAACGTTCAAAATTAGCGACACAACAAACACAAGACTAACGATGAACAAATGAGCAGCGATAATAACACCCCCAAGAACATACGTTTTTCATATTAGGTGCATTGTGCTGCCACCTGCTACCAGGTACTCCATATCAGCGACCACAGTAGTCATTAGACATGGTGAGAGAGCGGAATGGGGCGCTCCGCGGAACTCATGGACTTGGAATGTGGTCATGTGATTGGGTGTCACCTGAGTCATACGTCTGTACGCGAGATTTCCACACTCCTAAACATCCCTAGGTCCACTATGTCCGATGTGACAGTGAAGTGGAAGCGTGAAGGGACACGTACAGCACAAAATCGTACAGGCCGACCGCGTCTGTTGACTCACAGAGACCACCGACCGTTGAAGAGGGTCGTAATGTGTAATAGGCAGACATCTATCCAGACCGTCACACAGGAATTCCAAACTGCATCAGGATCCACTGAAAGTACTATCAAAGTTAGGCGGGAGGTGAGAAAATTCGGATTTCACGGTCGAGCGGCTGCTCATAAGCCACACATCACGCCGGTAAATGCCAAACGACGCCTCGCTTGGTGTAAGGAGCAAAAACATTGGATGATTGAACTGTGGAAAAACGTTGTGTGGAGTGACAAAACACGGTACACGATGTGGCGATCCGATGTCAGGGTGTGGGTATGGCCAATGCCCAGTGAACACCACCTGCCAGCATGTGTGATGCCAGCACTGAAATACGGAGGCGGTGGTGCTATGGTGTGGTCGGGTTTTTGATGGAGGGTCTATACACTAGACGTCGTTTTGCGTGGCACTATCACAGCACAAGCCTACATTGATGTTTTATGGACCTCCTTGCTTCCCACTGTTGACGAGTAATTCGAGGATGGCGATTCCATCTTTCGACACGGGCAGCACATGTTCGTAATGCGCGGTCTGTGGCGGAGTGGCTACACTAAAATAACATCCCTGTAATGGGCTGGCCTGCACAGAGCCCTGAGGCCGGCCGGAGTGGCCGAACTGTTCTAGGCGCTTCAGTCTCGAACCGGGCGACCGCTACGGACGCAGGTTCGAATTCTGCCTCGGGCATGGATGTGTGTGATGTCCTTAGGTTAGTATGGTTTAAGTTGCTCTAAGTTCTAGGGGACAAGACGTCAGATGTTAAGTCCTGTAGTGCTCAGAGCCATTTGAAGAGCCCTGACCTGAATCATATAGAACGCCTACTTCGTGTCAGGCCCCACCGGCCGACATCGATACCTGTACTCGGCGCATCACTCCGTGAAGAATCTGCTCCCATTCCCCAAGAAACCTTCCAGCACCTAATTGAACGTATGCTTCCGAGAGTGGAAGCTGTCATCAAGGCTAAGTGTGGGCCAACACCATATCGAATTCCAGCATTATCGATCGAGGGCGCCACGAACTTGTAAGTCACATTCAGCCGGGTGTCGAGATACTTTTGCTCACGTACGAGGTGTGGCTAGAAAAAAACCGGACTAGTACTGGTGAAACAATAAAACGAATGCAATAAGGCTGAAAGTCGCGTGGCCTGTCACGTGACTCTCGCTCCGCCTACTGCTCGAGTTTCATCTGCCTCCTTCACTCAGTCTGCCCGTGGCGTCTGTTTTAAGTAGTTGACGTTTTGTCTGTGCGTCGGAAAATGTTGAGTGTACAGAAAGAACAGCGTGTTAACATCAAATTTTGTTTCAAACTAGGAAAATCTGCAAGTGAAACGTTTGTAATGTTACAACAAGTGTACGGCGATGATTGTTTATCGCGAACACAAGTGTTTGAGTGGTTTAAACGATTTAAAGATGGCCGCGAAGACACCAGTGATGACACTCGCACTGGCAGACCATTGTCAGCAAAAACTGATGCAAACATTGAAAAAATCGGTAAACTTGTTCGACACTTTCCTTGTCAACTCCTGTTAACTCAGACACTGCTCTGATTGTTAAACGGCGATCTTGTCGAACAAGTTTACCGATATTTTTTCAATGTTTGCATCAGTTTTTGCTGACAATGGTCTGCCAGTGCGAGTGTCATCACTGGTGTCTTCGCGGCCATCTTTAAATCGTTTAAACCACTCAAACAATTGTGTTTGCGATAAACAATCATCGCCGTACACTTGTTGTAACATTACAAACGTTTCACTTGCAGACTTTCCTAGTTTGAAACAAAAGTTGATGTTAACACGCTGTTCTTTCTGTACACTCAACATTTTCCGACGCACAGACAAAACGTCAACTACTTAAAATAGGCCACGCGACTCTCAGTCTTATTGCATTCGTTTTATTGTTTCACCAGTACTAGTCCGGTTTTTTTCTAGCCACACCTCGTATATATACACTGCTGGCCACCGTAAATGCAACACCAAGAAAGACAAGAGGTAGCACAACAAAATTTATTTTGTAGATAACATGTTGACCAAGTATCAAATGATTACGTTTACAGACGTCTGTGACATGTGGTTCCTGCCAGAATCAGTAGCCAGAGTAGCCGCCATTGTTGGAGATCACCGCTGCCACACGTCTCGGCATTGAGTCAAAGAGACGTTGGATGTGTTCCTGGGGTACAGCAGCCCAAGCAGCTTCCACACGTTGCCAAATATCATCTGGTGTGGCAGCTGGGGATGTAATCTGGGTCACTCGTTGAGCAACCGTGGACCACATGTTTTCTATCGGCGAAAGATCCGGAGAGCGAGCCGGCCAGGGAAGCAATTCAATCTGGTTATTGACGAAGAACCTTTGGACAATGCGTGCCACGTGTGGTCGCGCATTATCCTGTTGAAATATGGCTGTGGCCGAGCCCTGAAGGTAAGGAAGGACAACTGGCTCCAGCACCTCGGATATGAAGCGCCGGCTATTTAAAGTACCGGCAATGCGTACTAGAGGCGTGCGAGAGTAATGTCCAATACCGCCCCATACCATAATACCCGGTGCAAGACCAGTGTGGCGGTGCATAATGCAGCTGTTCAGCATCCTCTCTCCACGGTGTCTCCACACTCGAATCCGACCATCGTGGTGCTGCAGACAGAAGCGTGCCTCGTCAGTAAAGACAACGTCATTCCATTCTGCCGTCCCCATCCGTCTGTCATCACACCATTGGCGACGGAGACGTCTATGGTTCTGCGTCAATGGTAGACGAAGCTCAAAATGGCTCTGAGTACTATGGGACTCAACTGCTGTGGTCATAAGTCCCCTAGAACTTAGAACTACTTAAACCTAACTAACCTAAGGACAGCACACAACACCCAGCCATCACGAGGCAGAGAAAATCCCTGACCCCGCCGGGAATCGAACCCGGGAACCCGGGCGTGGGAAGCGAGAACGCTACCGCACGACCACGAGATGCGGGCTGGTAGACGAAGCAATGGACGTCTTGCGGACAGACCACTCTGCTGTAAACGGCGTCGAATGGTACGCGCAGACACTGGATGATGCGTTACAGACGCAATGTGCTGTGCTACGGTTCGGGATGTCACTGAGCGATCCGTCACTGCCATGCGCACAATTTGCCTATCAGCACGTGCAGTGGTGCACCGAGGTGAATGCGATCGACCACGTCGGTCCGTCGTGCCCTCCTGCATCCAACGGTCACATATCCGCATTACAGTTGTTTGGTTGCGTCCAACACGACTAGCGATGTCTCTGTATGATAATCCACAATCTCGGTAAGCCACTATCCTTCCTCTGTCGAACTCGGATACTTGATCAAACGATGTTCGCTGTTGTCTACGAGGCATAACTGATCGTCTTGTGAAACAACCACAAGGTAAACACACGTGCCGAACGTACACTCGTCGAAATCGCCAAGCCTTAAATGGCGCTATGAGGTGGCGCCACAGGCGCGCGTGATGTGCGTCTGCGCTGAAATTCTAATCAGTTGCATATCTCATCGCTGCAAACCCATGGTGTAAATTTTACTTGATTCGGATGCTTCCTTCAGGGTGTTGCATGTACGGTGGCCAGCAGTATATATATATATATATATATATATATATATATATATATATATATATATATATATACAGGGTGGTTCATTGATAGAGACCGGGGCAAATATCTCACGAAATAAACGTCAAACGAAAAAACTACAAAGACGAAACTTGTCTAACTTGAAGGGGGAAAGCAGATGGCGCTATGGTTCGCCCGCTAGATGGCACTGCCATAGTTCATCAGATATAAACAGCGATTTTAAAAATAAGAACCCCCATTTTTATTACATATTCGTATAGTAGGTAAAGAAATATGAATGTTTTAGTTGGACCACTTTCTTCGCTTTGTGATAGATGGCGCTGTAATACTCACATTCGTCCAGTGCGGACGGTATTTGCTTCGTGATACATCACCCGTGTTAAAATGGACTGTTTACCAATTGCGGGAAAGGTCGATATCGTGTTGATGTATGGCTACCGTGATCAAAATCCCCAACAGGCGTGTGCTATGTATGCTACTCGGTATCCTGGACAACAAGTGTCCAAACCGTTCGCCGGATAGTTAAGTCATTTAAGGAAACAGGAAGTGTTCAGCCACATGTGAAACGTCAACCACGACCTCCAACATATGATGATACTCAAGTAGGTGTTTTAGCTGCTGTCGCGGTTAATCCGCACATCAGTAGCAGACAACTTGCGCGAAAATTCGGAATCTCAAAAACGTCGGTGTTGAGAATGCTACATCAACATCGATTGCACCCCTACCATATTTCTATGCACCAGGAATTGCATGGCGATGACTTTGAACGTCGTGTACAGTTCTGCCACTGGGCACAAGACAAATTACGGCACGATGACAGATTTTTTGCACGCGTTCTATTTAGCGACGAAGCGTCATTCACCAACAGCGGTAACGTAAACCGGTATAATATGCACTACTGGGGAATGGAAAATACACGATGGCTGCGACAAGTGGAACATCAGCAACCTTGGCGTGTTAATGCATGGTGCGGCATTATGGGAGGAAGGATAATTGGCCCCCATTTTGTCGATGGCAATCTAAATGGTGCAATGTATGCTGATTGCCTACGCAATATTCTACCGATGTTACTACAAGATGTTTCACTGCATGACAGAACAGGCCATGTACTTCAAACATGATGGATGTGCGGCACATAGCTCCTGTGCTGTTGAAGCGGTATTGAATAGCATATTTTATGACAGATGGATTGGTCGTCGAAGCACCATACCGTGGCCCGCACGTTTACCGGATCTGACGTCCCCGGAATTCTTTCTGTGGGGAAAGTTGAAGGATATTTGCTATCGTGATCCACCGACAACAACGCCTGACAACATGCGTCAGCGCTTTGTCATTGCGTGTGCGAACATTACGGAAGGAGAACTACTCGCTGTTGAGAGGAATGTCGTTACACGTATTGCCAAATGCATTGAGGCTGAGGGACATCATTTTGAGCATTTATTGCATTAATGTGGTATTTACAGGTAATCACGCTGTAACAGCATGCGTTCTCAAAATGATAAGTTCACGAAGGTACATGTATCACACTGGGACAACCGAAATAAAATGTTCAAACGTACCTACGTTGCGTATTTTAATTTAAAAAAACCTACCTGTTACCAACTGTTCGCGTAAAATTGTGAGCCATATGTTTGTGACTATTACAGCGTCATCTAGCACGAAGCGAAAAAAGTCGTCCAACTAATACATTCATGTTTGTTTACGTACTACATGAATATGTAATAAAAATGGGGTTTCCTACTTTAAAAAACACAGTTGATATCCGTCTGACCTACGGCAGCGCCATCTAGCGGGCCAACCGTAGCGCCATCTGGTTTCCCCCTTCAAGTTAGACAAGTTTCGTCTTTGTAGTTTTTTCGTTTGACGCTTATTTCGTGAGATATTTGGCCCAGTCACGATCAGTGGACCACCCTGTATAGGCGTTGCCGACAGCAGCGCCGAATTCTGCCTGTTTACGTATGTCTGTATTTGAATAGGCATGTATAAGACAACAAGTGTACTCCCGATTCGAATGCGGAACCATTGTGTACACCGCTGTATCACTTCCGCTACAAGGTGAGTGTATCGGGAACCCATGTACTTCCGGACATAAGTTCATTAGATCTTTTTTTGTTCCGTATCCTCTCACCGATCAATCCCTAAGTGCGTGCACGGTGGAAAAAAATCACTATTTATAATGTGTGTAGAATATCGATTCTCTTTTGAACCTCTTCCTGTCTAACGTACCTCTGGGAAAGAAGCAATACAGCTAAAAATTTGGTTCAAAATGGTTCAAATAGCTCTAACCGCTATGGGACAACATCTGAGGTCGTCAGTCCCTTAGAACTACTTACACCTATTAACCTAAGGACATCACACACATCCAAGCCCGAGGTAGGATTCGAACCTGCGACCGTAGCAGCAACGTGGTTTCGGACTGAAGTGCCTAGAACCGCTCGGCCACAGCGGCCGGCACAAATTTGGTGACTGTGCTGTATTGTTACTATCCTGGATCGCAGTTACTGCAGTTGTGTAAACTCACGACACTGTGAGGTAAATTGTAATTAAACTAGTTTCACTCAACATACGCGGCTCAGCATCGACGCAAACAACGTTGGCCATCTTGTAAAACTTTCCGTCAGTCAAAATTTCTGGCAGGCAAGTCAGACACGCACCACGTTAGACAAGCACGTCAAAAAGCAGCGTACAGGTGAAATATTTGGCAAACGTAGTAAAATTTGACTCTTTGTTTGATCGTTTCAAATGGCTCTGAGCACTATGGGACTTAACTTCTGAGGCCATCAGTCCCCTAGAACTTAGAACTACTTAAACCTAACTATCCTAAGGACATCACACACATCCATGCCCAAGGCAGGATTCGAACCTGCGACCGTAGTGGACGCTCCGTTCCAGACTGTAGCGCCTAGAACCGCTCGGCTACTCCGGCCACCGTGTGATCGTTTCTTGACGTCTTTAGTCCACTGTTTAGTGCTTGCATCGCACGCACACACACACACACACACACACACACACATACACACACACACACACACGCACACGCACACGCACGCACACACGCACGCACGCACTAGTTCTCGAGAAACTACATTCTCTAGAACTCACAGCCGGGTGGCGGCTCGCGTATTCATTTTTCTGTTTACATGAAACAAAATTTTTACAAAAATCGTGAATAAAATGATTTTTTTCCCTCTTGTCCCCCTAGTCCCGTCACTTGGCAAGAGATCGAAATTAATATTTCAGCAGAGAATGAAAGATCGTATATAACTGGACAGTTACAAGGGCTTAAGAGAGATTAGGATAGGTTTGGCGGCATGCAGACGCTCATTTTTTCCATGGACCAGTACTCGAATGGAAGGTGACAGAAAAATATAATATTGGTTTGAAGTACTCCCACTGTTCTATAGTTGCTTGCAGTGTATATGTAGACGCAGATGTCGACGGGACACTATACACGAATGGGCAGCGTACATTTCAGATAATAATACTGCGTAGGGAGAGGTTTACTGTGCTGAGCTCGCTACCCAGAAACGCTACACCCTCCCCTGTTAACTGGCAATCCTATACGCTCGTCCCACACACTGCCTGTGTGGAGAGGTCCTGTAACCATTAGACTAGCGCGCTCTCCAAGCGTTCCCTAATTGAGCGCGTAATAATACGTGCCTTATTAGTTGTCACCAGAGACTAGTGCAAAGCGACTCCTGGAATAGGTGGTAATTGGCAGACGCTGCATTGGAGTCCTGAGACATCCCAATCAGCTGTTGATGCGAGGTCACTGGATGTTTCCGTGGAAGAAGGACGAGCGCAAGTCCTTGTTTTCTGTGAAGAAAATGTGAGAGAAAGGTCAGGTATAACTTACACATGTTGTTGGGGCATTACATCAGCCCGGTTCCCAGAACTCCTGAAGATAGACGTTTATTGTGAATATTGTATCACAGACACAGTCCCTTTGTTCAGAGATGTCACTAAACCCGCCCACCGTTGTAAACAACGATGCATGAGCAACGCCTATTAGACGGAGAGGGTCTGATAGCCGAACAGTTCCAGTCATTCCACCGGGAAGGAAGTACGCGACTCGTGTTGTCTGTAGTTCAACCGTGCCGCGGTTCGATCCCGTCCGCATTGTTACTTTGAGCCGGGAAGGGCTCTCGACAGGGGAGGTTTCCAGGCGAGACCCAAGGCGACGTTGTTCGGACATGTAGGAGGTACAGAGAGACAGGAACTGTCGATGACATGCCTCGCTCAGGCCGTGCAATGGCTACTAAAGTGCGCGTCATTTACGACGGCGGCCGAGTTTAGGTTCGTTCTGCGCATCTTACGTCACAAAACACAGTCAGCCAATGAACAGAGAACGACGTTGCCAGAGCTCGACTGCAGTGCAGAGCACGGACGAGTTTAAGAAACGTTCAGTCATAAATAAAGTAACTGAACAAAAGCAAGTCTTGATAGCAGAATTTCTTTTATAGAAAGTTTGGAAAAAGCATTCTTTATACCAATTGCTTTATATTTTATTAATTAATTAATAAACCAAAAAGCCTCCTAATTCAGGCGATAGCAGGGAAAGGTGTTTGTATCATTCTCACTAACCGCTTTTTCGCAATAAAGAACAGCGGTAATTGTTTGTTTCCTATTGTACTTCGACGAAACGTGAGTAATTCATAGTCATACCAACAGTGTTTGTAGGTATTTTGCGTGATAGTTTAAACTCTTCCAGGAAGAGTGAGGAACGACGAGCTACGTTAGCGTGATGGTTAAATTGTTTCGCTACTGAGCGAAAGGTCCTGAGTTCAAGCCTTGTTCATGGGTTAATATTTTATTTATTTAAAAACAATATCGAAGTGTCTTACTTCATGAATTTTATTCGTTCGAATGTAATTTTTTAAATTTCTAGTGGCAACTAAAATCGATCATACGGAAAGTATACGCTATGGACTTTTACCTATGCAAACTCTTGAAAATTTCGTGCAATGGTTTACTACATCTAATGCTGCACAATAACTGCGTTGAACATCGAAACAAAATTAAGTCATTTATGGGGGGAAGATGTCAGTCAAGAAGATGTGTAAAAATCAAATTATTGGGCCAAATAGTTTTTGTGAAATCGAATGATTAAGTGTGTCAAAGCAGTCGGAACACCGTGTGTCTGCACACGCGAGCAGTGCAGTGATGACAAAATCGCGCACAGCGCGGAATGCGGGGAGCACGTCTCTGTAGCAGCGAAAGGGTTAATTTGGCCGTGTTGGTTTTACTTCATAAACTGCGCGCTCCGCCCTAAACTAAGTCTGCGAACTATCCTATACTATGGCGCTGCTTCTCTTGGCGCGTGCAACTGGCAACGCAGCAATCTCCTACGTCTGGGCGGGCATGCGCGAACCGCCAAGATAAAAGAATTGAACTATAGTGCAGTCGATGACCGCTACCTACGGATTATGGCTCGGAGGAACCCTGACAGCAACGCCACCATGTTGAATAATGCTTTTCGTGCAGCCACAAGACGTCGTGCTACGACTCAAACTGTGCGCTATAGACTGCATGATGCGCAACTTCACTCCGTGGCGAGGTCCATCTTTGCAACCACGACACCAAGCAGAGCGGTACAGATGGGCCGAACAACATCCCGAATGGACCGCTCACGGTTGGCTTCACGTTCTCTTCACCGATGAGTGTCGCACATGCCTTCAACCAGACAGTCGTCGGAGACGTGTTTGGAGGCAACCCGGTCAGTCTGTATACACTGTCCAGAGAGTGCAGCAAGGTGGAGGTGGCCTGATGTTTTGGAGTGGCATTATGTGGGGCTGACGTACGCCCCTGGTGGTCACGGAAGGCACTGTGCGATACGTGAATGCCGTCCTCCGACTGACAGTGCAACCAAATCGGCAGCATACTGGCGAGGCAATCGTCTTCATGGACGACAATTCGCGCCCCCATCGTGCACATCTTGTGAATGACTTCCTCCAGGATTACGACATCGCTCGTCTAGAATGGTCAGCATGTTCTACAGACATTAACCCTATCGGACAGGCCTGGGATCGTTTGAAAAGGGCTGTTTATGGACGACGTGACCCACCATACACTCTGAGGGATACATGCCGAATCGCTGTTGAGGAGTGGGACAATCTGGACCAACAGTGCCTTGATGAACTTGTGGATAGTGTGCCACGACGAATAAAGGCGTGCATCAATGCAAGAGAACGTGCTACTGCAGGGCTTAACAACTGGCCGGTTTTGAGCGCGAGTACCCGCGTCTGCTCAGGCACGTGCTCGCGAGCAGGTGCATGGTCGGGGAGTAGGGAGGGAGGGGAGGGAGGGGAAATGCGCGCGCACGTTTGAATGTGATCTCGCGTTCTTAGCAGATTTAACTAGCCATCTGAATGCTTTGAACATTTTACTACAAGGTAAAAATCTACTAATTACTCATTTCATAGATCGAATACGAGCTTTTAAAATGAAATTGACACTTTGGGTGAGTCAGCTGGAAACAGGAAACCTAGCTCATTTTCCTAAATTATCATCCATGCAAGATGTTCACAAAGACTGTGAACGTTATTCACATAGTTTAGTTGATCAGCGCTTTCGAGATCTGACAGCACTAGACAGTGATTTTGATCTGTTCTCTCCATATTCAGCGAATATTTAAAAGATTCGTCCTGAGCTGCAGCAAGAAATTATTGACCCGCAGTGTGACAGAGAATACAGAGACAATTTTCAGAACAAGAAAAACATTTTGGAATTCTGCAGACACTTCCCACAGGATAGATTTCCTCGTTTGCACAAACTGGCGGCTACAATAATATCAATGTTCCGTTCCACGTATGTTTGTGAACAACCGTTCTCTGCAATGAAATGTAACAAGACGCGCTTGAGAAACGAATTGTCTGATCGAAATTTAAACTGCACGCTGCGCCTAAAATGCACAAGAACAATTACTCCGAACATAGACGCAATTGTAAAGGGCAAAAAGTACAAGATAACCGAGAACCCCACACTTCAGTGACACCTTTTATTGTGTAACAGTTCACAAATTAATGCGAATGTAGAGGCATACACTAAGCTAATAAAATTATGTGGCACGTGTACATTCTCCTTTATTTGTTTCATTTGTAGCTGTAATAATTCGTGAGTGATATCTCTGCAGGTGGCCGCGGATTTACATTGACTGGCGGCAGCTGTTGTGTGCCCCACGTGACTTTCCCCACTCTCCGCTCTGGTCCGGTAGTGGGGGTAGCGTGCTCGCGCTGCTCACAGCTTGCTCTGCGAGCACGTATGTTGTGGAGCCCTGTGCTACTGGGTATTGAGGTACCGGTGTGCACAGAAATCTGGACGACCACCTCTGAAGTTATCGCTGTATGGTGGTACAACATGCAATGTGTGGTTCTCATGAGCAATAAAATAGGCGGAAATGATGCTGTTTTCTATTCCAGTTTTCTGTACAGGTTCTGGAACTCTCGGAACCGAGGTAATGCATAACTCGTTTTGATGTGTGTATAATACAACGCTCTTGTAAGGATCGTGACGACAAGATTAATTACAGCACCCACGGAAGGGTTTAAATAATCATTCTTTGCGTGAATGGAACGGGAAGAAACCCTGATTACTGGTACAGTGGGGCGTACTTTCTGCCATGCAGTTCACAGTGGTTTGCACAGTATGGACGTAGATGGCTTTGTGTAGGGCTAGTGCGCAAACAGCTCCCGGGAAACCTGATGGAAAGCAGAATTCATAGAGTGGAAAATATACTGACGCTACAGGAGTCGCGAAAGCAATTACGTGGGAGAGCGAGCGTCAACAGGTCTTTGTGTGCTCTGCGGAAGCGACGCACCGCGGCGCGGAAGGGATAGCAAAGTAATAGCGGCTCGCAACTGTTTGTTCCGTGCGGGCCTGCCGTGGGCCGTGGGGTGAGCCCCGTAGAGGGAACCAGCTGTCTCCATCACGGTCCGCTCCACAGACTCCGAAAACATAGCCGCGCGTCCCAAAATATTTGTCTATCCATATTAGCTCCGAACGCTGGAAATTTGTCCGGCAGAGTGCTTCAATAGCTGCTGGATTCTTTTGTAAAGCATATGTTTGGTGGTGAGTATTCCACACATGCTTCGTTCCCTCCCGATCTTGTGACAGTCGCATTCGTTTTTGTCCAGTTTCGTCACATAGACCGGTAAGAACACTGTCACCCGAAACACGTTATACGAAGGCAGTTCAATAAGTAATGCAACACATTTTTTTTCTCGGACAATTTTGGTTTAAAAAACCGGAAATTTCTTGTGGAATATTTTCAAACATTCCCGCTTCGTCTCGTATAGTTTCATTGACTTCCGACAGGTGGCAGCGCTGTACGGAGCTGTTAAAATGGCGTCTGTAACGGATGTGCGTTGCAAACAACGGGCAGTGATCGAGTTTCTTTCGCCGGAAAACCAGGGCATCTCAGATATTCATAGGCGCTTGCGGAATGTCTACGGTGATCTGGCAGTGGACAAAAGCACGGTGAGTCGTTGGGCAAAGCGTGTGTCATCATCGCCGCAAGGTCAAGCGAGACTGTCTGATCTCCCGCGTGCGGGCCGGCCGTGCACAGCTGTGACTCCTGCAATGGCGGAGCGTGCGAACACACTCGTTCGAGATGATCGACGGATCACCATCAAACAACTCAGTGCTCAACTTGAGATCTCTGTTGGTAGTGCTGTCACAATTGTTCACCAGTTGGGATATTCAAAGGTTTGTTCCCGCTGGGTCCCTCGTTGTCTAACCGAACACCATAAAGAGCAAAGGAGAACCATCTGTGCGGAATTGCTTGCTCGTCATGTGGCTGAGGGTGACAATTTCTTGTCAAAGATTGTTACAGGCGATGAAACATGGGTTCATCACTTCGAACCTGAAACAAAACGGCAATCAATGGAGTGGCGCCACACGCACTCCCCTACCAAGAAAAAGTTTAAAGCCATACCCTCAGCCGGTAAAGTCACGGTTACAGTCTTCTGGGACGCTGAAGGGGTTATTCTGTTCGATGTCCTTCCCCATGGTCAAACGATCAACTCTGAAGTGTATTGTGCTACTCTTCAGAAATTGAAGAAACGACTTCAGCGTGTTCGTAGGCACAAAAATCAGAACGAACTTCTCCTTCTTCATGACAACGCAAGATCTCACACAAGTCTTCGACCCGAGAGGAGCTCACAAAACTTCAGTGGACTGTTCTTCCTCATGCACCCTACAGCCCCGATCTCGCACCGTCGGATTTCCACATGTTTGGCCCAATGAAGGACGCAATCCGTGGGAGGCACTACGCGGATGATGAAGAAGTTATTGATGCAGTACGACGTTGGCTCCGACATCGACCAGTGGAATGGTACCGTGCAGGCATACAGGCCCTCATTTCAAGGTGGCGTAAGGCCGTAGCATTGAATGGAGATTACGTTGAAAAATAGTGTTGTGTAGCTAAAGGATTGGGGAATAACCTGGTGTATTTCAATGCTGAATAAAACAACCCCTGTTTCAGAAAAAAAATGTGTTGCATTACTTATTGAACTGCCCTCGTACAATGAAGCGCTGAAGAAAGTGGTACAGGGATGTGTATTCAAATACAGAGATACGTAAACAGGCAGAATTCGGCGCTGCTGTCGGCAACGCCTATACAGCGTGGTCCATTGATCGAGACCGGGTCCAATATCTCACGAAATAAGCTTCAAACGAAGAAACTACAAAGGACGAAACTCGTCTAGATTGAAGGGGGAAACCAGATGGCGCTATGGTTGGACCGCTAGATGGCGCTGACATAGGTCAAACGGATATCAACTGAATTTTAAAAAAATAGGAACCCCCATTTTTATTACATATTCGTGTAGTACGTAAAGAAATATGAATGTTTTAGTTGGACCACTTTTTTCGCTTTGTGATGGATCGCGCCGTAATAGTTACAAACATATGGCTCACAATTTTACACGAACAATTGGTAACAGGTAGATTTTTTTAAATTGAAATACAAAAAGGAGGTACGTTTGAACATTTTATTTCGGTTGCTCCAATGTGATACATGTACCTTTGAGAACTTATCATTTCTGAGAACTGTGACGGAATGTCACATAAATATTGACATTTTTAGCGGTTGTAAATCGTAGTTTACGTATTTTATGAATATAATTAGTGTAAAAGATATACTTAACGTTCTTGAAACAACTGATATGCAGCGATAGCATCTTTATTTAAAGTCTATGAAAATAAAAAATGATCGAAAGAGACGCGATTGTACGGCCGAGGAGGAAGGACGTATTTTATGAGACACACTGCTTTGTTTCGCTATACGGAAGGCAGCCATTCAGCGGCTACACATATTTTATGTAAGTTATTCGTATTTCTGCTTAAGGGGCTCCGGAACGCCCTATACTTGCAATGTTAAAATAACGCTTATAAATTACATCTTTCCTCACAAAGTATTTGAGGTAGGAAGTTGAACTTTTTACAGATTATTTATTGGAATATGGGCTACAACTTAACACAGGGATTTTACAAAATTTTAGTTCAGTTATTAAAGATGATTTTTTTTCAATTGTAATGAAAATTCACAACATTTTTTTGCAATTTTTTATTTATATATTCAAAAATATACAGTTTTTTGGAAAAAGGCTATGTTAAATTATGCAAAAGGTACTGTGTAACATTTACTGAAAGTTTGAAGCAAATATGTTTGGAAGATCCTTAGAAAACATGTAATTAGTATGAGAAAATAAAAGTTTTGAGAATCGAACGACAAAGATTGGATTAACTTTTTAGTGCATTCCAGGTCCATAGGATGGATTATCTTCATCCTCTGCAAACTCCTCCTCCAGCTTCCTCTTGTTCCTCCTCCTGTTTACTCTTCCTTGTATTTCTAGACTCTTTACAGCCCTGTCTGCAGCCCGAAGGCGTTCCTTGTCTAAAGCAACCATCGCTCGTTGTTGTGTTCGTAGATTTTGCTACCATTTTCTTCACTTGCAGTTACTGCAACACTGTTCCAAAAGGTGGTCATGTATGAACACTTATCACATTTCAGTTGTATTTCACTAGCAAGTCCTACGTGCTTTATTATGGAGAGTTCCAGACCAACTTCACTACAATGAATACATCTTACACAGTTTGAAAAAATTCCTTTGAGAACCGACATATCAAATATTTCATTCACATCCGATTCGCCCATAAAACATTCATAGCTTCACTCATTGAACCAAGCTTCTTCTGTGAAGTATTTTCTTTCCCTCTTTGACTGCTATGGGCAGGTGTACTTCAGAGGTTAGGATCACTCACTTGGTTATCGTCTTTATTGTTTACAGTAATAACACATACCTTTGGCTTTCCAACATTTCTTCTTTTCTTAAAAGCCTTCAGAGGATTTCTAATAACTTTACTTTTACTCATTATTATACTTCAACAAAACAGAGACTCAAGAAACAGAATTAATTACGAATATTTTCGAGATAACAACAGAGTAAATAAACATGAAACAATCGACAATCACACCAGCGATATATATTGAACCATCACAGGTTAGCCACAACACATACTTTACCTCACATCACTAAAATGTACCTGATGAACACGGACGTTAGTAATAACACCATTTGACAGCAGTTTAACAGCGCCACAGTGGGTCACGCCCTTGTAGAACACATTTCAAAAAAAATTTAAAAATAGTTGTAGTCTTCGGAATTGAATAAATTATATATCTATTAAAAGGTAATAGTCTGCAGATTCAGAAAACGCAAAAAAGTAAAAATTGAACTTTTCATGGTTTTGAGCCTTTCCGGAGCCCCTTAAATAAACTTTGTCATTATTATCAGAAAATGAATTTCTTTGTAATAGTTGTCACCTCAAATGCTCGCAGTGGCTAACTATTTTTAATAAGCATTTTTTCAGTAATTTGCGCTGCGTGAAGCGCATCTTCCTAGGCAGCCTCTGGTCGGCCATTACGCGCCGAAGCATTAATTTATTTTTCAGTGTTAACAGTAACTGTAAATGCGAGAGATTTCGTTATAAGAACCTTTTTGAATTGCAACAGTGTAAGTAGGCTATTTAGGTTTTCTTATTGGCAACGTTACGTAGCGCTCTGTATGAAAATCACTGGCTGTGCTGTGTGCAGTCTGTGGCTAGTTTGCATTGTTGTCTGTCATTGTAGTGTTGGGCAGCTGGATGTGAACAGCGCGTAGCGTTGCGCAGTTGGAGGTGAGCCGCCACCAGCAGTGTTGCCAATTTAGCGACTTTGTCGCTAGAAATGGCGACATTTGCCTTCGTCTTAGCGACAAAAAAAACTTTTTAGCGACAAAAATTATTTAGCGACTTATCTGGCGACTTTTGGAGTACAAATCAAAATTATTTTGGGCCAGCAATTTCATTAACAAAACTAAGATTTTAACTATAGAATGGGTACTACACTGACTTTGTTCTAGATTTACTAAGTTAAATTAAGTTCTTAGCAGATCATGTAGCATTGTTCAGCATTTTCTGAATGTGGGAATTGCCTACAGAGTAAGAAAACCTTGACAATAGAACAATTCATTATTCATTACCCACTAGCCTGTTATCGTCGATAGCGTAACGCTCTATAATTCTTCAACTTTTGACGTTCCTTTATTTTTCGAATTGACAAAAAACATATGTAATATTAAGTATAATAAAATACATTTCTGTCCAGCAACCTCTAATTTTTCGAAATGTTAACTCGCAGTCAAATGATTACCACATGCACAGTGGTCACGCAAGAACAATTCGGTGGGGGTATCTCAGACATTACGTTTTAAACAATGAACAATAGGACTGATATCGAGTTACCGAGTGAGTAGATTCTTTCATGACCTCTAGTTCGCCTGAGTTTTAATGTATTTTCAGTGATTATAAATTGGTGAAACTTATGTTGTGGTGGCTTACATAATGGATTTACCACAGAAGAAGAAGCAGTACGCTCAAAAATATCGGGATGCGTGGGAAGCAGAACCTGAATTCAATGGGTGGCTGAAACCAGTCGTTGGAGACTTATCGAAGGCAAGATGTCAAGTATGTGCAACAGAGTTTTATGCTAAATTGTGTGATATTAGAAAGCATTCGAAAACTATTAAGCATAAACAAAAAATTTATTTAAAAAAAAACACAAACCACCTTAACTGTGAAAATTGTTCCGAAAACTACAGTTAGACTAGCAAGCAGAGCGGAAGGCGCCCTTTCTTTATTTATTGCTTAACATTGTTCTGTTTTAGCTGTAGATCATTTAGGAATACTGTGCAAGAAGGTGTTTTCCGGTGATGAGGGCGCTAAAAACATGTAATTACATCGTACAAAGTGCACTAACATTATAACTGAAGTTTTGGCTCCATATTTTACACAATCATTGGCTGAAAATATAGGTAACCAAAAACACAGTGCACTAATAGATGAATCCACAGATGTATCAATATCTAAAATACTAGGTATCGTTATACGGTACTATAGTGTAAACAACCAAACCATTTGATCAGAATTTCTCAAACTCGCTGTAGTAGGAACTGCAGATGCAAGTAATCTGGCCGCTGTTCTTGTGAATTCTTTGAAAGATCTCAAACTTCCAGTCGATAATATGGTAGGAATTGGCACAGATAATGCTTCTGCAATGGTTGGAATAAACAATGGGATTTTCGAACAGCTCAAGAGAGAATATGGTTTGAAGCATTTGGTATTGATCCATTGCATTTGTCACTCTCTTCAGCTTGCAGTTTCGCACGCCTCAGTGAATACCATACCTAGAAACATAGAGTTTCTTGTACGGGAAACCTACAATTGGTTCTCCATTTCACCCAAAAGACAAGAGGAATATAAACAGGTTTATGAGAAAATAAATTGTGGAAAACAGCCACTAAAAATTTTGAAGGTCTGTGCAACACGTTGGCTTTCAATTGAACCAGCAATACGAAGAATTCTGGAGCAGTGGGAAGAACTAAAGCTACATTTTTCACTTGCCATGGTTCAAGACAATTGTTATACTGCCGATCTTTTGTACAAGATGTATTGTGACGACTCAAATCACCTTTACATGTTTTACCTTAAACATGCTTTAAAAGACGTACAAATAGTAATAAAATCTTTTGAAGAAGAAGACAATGACCCCACTAAACTACTAGATACACTTGTATTTCTCATGCAGTCACTCGGACAAAACATAGTTTTTCCAGCTGTTGATTTGTTGACAACACCAGTTCCAAGTGAATGTATGTACGCAAATCCGAACCTTGGCATTATGTTTGAACAGAAATTGTCTGAGTCAAGTTTGTCTGAAGAACATAAAGTTTATTTGAAGAAGAGATGCATTCAGTTTAGTCTGAAACTCATAAAAGAAATTCAACAAAGAATGCCGAGTAACGTTACGATCCTGAAAAAAATGTCAGTGCTGAATGTTGAAGAAACACTCAAAGTGAAGAAAAATAATACTGTAGCGGATGCAGCCAAAGAATTGGGTTTTAGTGGCGATTTTGTCCGCAGCTCGTGGTCGTGTGGTAGCGTTCTCGCTCCCCGCGCCCGGGTTCCCGGGTTCGATTCCCGGCGGGGCAGGGATTTTCTCTCCCTCGTGATGACTGGGTGTTGTGTGATGTCCTTAGGTTAGTTTGGTTTAAGTAGTTCTAGGTTCTAGGGGACTGACGACCATAGATGTTAAATCCCATAGTGCTCAGAGCCATTTAGTAGCGATTTCATAGACAGTATGCTGCAAGAATGGCATAATATCAACTTCATTAGGTGGAATAACACTACTAACACTGTTCGATTTTGGAGTCAGGTTTTGCGGTATAAAAACGCCGCAGGGGAGAATCCTTTTTCTTTGATTTCACAGCTAGCAATGACTGTTCTATGCCTACCGCATTCAAATGTAGAAATGGAAAGAATATTCAGTTCTATGAACATTATAAAAACTAAACAACGTAACAGATTATCGTTAAAGACAATTAATGCTTCGATCATATTGAGAGAGCAGCTGAAGAAACAAAACAAAGATTGTGCATTTTTTGACATACCGTCAGATGTATTGGAGCTTATTGGAACGAACAAAAATGACTCCTTTGCTACAAAACTAGTCGAACTGCAACATCATCTTTTGAGCGACGTTCAACCCTCTACATCAAATACAGTTCTGTCAGAGCATGAAACAGAAGAGTTATTCGATCTTCTGAGTGACGACGATGCATAGCTCACATACCGGTATATATATATTTTGTAACCTAATTTGAGTTCTTGCTTTCTTTTGTTACAAATATAGTTGCATTTTTCTAGTATATTTGACTACTGTGATTGAAGCAACAATTTATGTGTTGCATCAATTATGATAACATGTTAAATTAAACGTTAGCGTATTTTATATGTATGTTGTTGCAAGCGATGCGTCATTTAATGAAGATAATATAGCAATTACGTATATGAGACAATTTTACTAGTATTTTATTACCCCCCTCCCCCACCCCCACCCCCCACCCTCCCCCAATGGCTTATTGCACCATTCACAGGACGAAATTTTCAGTACACCCCTAGTAAAATCAGTTTTAGCGACTTTCTAGCGACTTTTGATATTGAATCTAGCGACTCGGGTTTTTTAGAGTTGGCAACACTGGCCACTAGTGGTGGATGTGGGGAGAGAAATGGCGGAGTTTGGAAATTTGTAAGACTGGATGTCATGAACTGCTATGTATATTATGATTTTTCAACACTATTAAGGTAAATACATTGTTTGTTCTCTATTAAAATCTTTCATTTGCTAACTATGCCTATCAGTAGTTGGTGCCTTCCGTAGTTTGAATCTTTTATTTAGCTGGCAGTAGCGGCGCTCGCTGTATTGCAGTAGTTCGAGTAAAGAAGATTTTTGGTGAGGTAAGTGATTTGTGAAAGGTGTAGGTTAATGTTAGTCAGGGCCATTCTTTTGTAGGGATTTTTGAAAGTCAGAATGCGTTGCGCTAAAAATAGTGTGTGTCAGTTTAAGCACAGTCACGTATAATTGTTCTAAGGGGACGTTTCATATGTCGACCCTTAGCCGAGGATACCTCACTGGAATCTTCTGATTTTTTCTTGTAGTTTGTGTAATTAGTGTAGCTTTTGTTTATTGCTAGCGCGTAATTGTAGAGAGAATCTCCTTTGTAGTTGCAGTCTTTCATTGTTGTTGTGGCATGCATGTAGATTTGCACCAACTATTTCGCAGCTGCGCTTGCAATTAACTAGATATTATTTTCAGTGCTATGTTAATGTGTTCTCTTATTTTTGCTCTTCAAATTGTGCTTTTCTGTGTTATCGTGTGAAATATTGTGACAATAATGGCGTGTGAAAAACGTAACACTAGGCTCCAAAGTAAACTGAGAAATAATAGTGACGGCGAGCGTAGCTTATCAGCACCACTGTGTAATGAAGTAACAGACATTCAAAGTAGTAATTTGGTAACTGTGCATAGGGAAATGGAGCGGGCGGCAAATAATGGTGTAGACTGTGAAACAAGTAGTGAACAGGGAAGCATTATCGATCGATCGGTCGGCAACAGCTCGCTTCGGGAATCCGAAATGACAGAGCACAATATTGCAAATACTGTAGACTCAGGTTTTGGGTCCTCGCCGTTTTCTCAAATAAGTCAAGACACATTTTCTGCTCGTCAAAATGTAAATGTTGCCGGTGCAAATGCACTGCCGAAAAGCATAGAGGAACAGATTCCAGACACTAATACATTATTATTCCAATTAATGCAGCAAATGAAACAAAATCAGAGACAAACACAGCAACAGTTAGACACAATCGAACAAAATCTTCAAAAGTTAGACACAATGGAACAACACCAGAAACAAACACAGCAACAGCTTCAAAAGTTAGACTCATTGGAACAAACTCTTGAGCAAACACGTGAAGACTTAACTACTGAGTTACATAACATTGAATCGAAATGTCAAAAAGTCTGTAATGACGTAAAAACACAAATTTGTGTGCATTTTCAACCTATTTTTTCGCGGCATGAAAATGCATTACAGAATCACGAAGTAGCCATAAAAGAACTGCAAATTATTGTTCATGAAAATCATGAGACCTTGCAAGCTAAAATTGACTCAGTTGCATCTACCGATACTGTTATGCAACTTGCAAAAACTCAGGAAAACTTGAAGGACACAGTAGATACGATTACAACACAAATGGACACTCTGAAACTTGGTTCAGAAAAACACACAGAGGAAATAATTTCACTATCGGATAAAGTAGGCGAACTTTCAGATCAGTTCACTAACTTATCTGCAAAGGTAGATGATGATCTGAATGACACAAGACATGTAGCCATCACTGACACAGAAGAGTATGAACAAATTAAGAAATTCAAACAAAATCAGAATCAAATTAATACGCAACACAAAAGAGAAATCCGGGAAGTACAAGATCAGTTGGCACAAGTAATACAAGACTTACATATTTCAAAGGACACTCGCGCTCCAATACGGGAAGAGGGACATAGAAATACGGAACAGCCACAAAATAATAACACGGGGTACTTCGGAAATTATGCAAGAAATTGGCAAGGTGCACCGAATTTTGAGATGGAACCGCCGACACGACGTAACAATGACCGATATGCTACTAGCCGACACGATGATTTTGACTATAAGCTGTTCATTACTACACGTAAATTCAAAACATTTAAGAATTCTGCCATCGATAAAATGGGGGCCAATTATCCTTCCTCCCATAATACCGCACCATATATTAACCCGCCAAGGTCGCTGATGTTCCACTTGTCGCAGCCATCGTGGATTTTCCGTTCCCCAATAGCGCATATTATGCCGGTTTACGTTGCCGCTGTTGGTGAACGTCGCTAAATACAAAGCCTGCAAAAAATGTGTCATCGTCCCGTAATTTCTCTTGTGCCCAGTGGCAGAACTGTACACGACGTTCAAAGTCGTCGCCATGCAATTCTTGGTGCATAGAAATATGGTATGGGTGCAATCGATGTTGATGTAGCATTCTCAACACCGACGCTTTTGACATTGTCGATTCTCGCGCAATTTGTCTGCTACTGATGTGCGGATTAACCGCGACAGCAGCTAAAACACCTACTTGGCCATCATGATTTGTTGCAGGTCGTGGTTGACGTTTCACATGTGTATGAACACTTCCTGTTTCCTTAAATAACGTAACTATCCGGCGAACGGTCCGGAAACTTGGCTGATGTCGTCCAGGATACCGAGCAGCATACATAGCAGACTCCCGTTGGATATTTTGATCACAATAGCCATACATCAACACGATATCGACCTTTTCCGCAATTGGTAAACGGTCGATTTTAACACGGGTAATGTATCACGGAGAAAATACCGTCCGCACTGGCGGAATGTTACGTGATACCACATACTTATGCGTTTGTGACTATTACAGCGCCATCTATCACAAAGCGAAAAAACTTGTCCAACTAAAATATTCGTATTTCTTTAAGTACTACACGAATATGCAATAAAAAATGAGGGTTCCTATTTAAAAAAACGCAGTTGATACCCGTTTGATCTATGGCAGCGCCATCTTGCGTGCCAACCATAGCGCCATCTGGTTTATCCCTTCAAGCTAGACAAGTTTCGTTCTTTGTAGCTTTTCGTTTAATACTTATTTCGTGAGATATTTGGCCCGGTCACGATCAATGTACCACCATGTATATTATCATATGGTAAATGTCCATGTTGTACTTCACAATACAAATGTTTTTTGGTTACAACAAATACTGATTAAAATTAATAATTATTTGCGATCACTTGTATCGCTGAATTCATATAAAACAGAGTATCGAGAGTCTTGATAAATACGACCTCATCCCCTTCCCCCACCTTCTCCTTTTCCTTGAACACATCCGCACACTATATATTGTCCGCCGCCTTGATCCCCCTCACCCCCTGGTGTCTCCCTTCCTCTCCACTCCCAACGAGTTGCCGCGCCTTTACCATTGTGTCCCTCCCTCTCTCCATCTCCACACCCTTCATCTCCTTTCCCAACGCAACTTCCACCGTCTACCCCTCCCGGATGATGAGCTTCGCCCTGACATCTACCCTTCCTACCAACTCTAACCCCATTTTCCTGCCTGCTCCTCAGGGCTCCCTCTCCTCCCCCTCCCTCCTCCTGAGCGGCTTTCCCCTCCTACTCCCCCTCCATCTCTTGTGCCTCCTTTCAGTGTCTCTGCGCTCCCTCCTGCCCTGTCTTCCCTTTTCCTCCCCCGCCCCACCTGTCTCCTGCCTCTTCGTGAACCCACGGTTGCCCCTCCTCTCTTCATCCCGCCGCTTCCTCAGCTGCCCCATGCTCTCCCCTCCTTTTCCATCCTCTCTGACCTTTCCCTCGGCAGGTCCCACCTGGTAGTTTTACTCTTCGTCGTGTGTGCTCGAAGTGGGTTTTAAGTGTGTTGTTTCGGAGTGTTTTTAATACTGTGGCCAACTTTTAACCTGTGCATTCGCATTCAGTGTCTTCTCTGTGTTTCAAGAATCGCCAACTGTGTTTTTTAACTTTCTGGTGACTTTTTTAACTGTCCCCCATGAACGTCTACATGTCCATGTCTTTTTACCTCCATTTTCTCCCCTTACTCTGTTTTATGTTCCCCTTTTTTATCTCATTATGTATGTATCATTTTTTTCTTGTTTTAGTTGTCGTGTCTCTCGGCTGAAGGGCGGCGGATTTTGCCGCTGACAGCCCTCCCCTGCCCATATGGGGAATGAAATCACAATAAAGAAAAAAAAAGTCTTGATAAACACTTATATCGACAACTGCAGTAACGTAATCTTTTTTTATTTTTCTACTGCCCTCCCACCCTCTCCGATAATTTCAGGACGCAGTAAATGAATCTATTAAACTGTATTTCACTGGCAATGTCATCCAACACAACGCACGTCTTCACCACTTTTTACTCGGCCGTTTTTCCAGATCATGGACTCCTATCTGAGATTGAAATGTATGCCCTCCTCCATCATTCCGGAAGATTTGTTTCAAGAGCAACGCGATAACTCCATGTTAACGCCCGACTCATATAAACTAACGTTGCACAGAACGTATTCAACTGGCCACAAAACGTATTTCGTACTGTGAGACTGCGGTGTTTGGTTCATCCACTTTGTGATATCCAGTAGCCGTCTACCAATGACGGCCGTGATTCTGCCTGCGATTCGCGGTCGACTGCTGTAGCCGATAGCTTTGTTGTTCGGCGGTACTCGCCCCTCCCCCCCCCTCCCCCTACCACCCTCCCCTGTGCACCAACACATACACACACACACACACAAACACACACACACACACACACACACACACACACACACACACACACGCACGCACACAAAGACGGCCCCTTTGATCTTTTGTACGCGTTACGTCGACCTACAGTGTGCTTCGGTCTGAGCGCTGTAGGTCTTTTAAACCTCGTGTACACGAATGAACCAAATCACGAAACTATCAATTTTTTATCATTTATTTTGCAAAAAATGAAAACCATGTCATGTTTTACAACAAAGTCATGAAATTTTACATGAATGCTTATGCTATTAATTTTAACGAAACAGTTTAAGCCACGCATTGTATCTATTATAACCTTCGTGGTATGGGTTTTTATTTGAGTTCTTCGACTGTACTGGCATAATATTTTTAAGGTATTGACAGTACATTTCAACTACAGAGGTATCTCTTTAATCAGTGTTGTGGGTAAAATCTTCTCAGGTATTGTTGAAAGGAAAGTGCGAGTGTTAGTTGAGGACAAATTGGATGAAAATCAGTGTGGGTTTAGGCCTCTTAGAGGTTGTCAGGACCAGATCTTTAGCTTACGACAAATAATGGAGAAGTGTTACGAATGGAACAGGGAATTGTATCTATGCTTTATAGATCTAGAAAAGGCATATGACAGGGTTCCTAGAAGGAAGTTATTGTCTGTTCTACGAGATTATCGAATAGGTGGCAAACTTTTGCAAGCAATTAAAGGTCTTTACATAGACAGTCAGGCAGCAGTTAGAGTTGACGGTAAATTGAGTTCATGGTTTAGAGTAGTTTCAGGGGTAAGACAAGGCTGCAACCTGTCTCCACTGCTCGTATTATTTATGGATCATATGTTGAAAACAATAGACTGGCTCGGTGAGATTAAGACATGTGAACACAAAATAAGCAGTCTCACATATGCGGATGACTTAGTTGTGATGGCAGATTCGATTGAAAGTTTGCAAAGTAATATTTCAGAGCTAGATCAGAAATGTAAGGACTATGGTGTGAAGATTAGCATCTCCAAATCGAAAGTAATGTCAGTGGGAAAGAGATATAAACGGATTGAGTGCCAAATAGGAGGAACAAAGTTAGAACAGGTGGACAGTTTCAAGTACTTAGGATGCATATTCTCACAGGATGGCAACATAGTGAAAGAACTGGAAGCGAGGTGTAGCAAAGCTAATGCAGTGAGCGCTCAGCTACGATCTACTCTCTTCTGCAAGAAGGAAGTCAGCACCAAGACTAAGTTATCTGTGCACCGTCAATCTTTCGACCAACTTTGCTGTATGGGAGCGAAAGCTGGGTGGATTCAGGTTACCTAATCAATAAGGTTGAGGTTACGGATATGAAAGTAGCTAGGATGATTGCAGGTACTAGTAGATGGGAACAATGGCAGGAGGGTGTCCACAATGAGGAAATCAAAGAAAAACTAGGAATGAACTCTATAGATGTAGCAGTCAGGGCGAACAGGCTTAGATGGTGGGGTTATGTTACACGCATGGGAGAAGCAAGGTTACCCAAGAGACTCATGGGTTCAGCAGTAGAGGGTAGGAGGAGTCGGGGCAGACCAAGGAGAAGGTACCTGGATTCGGTTAAGAATGATTTTGAAGTAATAGGCTTAACATCAGAAGAGGCACCAATGTTAGCACTGAATAGGGGATCATGGAGGAATTTTATAAAGGGGCTATGCTCCAGACTGAACGCTGAAAGGCATAATCAGTCTTAAATGATGATGATGATGATGATGATGATGATGATGATGATATTGACAGTGCAAGTCCCCTCCCCGACCTGTCATGTAACTGTGTACGAGAATTTTACTGTCACTTCTTTTTATAATAATAAATGTTACTTTTACGTGATTGTCATACTTCAAATCGCTCCGTATGCAGACTTACAGATGTTTAATGCATGCAGATAGAGCATTAGGAATATAAATGCAGATATTTGACGACTTAGGACAATGTATTGAACAACATTACATCATTACTTACTTCAGTTACACATAGCTAATTATAGCTATTGCGAGTAAAATGTTTTTAGGTTGAAACTTCTTGGTAGATTAAAACTGAGTGCCGGTCCGAGACTCGAACTCGGGACCTTTGCCTTTCACGGGAAAGTTCTCAACCAACTTTTTTTTCCGTCTGGAAGCCAGCATAATTCGACCCAACCCTAAGGTAGAAAACCCGCAACTGCCTAGTGATTACCGACCAATTAGCATACTGCCTGCTGTTTCCAATGCACTTGAATATATTGTCCATGATCAAATCGCTGAACATGTGCATGAATTGAGCCTGTATGACAAATTTCAAACCGGTTTCCGTAAACATCACAGCACAAACACTGCTCTAATTAAAGTAACTGATGGCCTGAAATATGCCATCGACAGCCGAAAGGCAACAATATTGACGCTACTAGATTTCAGCAAAGCTTCTGACACTGTTAACTTTGACACATTGCTCAGAAAAATGCAACAGCTTAATTTCTCAGATAGTGCAATGAGATGGTTTGAAAGCTACTTAAAAGACAGACAGCAATGTGTTGTCTGCGTAAATGAAAAATCTTCCTGGAAACATTTCTCCTCAGGAGTGCCACAAGGATCAGTCTTAGGACCACTTCTGTTTTTTTTTTATATGTCAACGATATTTCATCGGTTCTGTCCTCCTGTAAATATCATTTCTATGCCGACGACTTCCAGCTCTACCTAAGTGTCAGACCGGAAGCAATTGCTCAAATGGATGATGATCTGTCTTCAGTAGTGACATGGGCGAAAAACCTCGTGCTTAAACTAAATTCAAAAAAGACACAAGTGATTAAATAGCCCATCAGAAATTAATAAGTTCAGATTTCCGCGAACGACTGCCTCCTATCCTGCTCGACGGTATTCCAATACCATATCAGTTAAGAACTTGGGTGTAATTTTGGATGAGCATCTCAACAGGGCGGAGAGTACAGTCGAAGTGTGCCGGAAGACGTCCGCTTGTCTCTATGCTCTCAAAAAGTTTGGGAACGTATTTCCATAGGACTTGAAACGCCAGCTCGTGCAAGCAATCGTTCTACCGAACCTCCACTATCGTGATGTAATTCAACAAGGCATGAGTAGTGAAAACAAAAGACGGCTAGAGCTAACCATGAATGCCTGTGTGCGTTGCACCTGCAACATTCGCCGATATGATCATGTTAGTGCTTCATACTCCCAGCTAGGGTGGCTGCGGCTGGACAAATTGCGTGACTACCACACTATATTTACTTTACCGACTCCTCGTCGCGCAAGCATGCTAGTACCTTGCTTCAGAGATTAAACACCTTTCATGCCATCATAATCGAAACACGAGGTCACTCTTATTTGGTATCCCTGTGCCCACTCATAAAAGAAAAACTTTTGCAAACTCCTTCTCAGTTGCTGCTGTCCGCCTCTGGAAAACTGCCCCTTACCTTGCGCAAAATTCAATCACCTGCCGCTTTTAAGAAGAAGCTGAAGCATTTCCTACTATCATCCTCATAACGTTTCCACGAAGTTAATGTACAAGCCAATACTCTGTCAAATAGCAAAGCTAGCGTCTCCTATCTTGCTCCTTTCTCTTCTTCCTCTTCATCTATCTCAATTAGCCACGCAATCTTCTTCTCCTTTATATTTCCTTAACCATGTTTCACCATGTCTCTATTCTTCTCCTCCTTTCACTATCAGTCTCCCTCATACTCCCTGCTGCTAGCACTCCTACCTACAATCTGTCTCTTTCATAATGTCTAATTTTAACAGTACTTATCTACGAATACAAACTCTATATGTATGTATTTTTTCCAAGTGTGCCTCTGTAATTGTTTATTTCATTTTTTTGTACTAGATGTAGTTTAACACGCCTACGAAAACATATGAATGTAAAATAAGTAGAATGCCTGCTTAGATGTAAGAGAGGGCCTGATGGCCCTAATCTTGCCAGGTCAAATAAATAAATAAAAGGTTCTCTTGTAAGTTTGGAAACCCAATAGGTTGAAGTGTTTGTAAAATAATGTAGACGACAAAACTGATTCGGACGTAATTTTCGTATTAGATAGTTCTAGATGACTTGTTGTTGTTGTTGTCTTCAGTCCTGAGACTGGTTTGATGCAGCTCTCCATGCTACACTATCCTGTGCAAGCTTCTTCATCTCCCAGTACCTACTGCAACCTACATCCTTCTGAATCTGCTTAGTGTATTCATCTCTTGGTCTCCCCCTACGATTTTTACCCTCCACGCTGCCCTCCAATGCTAAATTTGTGATCCCTTGATGCCTCAGAACATGTCCTACCAACCGATCCCTTCTTCTAGTCAAGTTGTGCCACAAACTTCTCTTCTCCCCAATCCTATTCAATACCTCCTCATTAGTTACGTGATCTACCCACCCTATCTTCAACATTCTTCTGTAGCACCACATTTCGAAAGCTTCTATTCTCTTCTTGTCCATACTAGTTATCGTCCATGTTTCACTTCCATAGATGGCTACACTCCATACAAATACTTTCAGAAACGACTTCCTGACACTTAAATCTATACTCGATGTTAACAAATTTCTCTTCTTCAGAAACGATTTCCTTGCCATTGCCAGTCTACATTTTATATCCTCTCTACTTCGACCATCATCAGTTATTTTACTCCCTAAATAGCAAAACTCATTTACTACTTTAAGTGTCTCATTTCCTAATCTAATTACCTCAGCATCACCCGACTTAATTCGACTACATTCCATTATCCTCGTTTTGCTTTTGTTGATGTTGATCCTATACCCTCCTTTCAAGACACTGTCCATTCCGTTCAACTGCTCTTCCAAGTCCTATGCTGTCTCTGACAGAATTACAATGTCATCGGCGAACCTCAAAGTTTTTACTTCTTCTCCATGAATTTTAATACCTACTCCGAATTTTTCTTTTGTTTCCTTTACTGCTTGCTCAATATACAGATTGAATAACATCGGGGAGAGGCTACCACCCTGTCTCACTCCCTTCCCAACCACTGCTTCCCTTTCATGTCCCTCGACTCTTATAACTGCCACCTGGTTTCTGTACAAATTGTAAATAGCCTTTCGCTCCTTGTATTTTACCCCTGCCACCTTTAGAAAGAGAGTATTCCAGTCAACTAGATGCCTTGCTGTCATCATTTACAATGTTCACTCAGTGAAATGCATTCCATTTGTACATCAGCTGAGCTACCCTATTAAGAAAGCATTAGTTTAAGACGGCTGAAAGCCTTATATTAACATTGGAACAATCTAAATTAATAGACTGCTGAAGGACTCACATAGTACTTGAGACTATAGGAAAATGACAATCTAAAAACAACAGAACAGTGGTACTCAGAAGTGCTACAAGGGTCGGCCTGAGAAGGTAGCGCTTAAGGAAGGTGAGGTGACACAGGCAGCCAAAAGTAATACTCAATAATCGGATGGCAACCCGACCCAGGGACAGCTGAAGGGCCGAGCAACAACCTAATGAATTCTCTTCTGCCCGACCAACGGCATGACAACGGAAAATATCAGCGAGGTCGAAGATACCAGCATCAGTACGTCTTGAAAATTGGAGTCTAAATACATTCAAGGCACAATAACCACACAAAAATATGAACAACACCAAAGGCTGTCGAACTATACGCTGTACCGGATCTGTCCCAACCGACCGACTGACAACTCCAGTATACAGACAGCATTAACATAACTCCTCAGTCGAAATCACACAAGCTAGACACAGTTCCACAAAAACACTTCCACAACAACTCGAACAATCCTTAAAGCAACCAATGTGGAACAAGGACGAAGTGACAAGTCGACACACACAGAGAACCGATAAGTGGTCGGCGACCACATACACTCCATCCGATGAGACGACCGACCGAACGACTAACCAACGTCGTCCCCACTCAAGACATGTGCGTCGGCCACGGTCTTGGGTGTCCGTACCTCACTGAAACTCCATCCCAACTCCCTGATGTCTGTTCAGGACACACTGGCTCTGACCCCACCATGCAGAGGGAACACTTGCCCATTGGCCACTGACATCTCTGCACAAGGAAGCAACCGACCCAAGTCCGGGACGATGACCAACCGATGAGGCCCAGAAATGGCCGAAAGGCCAAATACATGTCACCCGATGAGATGACCGACCGAACGACCAACCAACTGTCATTCCCGCTCCAGTCTCCTTTGGTTGGACAGTACGTGGGTGTCCAGACCTCAATGCATCTCCATCCCGACTCCTTGATCTCTGTTCAGAACTCCGAGACACAGCGACCTGGTCACACTGGCTAGGACCCCACCATGCAGAGGGAACACTTGCCCATCAGCCACTATCTCTGAACAAGGTAGCAACCGACCCACGCCCAGCACGAGCAACTGACACGGCCCATAAACGGTCGAAACACCAAATACACGTCACCCGATGAGATGACCGACTGAACGACCAACCAACTGTCGTTCCTGCTCCAGTATCCTTTCTTCGGACAGTACACGTGTGTCGCCAGCGGTCGGCGAGTACTGGCTGTCTGCACCTCATTGCTGTTCCATCCCGACTCCTTGATGTCCGTTCAGAACTCGAAGAAATGAGGACTCGGACACAGTGGCTCGGACCCCACCATGCTGAGGGAACACTTGCCCACTGGCCACTGATATCTCTGCACATGGAAGGAACCGACCCACGTCTGGCATATGAGCAACTGACGAGGCCCAGAAATGGTCAAAAGACCAAATACACGTCGCCCGATGAGACGACCAGCTGAACGGCCAAGCAACTATCGTTCCCGCTCCAGTCTCCTTTCGTCAGACAGTATATTTGTGTGGCTAGCGGTCGGCAAGTACTGTCTTCGCCTCACTGGCAACCCGTCCCCGACTGAACTCGAGACACACGACGAGCCGGAAATACTAGCGGTCGCTCCAGAGACGGTACGAAATTGCCCTTATCGATAAGCGCTGCTGCTGTCACTCATGGGCAGGTAAGGCAGGAACTTACTGACGCCACTAAACAGACTAAGAAAACGAGACGGCAGTACGGTAAAGAGAAGATGACAAACAATAAACGGAACGAACACAAGCCTCGCACGGCTCCAACACCACGACTGAAATGGGAACGTGACCATAGGCACAGGACTCTGGCGCAGTGCCAGAGCGGTGCACGGTCTGTTGAATCCTGATATCTTCTTCATCGTGCCGAGGTGAGTGCGCGAATCCGTCGTCTTCCAGGGCAACACCACCTCGAGACTTGTACTGTGCAATGGAGGAAAGCTCTGGGGAACAGTGACGTGGGCATCTGTAGGGGGGCAGTGGACCTCGTGCAAGGCGCCATGACAGTCCAGGTGTATCATACACTGGTTGCAGACCACATACACCCCTTTATGATGATCATGTTTCCCAATGGCAGTGACATTCCCTGGATTTGCGGGAATTAGGTGACATGTGTGTGCAGGTGGGGTGTGAACTACCTCCAGCCACCTATGTAAGCCTCACTGCTTCCCTGTCACAATGCGTGGCAACTGTTATCCATCCCAAACGCGGCCATACCGGCTATTAGGTAAGTGCAAATAATGGTGTGGCTGGTTGGGGATTACTCCTATTTCGGTCAGCATTTAAACATCCTGCACCATTTTATGTTGTCGAAACCTTTCTTAGTCCACAAATCCCACGAAAACATCTTGATTTGCTGCCTACTTTCTCGAGAAGAAAAAAAGACCTTCACGAGTCCGAGGTTCTACATCTACATCTACATCTACACCTACACCCATACTCCGCAAGCCACCTGACGGTGTGTGGCGGAGCGTACCTTCACCCCTATCGGTTCTGCCTTCTATTCCAGTCTCGTATTGTTCGTGGAAAGAAGGATTGTCGGCATGCCTCTGTGTGGGCTCTAGTCTCTCTGATTTTATCCTCGCGGTCTCTTCGCGAGATATACATAGGAGGGAGCAATATACTGCTCGACTCCTCGGTGAAGTTATGTTCTCGAAACTTCAACAAAAGCCCGTACTGAGCTACTGAGCGTCTCTCCTGCAGAGTCTTCCACTGGAGTTTATCTATCATCTCCGTAACGTTTTCGCGATTACTAAATCATCGTGTAACGAAGCGCGCTGCTCTCCGTTGGATCTTCTCTATCTCTTCTATCAACCCTATCTGGTACGGATCCCACACTGCTGAGCAGTATTCAAGCAGTGGGCGAACAAGTGTATTGTAACCTACTTCCTTTGTTTTCGGATTGCATTTCCTTAGGATTCTTCCAATGAATCTCAGTCTGGCATTCGGTTTACCGTCGATCATCTTTATATGATCATTCCATTTTAAATCACTACTAATGCCTACTCCCAGATAATTTATGGATTTAAGTGCTTCCAGTTGCTGACCTGCTATATTGTAGCTAAATGATAAAGGATCTATCTTACTATGAATTCGCAGCACATTAGACTTGTCTACATTGAGATTCAATTGCCATTCCCTGCGCCATTCGTCTATTCGCTGCAGATCCTCCTGCATTTCAGTACAATTTTCCATTGTTACAACCTCTCGACATACCACAGCATCATCCGCAAAAAGCCTCAGTGAACTTCCGATGTCATCCACAAGGTAATTTATGTGTATTGTGAATAGCAACGGTCCTACGACACTACCCTGCGGCACACCTGAAATCGCTCTTACTTTGGAAGACTTCTCTCCATTGAGAGTGACATGCTGCGTTCTGTTATCTAGGAACTCCTCAATCCAATCACACAATTGGTCTGATAGTCCATATGCTCTTACTCTGTTTATTAAAAGACTGTGGCGAACTGTATCGAACGCCTTGCGGAAGTAAAGAAACACGGCATCTACCTGGGAACACGTGTCTACGGCCCTCTGATTCTCGTGGACGAATAGCGCGAGCTGGGTTTCACACGATCGTCTTTTTCGAAACCCGTGCTGATTCCTACAGAGTAGATTTCTAGTCTCCAGAATAGTCATTATACTCGAACATAATACAAATTCTACAACTGATAGACGTTAGAGATATAAGTCTATAGTTCTGCACATCAGTTCGACGTCCGTTCTTGAAAACGGAGATGACCTGTACCCTTCTAGAGACCTACGGTACACCGCTGCAAGAAGGGGGGCAAGTTCCTCCGCGTACTCTGTGTAAAATGAAACTGGTATCCCATCAGGTGCAGCGGCCTTTCCTCTTTTGAGCGATTTTAATTGCTTCTCTATCCCTCTGTCGTCTATTTCGATACTGTACAGTACTGTTGTCCTCGGGGCGCGGTTCGCATGTCATGGGGCGTTAAATGCGCCATAAGGGAAGCTTATGTGGCTCATTGATTCGGCTGGTTTCACATTCTGCGCTGCTGGTCGTAAACGTTGCGGCACTCGATAGCTGAGGCACGTTCGGTAGCTGGAAGCGGATGAGGGGAGGGTGTCCAACTCCAGCCACAAAGAGCGCGCTAACCTCGGTAATTTGCCTGGAATCCGTTTCTATGTACGAGCAGTGGGGGCAGAGTGGCTATGCGGTTCAGGAGCGCACAGCGGCTGGTGGTGCTGGAATTCCTCGGTGGCCGGGCCGGGCGTAATGGGGATTCCGACACGCGATCTCCGGACCAGAGCAGATCGGAACAGGTGGGTCCCCGAAGTTGGGCGGCCACCAGAATTCCGGACACCGGCTGCGCTGCAGACCACCCGCCCCCAGTAAGTTGGCCTGCGGGGGCGGAGGGCAATTTGTGGCGCCGCTGTCGATCACCCCCCCCCCCCCCCCCGCCCCGCCCCTTCTAACTCTCAAGCCACACAACTGCCGGCAAGTGGAGGCGCGCTAGGAGCCAGACGCTTGGGGCAGCAGCCTGCCGAAGTTGCCGCTGCTTGCGAGGGAACCGCCAACACACTCAACTCTGGAAGGAACGGGAAGCATTCCTGGCGTGAGCACGATTGGGCCATTGATAACTCATGGGCCTAGCGTGGTATCGTAGCATGAAGACGTTATCGAAGAAAGCTATGCATACACTACTGGCCATTAAAATTGCTACACCAAGATCAAATGCAGATGATAAACGGGTATTCATTGGACAAGTACATTATACTACAACTGACATTACATTTTCACGCAATTTGGGAGCATAGATCCTGAGAAATCAGTACCCAAAACAACCACCTCTGCCCGTAGTAACGCCCTTGATACACCTGGGCATTGAGTCAAACAGAGCTTGGATGGCGTGTACAGGTACAGCTGACCGTGCAGCTTCAACACGATACCACAGTTCATCAAGAGTAGTGACTGGCGTATTGTGACGAGACAGTTGCTCGGCCACCATTGACCAGAAGTTTTCAATTGGTGAGAGATCTGGAGAATGTGCTGGCCAGGGCAGCAGTCGAACACTTTCTGTATCCAGAAAGGCCCGTACAGGACCTGCAACATGCGGTCGTGCATTATCCTGCTGAAATGTAGGGTTTCGCAGGGATCGAATGAAGGGTAGAGCCACGGGTCGTAACACATCTGAAATATAACGTCCACTGTTCAAAGTGCCGTCAATGCGAACAAGAGGTAACCGAGATGTGTAACCGATGGCACCCCATACCATCTCGCCGGGTGATACGCCAGTATGGCGATGACGAATACACGCTTTCAATGTGCGTTCACCGCGATGTCGCCAAACACGGATGTGACCATCACGATGCTGTAAACAGAACTTGTTCATCCGAAAAAATGACGTTTGGCCATTCGTGCACCCAGGTTCGTCGTCGACTACATCATCGCAGGCGCTCCTGTCTGTGATGAAGCGTCAAGGGTAACCGCGGCCATGGTCTCCGAGCCGAGGAGATAGTCCATGCTGCTGCAAACGTCGTCCAACTGTTCGTGCAGAAGGTTGTTGTGTTGCAAACATCCCCATCTGTTGACTGAGGGATCGAGACGTGGCTACACGATCCGTTACAGCCATCGGGATAAGATGCCTGTCATCTCGACTGCTAGTGATACGAGGCTGTTGGGATCCAGCACGGCCGTCCGTATTACCCTCCTGAACCCACCGATTCCATATTCTGCTAACAGTCATTGGATCTCGACCGACGCGACCAGCAATGTCGCGATACGATAAACCGCATTCGCGATAGGCTACAATCCGACCTCTATCGAAGTCGGAAACGTGATGGTACGCATTTGTCCTCCTTACAGGTGGCATCACAACAACGTATCACAAACGTTTGAACTTTCCTCATGTCGGCACGTTGTAGGTGTCGCCACCGGCGCCAATCTTGTGTGAATGCTCTGAGAAGCTAATCATTTGCATATCACAGCATCTTCTTCCTGTCGGTTAAATTTGGCGTCTGTAGCACGTCATCTTCGTGGTGTAGCAATTTTAATGGCCAGTAGTGTAGTAGTAACCGTTGATTACACCCTAAGAAAATAAACGGCGCACCACGAAGGAATTATCCGATTGGGACGGAAATTGGGAAGTGTGACACGCATTTGCAGACGAACAAATGAGTAAAATTTTAGAAAACTTAGATGATTTATTCAGGGCAGAGACACTCACAAACAGAGCCACTCAGTTACGCGTTGATGCAACTCTGGCCCTTATGCAAGCAGTTATTCGGCTTGACGTTGACCGATGGAGTTGTTGGGTGTCCTCATGACGAAAACAGAGCCAAACTGTGTCCAACTGGTGGGACACTTCGTCAAACTACCGACCTGTTTGTTGGACACTACCCTAATGGTTCAAATGACTGAGCGCTATGGGACTCAACATCTGAGGTCATCAGTCCCCTAGAACTTAGAACTACTTAAACCTAACTAACCTAAGGACATCACACACGTCCATGCCCGAAGCAGGATTCGAACCTGTGACCGTAGCGATTTGTTCATGAGACCCAGAAAATATTAGATACAGGCTCCCAGGTAGATGCCATTTTCCCTCACTTCCGGAAGGCGTTCGATACAGTTCCGCACTGTCGCCCGATAAACAAAGTAAGAGCCTACGGAGTATCAGACCACCTGTGTGGCTGGATTGAAGAGTTTTTAGCAAACAGAACACAGCATGTTGTTCTGAATGGAGAGACGTCTACAGACGTTAAAGTAACCTCTGGTGTGCCACAGGGGAGTGTTATGGGACCATTGCTTTTCACTATATATATATATATATATATATATATATATATATATATATATATATATATATATATATTCAGAGTCCCCAGTAGATGTTTTTTCTTGGGTCTTATCTTTGAAGAAGTACTAGGAAGCTCCGACTCTTCCTTACATGATGTTCTAGGCTCTCCAGAATCCAAAGGCCTAGTTGCACCGCTATGAATAGCGATGGAAGATTGGTTACTTCCTGGAGTAGTTTCCATTCTGAAATTTACCATCATGTCTTAGGTTAAAGTTTGGTTTGGGGAAAGGTAGTTAAACCTTTCGATGATAAAAATTCAAGCATTTAGCTTAGAATTATAAGTGAGGCCGCCACTAACATGTGGGACAGACGCCTTTTGCAGCCGCCCACTGTGGGAACAGACGCTACAGTCTGGTGCTTTTATATAAAAGCCTGCCTCTTCCGCCACTTCCGCCGTTCTGATGATCTTCATCGCCGCCTTCACTGCCGTTGAGGTCTTCACCGTTTCCCTGGCTAGGGACCCTCACGAGGTACTATCACCCGGGCCAGGTGAACCAAGGTTTTTTAACGAGGTGTTACTCCTCCCCCTCCTCCTTTTTCAACCGGGCTTGGGACCGGCTTTGGCGGATACAATATCCATACAAGCAAAGATTAAACATTATAATTCAGTTATTAGGACACAAGCAACATATGGATCAGAGTGCCTAACATTGAATAAGAAAGGCGAATTAAGAGAACTAGAAAAAAGAGAGAGAAAAATATTAAGAAAAATTCTAGGTCATGAGAAAAACAAGGAAAACAGGTGGATTAAAAGGAGAAATGAAGACCTATACAAAAATACAGAAAAGATCACAGATACAATGAGGAAGAGACGGCTAAAATTTTATGGACATTTAAAAAGAATGGAAGAAACACGGATTACAAAGAATATTTTTAATTACGTTAGTAAGCTGAAAAACACTGTGGGATGGATAGAAGCAGTAAAGAAAGATGCCTACAAAATAGGTGTTACAGAAGAAATAATACGTGACAGGAATAACTTTAGGCTACTTATAGAAAACGCAAACTATGAAGAAGATGCGCCAAAACTTCGACCCAAGAGAGTGTGGACAGATGAGCAGAGACGAGCAGTTGGCGAGAAAATGAAGAAGTACTGGGAAGAACGGAAGAAAAAGAAACACCATAAGTCTTAAGTTGTATGCGGTCCATAGCTGGCCAAATTCATAATAAATATATATATGACCTAATACATAGTGTCGGAAGTTCCAAACGGCTTTTCGCGGATGATGCTGTAGTATACAGAGAAGTTGCAGCATTAGAAAATTGTAGCGAAATGCAGGAAGATCTGCAGCGGATAGGCACTTGGTGCAGGGAGTGGCAACTGACCCTTAACATAGACAAATGTAATGTATTGCGAATGCATAGAAAGAAGGATCCTTTATTGTGTGATTATGTGATAGCGGAACAAACACTGGTAGCAGTTACTTCTGTAAAATATCTGGGAGTATGCGTACGGAACGATTTGAAGTGGAATGATCATGTAAAATTAATTGTTGGTTAGGCGGGTGCCAGGTTGAGATTCATTGCGAGAGTCCTTAGAAAATGTAGTCCATCAACAAAGGAGGTGGCTTACAAAAAACTCGTTCGACCTATACTCGAGTATTGCTCATCAGTGTGGGATCCGTACCAGATCGGGTTGATCGAGGAGATAGAGAAGATCCAAAGAAGAGCGGCGCGTTTCGTCACAGGGTTATTTGGTAAGCGTGATAGCGTTACGGAGATGTTTAGCAAACTCGAGTGGCAGACTCTGCAAGAGAGCCGCTCTGCATCGCGGTGTAGCTTGCTGTCCAGGTTTCGAGAGGGTGCGTTTCTGGATGAGGTATCGAATATATTGCTTCCCCCTACTTATACCTCCCGAGGAGATCACGAATGTAAAGTTAGAGAGATTCGAGCTCGCACGGAGGCTTTCCCCGAACCATACGCGACTGGAGCGGGAAAGGGAGGTAACGACAGTGGCACGTAAAGTGGCCTCCGCCACACACCGTTGGGTGGCTTGCGGAGTATAAATGTAGATGTAGATTCGTCTTCCTTATTACCGTAATCTTGAGACGTTATGGTACACAACCTGACTCGCTCTCGGTGAAGTTTGTAACTACATAACGTCAGAGTCTTGTTGGCCCACAATAAGAATGACTGCAGTTAATGATGATAATTTTTAGTGCGTATAGATCGCCTTTTTACTGTTTGGACGACCTGAAGCTCGTTGAAGAAAGCAACCGAAACCAATTTTCGTGTTTTCATTGGTTAAGGGAGGGGCGGGCAGGAATCCTGCACGTGTGCGGTGCACTTGCACGCGTGCAGTTAACAGGTGTTCTGCGTGCACACAGGGGCAAGCTGGCCACCCGCTTATCTCCGCTCGTCCGCTCCTTCCTGTGCAATGCGTTTTGTTTCGTAGCTTGCTTTATTGAATGAAGGAATAAGATTAGTAGCAGTGCTTGAAAGATATCGTGGTTTGAAAGAATACCCATTACCTACGATACGTTTTATTTAATTATCGTAGGTGGAGTGGAACAACATTTCTACATACAAAGGCAAACAGTTACTTAAATTTTCATCACTGATGTTTGCTCTTAACCAACACTTACTAATTCAGGAAATGGTTTCTCAGCTCTCGCTATATTAAGCGCAATCTTATAACTTGCACGTACCGCTGCGCTATTATTGTTTTGTCGTCCTGAAAAATTGAGAGACATGACGAAAGGAAGTCTCAGATCTCTCGCGACCACAGCAACTACGACAGATTCATCTAGTATCGTCAGATCGCTCTTCTTAAGCTCAGGCAATTTCCCCATCCGCTTAGAATCCGACAATAAATTGTACTCGTCCTTGTGAAATTTTTTATAATGGCCTTCAATACTAAACTTACGCTGACCAGCGAGAATACTGCCACATATTAAACATTTCGAATTTTCACGTTTTGGCGCAAAGAAAAAACGATTCTACCATTTCTTTTTAAAAGATAGCAAGTCTCTACTTCTCCGTTTCCTTGTTTCACTCTGCATTTTCCGGTTCTTGAAATACAACGTTCACTACGTACTGGTCGCTACGCATCACCGTCCGCAGCTTAGCCTGGCACTACACTGCTGCTACCAGCCGGCTGTCGCCAGTGCCCCATTCGACGACTGCACGTGAGCTGCACAAGTGCAGCGCTGTGCGCTCATGAGCCACCTGCAACGTTTGCCCGCCCCTGGCTTAAGCAAAAGAATATGCCCTCTCGGCATAATTTTTATTATAATGAAATGAATACCCTTAGCTGCATACAGGCGTTGATATAAGTCAACAGGGACAGTTGAAAATGTGTGCCCCGACCGGGACTCAAACCCGGGATCTTCTGCTTACATGGCAGTCGCTCTATCCATCTTTTTTTTTCACTTTTAATCACATTTTGTTCTACATTGTTCTCTGACTTTGGTCGTGGCGGCCGTCCGATGACACTCGTTCAAGTTGTTCGTTGATCCGTTCACTCAATTTTTTTATTACAGAGTGTAGCTAAACCCTCTGACCGAACACGCTGAGCTGCCGTGCCGGCGTCCATCTGAGCCACCGAGGACACAGAGGATAGTGCGACTGCAGGGACGTATCTCTGGCACGCCTGCCGTGAGACCCACATTCGCATCTTATTGTCCCGCACTATCTTTCATTCTACTTTCATTCTAACGAGGTGCATGGTCACCGATGGTATCTGTTCTTTCGGACATCTTAAGAAGAACAGATACCATCTTTATATACTCGGTGATCAAAAAGTCAGTATAAATTTGAAAACTGAATAAATCACGGAATAATGTAGATAGAGAGGTACAAATTGACTCATATGCTTGGAATGACATGGGGTTTTGTTAGAACCAAAAAAATATAAAAGTTCAAAAAATCTCCGACAGATGGCGCTTCATGTGATCACAATACCAATAATTAGCATAACAAAGAAAGAAAAAAGCAAAGATGATGATCTTTACAGCAAATGCTCAATATGGCCACCATCATTCCTCAACAATAGCTGTAGTCGAGGAATAATGTTGTGAACAGCACCGTAAAGCATGTCCGGAGTTGTGGTGAGGCATCGGCGTCGGATGTTGTCTTTCAGCATCCCTAGAAATGTCGGCCGATCATGATACACTTGCGACTTCAGGTAACCCCAAAGCCAATAATCGCACGGAATGAGGTCTGGGGACCTGGGAGGCCAAGCATGACGAAAGTGGCGGCTGAGCACACGATCACCACCAAACGACGCGGGCAAGAGATCTTTCACGCATCTAGCAATATGAGGTGGAGCGCCATCCTGCATAAAACTCCATGTCGTTCCAAGCATGTTTGTCAATTTTTACCTCTCTACCTACATTATTCCGTGATTTGTTCACTTTTCAAATTTATACTGACTTTTTGATGACCAAGGCTCACCCATTTGACCATCTTCTTCTGTGCGGATGCACAAACAGTGCCCGAACTCCTACGGGAATCGGCAGTAAAGCCGCGAGTAATGATGGGCAGGGACACTATGAATGTTGTGCGGGACAATAAATTCGGAGTGGGGGTCACACGGGAGGCATGCCATAGGCGTAAGTCCCTGCAGTCGCACTGTGTCCTCTGTGGCTCAGATGGATGCCGGCACGGTAACTCAGCATGTTCGGTCAGAGGGTTAGCTGCCCTCTGTAATAAAAAAACTGAGTAAATGGGTCAACTGCGAACTGAGACGGCCCCGAGCAGATACAACGAACAAATACGAACAAAATGAGATTAATAGAAAAAAGGTGGATAGAGCGTCTGCCATGTAAGCAGCAGATCCCGTGTTCGAGTCCCGGTCGGGGCACACATTTTCAACTGTCCCTGTTGACTTATATCAACGCCTGTATGCAGCTAAGGCTATTCATTTCATTGTAATTTTTTTTTAACGAGCTGTATGGTCACCGATAGTATCTGTTCTTTCGGACATGTCCCAAAGAATAAAATGGCTTGGTTCAAATGGCTCTGAGCACTATGGGACTCATCTGCTGTGGTCATCAGTCCCCTAGAACTTAGAACTACTTAAACCTAACTAACCTAAGGACATCACACACATCCATGCCCGACGCAGGATTCGAACCTGCGACCGTAGCAGCAGCGCGGCTCCGGACTGGAGCGCCTAGAACCGCACGACCACCGCGGCCGGCTCCCAAAAAATAGACACTATATATATATATATATATATATATATATATATATATATATATATATATATATATAGGGTTAGTCACCTAACGTTACCGCTGGATATATTTCGTAAACCACATCAAATACTGACGAACCAATTCCATAGACCGAACGTGAGGAGAGGGGCTAGTGTAACTGTTTAATACAAACCATACAAAAATGAACGGAAGTATGTTTTTAACACAAACCTAGGTTTTTTTAAATGGATCCATGTTAGTTTTGTTAGCACATCTGAACATATAAACAAATACGTAATCAGTGCCGTTAGTTGCATTGTAAAATGTTAATTACATCCGGAGATATTGTAACCTAAAGTTGACGCTTGAAACCTCCGACGTTCAGTTGCGTGTGGTAACAAACACGGGCCACGGTCGGCGAGCAGTATCTGCAGGGACATGCCCAAACAGCTGCAACATACATCGCGTTTCTACAGAATGATCTGCTAACGTTGTTCGAAAATGTCCCACTGGAAACGCGTCGACGTATGTGGTATCAGCATGATGGTACACCTGCACATTCCGCAATTAACACTAGGCTGACGCTTGACAGGATGTTCGACGGGCGTTTCATAGGACGTGGAGGACGCATAAATTGGCCAGCCCGTTCTCCTGATCTTACACCTCTGGACTTCTTTCTGTGGGGTACGTTAAAGGAGAATGTGTACCGTGATGTGCCTACAACCCCAGAGGATATGAAACAACGTATTGTGGCAACCTGCGGCGACATTACACCATATGTACTGCGGCGTGTGCGACATTCATTACGCCAGAGATTGTAATCGTGTGCAGCAAATGATGGCCACCACATTGAACATCTATTGGTCTGACATGTCGGGACACACTCTATTCCACTCCGTAACTGAAAACGGAAACCACGTGTGTACGTGTACCTCACCCCTCATGGTAATGTACATGTGCTTCAGTGAAAAAGACCATTAAAAAGGTGTTAGCATGTGGACGTAATGTGCTGTTCCAGTCTCTTCTGTACCTAAGGTCCATCACCGTTGCCTTTGGATCCCTACGTAATTCGTTGCTCTCCGATGCACACGATCGAACAGCGGAGGAGTGGTACTCAAGCGTCAACTTTAGGTTACAATATCTCCGGATGTAATTAACATTTCACAATGCAACTAACGGCACTGATTACGTATTTGTTTATATGTTCAGATGTGCTAACAAAACTAACGGGGTTCCATTTAAAAACACGTAGGTTTGTGTTAAAAAACATACCTCCGTGCATTTTTTTATGGTTTGTATTAACCAATTACACTAGCCCCTCTCCTCACGTTCGGTCTGTGGAATAATTTCGTCAGTATTTGATGTGGTTTACTAAATATATTCAGCGGTAATGTTAGGTGACTCACCCTATATACACTCCTGGAAATGGAAAAAAGAACACATTGACACCGGTGTGTCAGACCCACCATACTTGCTCCGGACACTGCGAGAGGGCTGTACAAGCAATGATCACACGCACGGCACAGCGGACACACCAGGAACCGCGGTGTTGGCCGTCGAATGGCGCTAGCTGCGCAGCATTTGTGCACCGCCGCCGTCAGTGTCAGCCAGTTTGCCGTGGCATACGGAGCTCCATCGCAGTCTTTAACACTGGTAGCACGCCGCGACAGCGTGGACGTGAACCGTATGTGCAGTTGACGGACTTTGAGCGAGGGCGTATAGTGGGCATGCGGGAGGCCGGGTGGACGTACCGCCCAATTGCTCAACACGTGGGGCGTGAGGTCTCCACAGTACATCGATGTTGTCGCCAGTGGTCGGCGGAAGGTGCACGTGCCCGTCGACCTGGGACCGGACCGCAGCGACGCACGGATGCACGCCAAGACCGTAGGATCCTACGCAGTGCCGTAGGGGACCGCACCGCCACTTCCCAGCAAATTAGGGACACTGTTGCTCCTGGGATATCGGCGAGGACCATTCGCAACCGTCTCCATGAAGCTGGGCTACGGTCCCGCACACCGTTAGGCCGTCTTCCGCTCACGCCCCAACATCGTGCAGCCCGCCTCCAGTGGTGTCGCGACAGGCGTGAATGGAGGGACGAATGGAGACGTGTCGTCTTCAGCGATGAGAGTCGCTTCTGCCTTGGTGCCAATGATGGTCGTATGCGTGTTTGGCGCCGTGCAGGTGAGCGCCACAATCAGGACTGCATACGACCGAGGCACACAGGGCCAACACCCGGCATCATGGTGTGGGGAGCGATCTCCTACACTGGCCGTACACCACTGGTGATCGTCGAGGGGACACTGAATAGTGCACGGTACATCCAAACCGTCATCGAACCCATCGTTCTACCATTCCTAGACCGGCAAGGGAACTTGCTGTTCCAACAGGACAATGCACGTCCGCATGTATCCCGTGCCACCCAACGTGCTCTAGAAGGTGTAAGTCAACTACCCTGGCCAGCAAGATCTCCGGATCTGTCCCCCATTGAGTATGTTTGGGACTGGATGAAGCGTCGTCTCACGCGGTCTGCACGTCCAGCACGAACGCTGGTCCAACTGAGGCGCCAGGTGGAAATGGCATGGCAAGCCGTTCCACAGGACTACATCCAGCATCTCTACGATCGTCTCCATGGGAGAATAGCAGCCTGCTTTGCTGCGAAAGGTGGATATACACTGTACTAGTGCCGACATTGTGCATGCTCTGTTGCCTGTGTCTATGTGCCTGTGGTTCTGTCAGTGTGATCATGTGATGTATCTGACCCCAGGAATGTGTCAATAAAGTTTCCCCTTCCTGGGACAATGAATTCACGGTGTTCTTATTTCAATTTCCAGGAGTATATATATATATATATATATATATATATATATATATATATATATATATATATATATATATATATACCTTTTTTTCATTAAAAAATTTGCATTTCATAAGCTCTAGATAAAATTTAGAGATCCACCAATCTGAGTTGACTGCAGATGGATTCTACTGACCAACATACATTTCGCCTAAGGACCGCGTAGACAAGAAATATCACGGCCTGTTCGGAGGCATACAGCCGGTCATTTCCCACTCGTTCTACTTGCGAGTGACAAAGGAAAGGAAATCGCTACTACTGGTGTAACGTACCCCGCGCCACTCACCGTGCGGCAGCTTGCAGAGTATGTATGCAGACGTACATGCAGCTGTTGAGCGTGCAGTCCCCTGCATAGCCGCAATATCTGAGGCGTACCAATACTGAAGTCACAAAGGAGTAAATAAATTCGAAAAGCGCTTTGCTGTAGCTGTAGCTGTAGTTCAGTCGCAGTTCTTGCAGTAGAAAATATTTCATTTCCAACTGTTTAACTAAAACCGTTTAGTTGCACACGAATGTATATTTACAACCGTTCATGATCCAATATTAATTGAGTAGCCTGGAAACATACCAGGGGCGTTCATTACCTAAGGCAACACGGTATTTTTTCCTCGACCAATTTCGGTTGAAGAAATGCGAAATTTATTTCAGACACTTTAGAATGTTCCCGCTTCAACTCATATAGTGTCATGATGGCGCTATACGTAACATTAAAATGGCGTCTGTAACGAAGGAGGATCCGAAAGAGACGGTAGAGTTTTTTGGGTGGAATACCAGAGTATCGCAGATATTATAGGCGCTTGCAGAATGTCTATGGAGAAATAGTGAACAAAAGCACAGTGAGTCGTTGAGCGAGACGTCTGTGATCATCGCAATAAGGTGGCGCACACCTGTCCGATCTGCCGTTTCTCTCTCATGGCTGGCTTCACCTTGTTTAAAAGCAAATCCGAGTAATATTGGCTATTCATTCTACGCTGCTCTTCGAGATACTCACAAAAAAACTGGACCTTCAGCATCCCAAAACACCGTCAATATGACTTTTCGTGCTGATGCTTGGGTTTTGAAATTTTTCTTGACGGGTAAGTTCGTGTGCTTCCACTCCTTACTTTGTCTTTTTGATTCTGGCTCACTGGTCGACCAGAACGGTGTTCTTCAGTCACTGGGTCGCGACAATTTTTGAACTGCTCTACCCACTTGTACAAATTTGCACGATCCGTACAGCCCTCACCGTTAACTTTAGACATTCTACAGTATATACGAGGTGTGGCTAGAAAAAAACCGGACTAGTACTGGTGAAACAATAAAACGAATGCAATAAGGCTGAGAGTTGCGTGGCCTGTCACGTGACTCTCGCTCCGCCTACTGCTCGAGTTTCATCTGCCTCCTGCACTCAGTCTGCCCGTGGCGTCTGTTTTAAGTAGTTGACGTTTTGTCTGTGCGTCGGAAAATGTTGAAGTGTACAGAAAGAACAGCGTGTTAACATCAAATTTTGTTTCAAACTAGGAAAATCTGCAAGTGAAACGTTTGTAATGTTACAACAAGTGAACGACGATGATTGTTAATCGCAAACACAAGTGTTTGAGTGGTTTAAACGATTTAAAGATGGCCGCGAAGACACCAGTGATGACACTCGCACTGGCAGACCATTGTCAGCAAAAACTGATGCAAACATTGAAAAAATCGGTAAACTTGTTCGACACTTTCCTTGTCAACTCCTGTTAACTCAGACACTGCTCTGATTGTTAAACGGCTTTCAGCCTTATTGCATTCGTTTTAGTGTTTCACCAGTACTAGTCCGGTTTTTTTCTAGCCACACCTCGTATTGACTGGTTTGTCGCCCTCAGCAAGTAAAAAACGATTAACAGGGCTTGTTCAACTAATGTAGATGTTTCATGTGGACTGGCCATCTTGAAATGTATTTTTGAGGTTGTAAACAAAACAATGTTGCTACATCAGCTGATCAGGGCTCATACTAGTGATTCCAACTTAAAGCTATAAAAGTACCAAACTTCCCCTACTAACAGTTTTTTTGCACTAGACCAATTTGTTTCTTTAATTACTAAATAACCCTCGTACATGTTGTTGTTGTGGTCACCCTATCCTGTGCAAGCTTCTTCATCTCCCAGTACTTACTGCAACCCACATCCTTCTGAATCTGCTTAGTGTATTGACTGTATTCATCTCTTCCTCGTACATACACGAAACGAATTACAACTAAGAATGTGCCGCTCTCCTCGAATGACCCCTGATGCACACCTGCCACCAGCAACCCTGAATCGACACTCCTCTTGCCGTGGCGAATCGTGACGTAGTCAACTACAAAACTGACGCAACCGCCCCGAAGTGGAGGAACAGCGACATAAGACGTGACGTTCTCCTTGCGCGTTGACGCACTTCAAACGATTTTTCAGAGACCGAAATTAAAAACTGCCGTTTGTTGGTGACACGTGTTACAAACCGGACACAATAGGAAGGACCAGGCCCCTTTGCTTTTTTCTTTTATCACTCGTTTATTACATCAGAGAAATACAGATTTTAAGACAAAATTTAAGTACATGAAATATTGCTCGCAGTAAAGGTTAACATAAGCAGTGACAAAACTTAGTTCTCTTAAGGACTTCTGCTGGCAACAAATTTTAAGGAGGCAACGTAAGGTTTATATCAATTTAGCTCAAACACGTAGCTAGTGATTGAATCTCGACACAGACACTTTAACAATATCGGCAACAAATAAATAGCGTGAATTTGTACTCACAGTAACCAACTGATCAACAGCCTTGCCACTGAATAAGTAGTAGGCCATTTGGAACGAATTAGCAACACCCAGCAGCTAGGGGAGTAAATACCAACAGTCTTTAAATGTCTTGCTCCCCATTAAAGAAACAAACTTACAGCAATTAAATGAATGGCAAATCAAACACACTGCGCTCCACTCAAACTCTTCAGTGGAAGCCAAGCCAAAATGAAGATTCCATTAACTGACTAGCACTGAAGTCACACCAAAGCTCATCTCTGTGTTCCCAGACACACATGGCGCAAACTTATACAAGACAAGATTTTGACGGGAGCACATCAGTAAAACCGGTGGTGGAGCTAACTCGTGCTTTGTGATAGATGCCGCTGTATCAGCCACAAACATATGGCTCACAATTTTAGACGAACTGTTGGTAACAGGTAGGTTTTTTAAATTAAAATGCAGAAAGTAGGTACGTTTGAACATTTTATTTCGGTTGTTCCAATGTGATACATCTACCTTTTGTGAACTTATCTTTGTGAGAAAGCATGCTGTTACAGCGTGATTACCTCTAAATACCGCATTAATGCAATAAATGCTCAAAATGATGTCCGTCAACCTCAATGCATTTGGAAACACGTGTAACGACATCCTCTCAACAGCGAGTAGTTCGCCTTCCCTAATATTCGCACATGCATTGACAATGCGCTGACGCACGTTGTCAGGCGTTGTCGGTGGATCACCATAGCAAATATCCTTCAACTTTCCCCTCAGAAAGAAATCCGGGGACGTCAGATCCGGTGAACGTGCGGGCCACGGTATGGTGCTTCGACGACCAATCCACCTGTCATGAAATTGCTATTCAGTACCGCTTCAACCGCATGCGAGCCATGTGCGTACATCGCCATTCTGTCACGCAGTGAAACATCTTGTAGTAACATCGGAAGAACATTACGTAGGAAATCAGCATACATTGCACCATTTAGATTGCCATCGATAAAATGGAGGCCTATTATCCTTCCTCCCATAATGCCGCACCATACATTAACCCGCCAAGGTCGTCGATGTTCCACTTGTCGCAGCCATCGTGGATTTTCCGTTGCCCAACAGTGCATATTATGCCGGTTTACGTTACCGCTGTTGGTGAATGACCCTTCGTCGCTAAATAGAAAGAGTGCAAAAAATCTGTCATCGTCCCATAATTTCTCTTGTGCCCAGTGGCAGAACTGTACACGACGTTCAAAGTCGTCGCCATGCAATTCCTGGGGCATAGAAATATGGTACGGGTGCAATCGATGTTGATGTACCATTCTCAACACCGACGTTTTTGAGATTCCCGATTCTCGCGCAATTTGTCTGCTACTGATGTGCGGATTAGCCGCGACAGCAGCTAAAACACCTACTTGGGCATCATCATTTGTTGCAGGTCGTGGTTGACGTTTCACATGCGGCTGAACACTTCCTGTTGCCTTAAATAACGTACCTATCCGGCGAACGGTCCTGACACTTGGATGATGTCGTCCAGGATTCCGAGCAGTATACATGGCACACGCCCGTTGGGCATTTTGATCACAACAGCCATACATCAACACGATATCGACCTTTTCCGCAACTGGTAAACGGTCCATTTTAACACGGGTAATGTATCACGAAGCAAATACCGTCCGCACTGGCGTAATGTTACGTCATACCACGTACCTATACGTTTGTGACTATTACAGCGCCATCTATCACAAAGGGAAAAAAGTGGCCCAACTAAAACATTCATATTTCTTTATGTACTACACGAATATGTAATAAAGAATGGGTGTTCCTATTTAAAAAAAAAAAAACGCAGTTGATATCCATTTGACCTATGGCAGTGCCATCTAGCGGGCCAACCATAGCGCCATCTGGTTTCCCCCTTCAAGCTAGACAAGTTTCGTTCTTTGTAGTTTTTTCGTTTGATGCTTATTTCGTGAGATATTTGGCCCTGTCACTATCAATGGACCACCCTGTATATCTGCTTTCCTAAAGTTGGCGGAGCAGTGGCGCAATAGTGATGGCAAGCACGTGCGGCTATCTGGTCTCACCTCTTGCAGTTTATGGCTCTTTTCAAACTTCTTCTTGGCTACGTATTAATCATTTCAGAGCCACTCCATAATTTAAGAGCACGATATTACAGCCGAAATCACATCCGAGGCAATTCCAACATAAACCGCTTCCCAATGCCTCACTAGGCACCCACGGTATTCACTGTACAACTGCTGGTCACCGACTGACTAATGTGCTTCCTCCCTATAGTTCAATTCTTTTATCTTGGCGGTTCGCGCATGCCCGCCCACACGCGGGAGATTGCTGCGTTGCCAGTTGTACGCGCCGAGAGAAGCAGCGCCATAGTATAGTATAGTATAGTTCGCAAACTTACGTTTAGGGGGGAGCGCGCAGTTTATGAAGTAAAGCCACCACGGCCGCATTAACCCTTTCGGTGCTACAGAGACGTGCTCCCCGATTTTGTCATCACTGCGCTGCTCGCCTGCGTAGACACATGGTGTTCCGACTGCTTTGACACACTTATCATTCGATTTCACAAAAACTATTGGGCCCAAAAATTTGATTTTTACAGATCTTCTTGACTGATACCTTCCCCCCATAAATGACTTAATTATGTTTCGATGTTCAGCGCAGTTATTGTGCAGCATTAAATGTAATAAACATTTGCACGAAATTTTGAAGAGTTTGCAGAGGTAAAGTCCATAGCTTATACTTTCCGTACGGCCGATTTTAGTTGCCACAGTGTTGAGAATCAAATGTGGACAAGATACCTAAATTTCATATAAAATTTACTGTATAACAATATCTCATTTACTTTAAGTACCAGATAGCTGTCGTACGTAATAATGAGAAATATTCCGTCTTTCGCGACTGTAATAAAATTTTTATTTACACCCGGCGCGTTTGGCTTTATTTTAAAGCACTAAATCAATCAAACAGACGCGACGGGCAGACTGAGTGCAGGAGGCAGATGAAATTCGAGCAGTAGGCGGAGCGAGAGTCACGTGACAGGCCACGCGACTTTCAGCCTTATTGCATTCGTTTTATTGTTTCACCAGTACTAGTCCGGTTTTTTTCTAGCCACCCCTCGTAAAACATTTCATTATAAAGTGCTATCTTGCGAATTTTGAAGAAGTTTTATCAGAAACTCAGATGCATGAAATTCTAGGTTCATTTACTGTACAATTAGAATAAGAGTTCTCGTACTGTCGTTGCTTGCAAGACTAACGATAAAGATTAGCAGGATCAATATTTTATTCTAAGTCGTTGCGCTTTGCAGACAAAAGGCACTCGTATGTAAATTTAATAAAAAAAAAAAAAGACTGCTCTCTCACAGACGAATTGTTTGATATAAGGGCTGGCCTGGATTTCGCATCGTATAGCGTGTGCTCCACATATTTCCGTTAAAAATTTAATTTTCACATCCATCTACATCTACGTGATTACTCTGCTATACACAATATTCTCGAACGGCACGCGGGAAAAACGAGCACTTGAATTTTTCCGTGCGAGCCTGGTTTGTCTTATTTTATCGTGATCATCATTTCTCCCTATGTGGGTGGGTGCCAACAGAATGTTTTCGCAATCGGAGGAGAAAACTGATGATTGAAATTTCATGGGGAGATCCCGTCGCATCGAAAAACGCCTTTCTTTTAATTATCGCCCCTCCAATTTACGTATCATGTCTGTGACACTATCTCCCCTATTTCGCGATAATACAAAACAAGCTGCCCTTCTTTGTACTTTTTCGATGTCATCCGTCTGTCCCACCTGATGCGGATCCCACACCGTACAGCAGTACTCCAGAATAGGGCTGACAAGCGTATTGTGAGTAATCTCTTTAGTAGACCTGTTACACCTTCTAAGTGTTCTGCCAATGAATCGGAGTCTTCTGTTTGTTCTACACACAACATTATCTACGTGATCGTTCCAATTGTATTTGTAATTGTAATCCCTAAGTATGTAGCTGAATTTACAGCCATTACATTTGTGTAACTTATCGCGTAATTGAAATTTAGCTGATTTCTTCTAGTACTCATGTGAATGACTTCACACTTTTCCTTATTCAGGGTCAATTGCCACTTTTAACACCATACAGATGCCTTATCTAAATCATTTTGCAAGTCGTTTTGATCATCTGATGACTTTACAAGACGCTAAATGACAGCATCATCTGCAAACAATCTAAGACTGCTACTCAAATTGTCTCCTATTCGTTAATACAGATCAGGAACAATAGAAGGCCTATAACACTTCCTTGGGGAACGCCGGATGTTACTTCTGTTTTACTCAATGACTTTCCGTCTGTTACTACGAACTGTGACCTGTCTGACAGGAAATCACGAATCCAGTCGCACAACTGAGGCGATACTCCGTAGGCACGCAGTTTGGTTAGAAGACGTTTGTGAGGAACGGTGTCGAAAGCCCTCTGGAAATCTAAAAATATAGAATCAATTTGACATCCCCTGTCGACAGCACTTATTACTTCATGAGTATAAAGAGATAGTTGTGTTTCACACGAACAATGCTTTCTGAATCGGTGCTGACTATATGTCAATAAATCGCTTTCTTCGAGGTACTTCATAATGTTCGAATACAGTACATGTTCTAAAACCCTACTGCAAATCGACGATAGTGATATAGGGCTGTAATTCAGCGGATTACTCCTACATCCCGTTTTGGATACTGGTGTGACTTGAGCAATTTTCCACTCTTTACGTACTGATCTTTCTGTGAGCGAGTGGTTGCATATGATTCAAATGGCTCTTAGCACTATGGGACTCAACTGCTGTGGTCATAAGTCCCCTAGAACTTAGAACTACTTAAACCTAACCAACCTAAAGAACAGCACACAACACCCAGCCATCACGAGGCAGAGAAAATCCCTGACGCCGCCGGGAATCGAACCCGGGAACCCGGGCGTGGGAAGCGAGAACGCTACCGCACGACCACGAGATGCGGGCGGTTGTATAAAATTGCTAAATATGGAGCTATTTTATCAGGATACTCTGAGAGGGACCTGACTGGTGTACAATCTGGACTAGAGGCGTTGCCTTTATTAAGTGATTTAAGCTGCTTTGTTTCATCGAGGATATCTACTTCTATGTTTCTCACCTTGGCAGTTGTTCTTGATTGGAATTCAGGAATATTTGCTTCGTCTTCTTCGGGGACTGAGTTTCGGAAAACCGCGTTTAATAGCTGTGCTTTAGTGGCACTGTCATCAGTGACTTCACCGTTGTTAACGCACTGTGAAGGTACTGGTTGCGTCTTGCCACTGGTGTGCATTACGTATGACCAGGATCTCATATTTCTGTTGTCCTGCACTGAGCTTTCCACATTTCGATAACAAAATGTTTCATACATTTCTCGGATACCAACTTGACAATTACAAACAAAAGTTTTACACACTACTTTCAATTTATGAATTTCGCACAGCGTGGTACTGCAAAGTAACATAGCGCGATGAAACTCGGGTCACACAGAGAAACAACTGCTACAGAATATTACATATACTTAGTAGCACAGTCCGAAATGCCACGACTAATGAGGCTAATGACCAGGGGCCCTACATCAGTAATGTGTTGTTGTTGTTGTTGTTGTTATCTTCAGTCCGAAGACTGGTTTGACGCAGCTCTCCATGCTACACCATCCTGCGCGAAGCTCTTCATCTCTAAGTAACTACCACAATCTACAACCTTCTGAATCTGCTTAGTGTATTCACCTCTTGGTCTCCCTCTACAATTTTTACCCCCCACACTTTCCTACAGCATTAAAGTGGTGATCCGTTGATGTGTCTGTATCTGCCCTATCAACCGAAACCTTCTTCTAGTCAAGTTTTTTCACAAATTTGTTGTTTCTCTCCAATTCTATAAGTACCTCCTAATTACTTTCGTGATCTACCCGTCTAATCTTCACCATTCTTCTGTACTAAGACATTTCAAACAATGCCACTCTCTTCTTGCCAAAATTGTTTACCGCACATGTTTCACTCCCAAAAACGGCTACACTCCAGACAAATACTGTCAGAAAAGACTTCCTAAGACTTAAATCTATATTCGTTGTTAACAAATTTCTCTCCTTCAGAAACGCTTTTCTTGCCATCGCCAGTCTACATTTTATATCCTGTCTACTTCGGCTCTAATCAATTATTTTGGTGCCCAAATTGAAAAACTCATCTACTACCTTAAGTGTCTCGTTTCTTAATCTAATTCCCTCAGCATCATCTGATTTATTGTGATTACATTTCGTTAGCCCTGTTTTGTTTTTGTTGATGTTAATCTTATATCTCCCTTTCAAGACACTGTCCACTCCGTTCAGCTACTCTTCTAAGTCCTTTGCTGTCTCTGATATAATTACAATGTCACCGGCAAACCTCGACGTTCTTATTTCTTCTCCTCAAAGATTTTTTATTTCTTCTCTCTGAATTTTAATTCCTGTTCTAAATTTTTCTTCCGTTCGCTTCACTGCTTACTCAATATACAAACTGAATAACATTGGGGGATAGGCTATAACTCTGTCTCACTCCCTTCTCAACCTCTGCTTCCCATCATTTTCCTCGATTCTTGTAACTGCCGTCAACTTTCTGTACAAGTGGTAAATAGGCTTTCGCTCCCTGTATTTTACCCCTGCCACCTTCGCAATTTCGAAGAGAGTATCCCAGCCAAAACCGTCAAAAGCCTTATCTAAGTCTACAGGTGCTATAATTGTACTTTTTTTGTGTCTGACGGGAGGTGTGCTAGGGTAGTCTAGACGGTTGTGGTGGCCACTGTGTCCGGATAGCGTAGTGGTCAGCACATCTGCGTAGTAACCTGGGTTTGGATCCCCGTCCGGAACAAAATTTTGAACTTGCCGCATTGACATAAATCCACGCCCACTGGCAGCCAACATCTTTAAGTACTTTGTGTCCGGGACAAATACGCAGTGATACGAACAGAACTGACACTTTCATTCAAAGGCAATAATTACACTGTAGTCACCGCGATTTACGATGGCTTCCTGGAGATAATATAAGACGGGAGTTGGCTGGCTCCTAATAGCGTGTGTGATCAGTACGAATGAGAAAGGATGCTCTGCAAAGTGTTTCCGTGCATGCCACAAGGTTTGTAAGGAGTTTGTGTGGTAGGACGGTCCATTGCTGCACCACAGTAGCTAACGACTGCCGGATGGTATTTGGTGCATTGGACATGCTGCGATACGTCTCCCCACCCCACAGCGCACGTGCTCGATGGGGTTTAGGTCGGGAAACGGGTTGCTTCAAATGGCTCTGAGCACTATGCGACTTAACATCTGAGGTCATCAGTCCCCTAGAACTTAGAACTAATTAAACCTAACTAATCTAATGTTGTCACCAAAGGTTGTTTTGACTTTCCTGTATGCTGAGTCTGTCCTTCCGACAATCATATCTTTTTCGATGTCTTCACATTTTTCCTGCAGCCATTTCGTCTTAGCTTCCCTGCACTTCCTATTTATTTCATTCCTCAGCGACTTGTATTTCTGTATTCCTGATTTTCCCGGAACATGTTTGTACTTCCTCCTTTCATCAATCAACTGAAGTATTTCTTCTGTTACCCATGGTTTCTTCGCAGCTACCTTCTTTGTACCTATGTTTTCCACCCCAACTTCTGTGATGGCTCTTTTTAGAGATGTCCATTCCTCTTCAACTGTACTGCCTACTACGCTATTCCTTATTGCTGTATCTATAGCGTTAGAGAACTTCAAACGTATCTCGTCATTCCTTAGTACTTTCGTATCCCACTTCTTTGCGTATTGATTCTTCGTGAGTAATGTCTTCATCACTACTATATTGTGATCGGAGTCTATATCTGCTCCTGGGTACGCCTTACAATCCAGTATCTGATTTCGGAATCTCTGTCTGACCATGATGTAATCTAATTGAAATCTTCCCGTATCTCCCGGCCTTTTCCAAGTATACCTCCTCCTCTTGTGATTCTTGAACAGGGTATTCGCTATTACTAGCTGAAACTTGTTGCAGAACTCAATTAGTCTTTCTCCTCTTTCATTCGTTGTCCCAAGCCCATATTCTCCAGTAACCTTTTCTTCTACTCCTTCCCCTACAACTGCATTCCAGTCGCCCATGACTATTAGATTTTCGTCCCCCTTTACATACTGCATAACCCTTTCAATATCCTCATACACTTTCTCTATCTGTTCATCTTCAGCTTGCGGCGTCGCCATGTATACCTGAACTATCGTTGTCGGTGTTGGTCTGCTGTCGATTCTGATTAGAACAACCCGGTCACTGAACTGTTCACAGTAACACACCCTCTGCCCTACCTTCCTATTCATAACGAATCCTACACCTGTTATACCATTTTCTGCTGCTGTTGATATTACCCGATACTCATCTGACCAGAAATCCTTGTCTTCCTTCCACTTCACTTCACTGACCCCTACTATATCTAGATTGAGCCTTTGCATTTCCCTTTTCAGATTTTCTAGTTTCCCTACCACGTTCAAGCTTCTGACATTCCACACCCCGACCCGTAGAACGTTATCCTTTCGTTGATTATTCAAACTTTTTCTCATGGTAACCTCCCCCTTGGCAGTCCCGTCCCGGAGATCCGAATGGGGGACTATTCCGGAATCTTTTGCCAATGGAGAGATCATCATGACACTTCTTCAATTACAGGCCAATTGTCCTGTAGATACACGTTACGTGTCTTCAATGCAGTGGTTTCCATTGCCTTCTGCATCCTCATGACGTTGATCATTGCTGATTCTTCCGCCTTTAGGGGCAATTTCCCACCCCTAGGACAAGAGAGTGCCCTGAACCTCTATCCGCTCCTCCGCCCTCTTTGACAAGGCCGTTGGCAGAATGAGGCTGACTTCCTATGCCGGAATTTATCAAAATGTAGACAGTGGCGGGGATCGAACCCGGGACCGAAGACGTTTTGTTTATGAATCAAAGACGCTACCCCTAGACCACTGGCCATTAAAACTGCTGCACCCCGAAGATGACGCGCTACAATAGCGAAATTTAACCCACAGGAAGGAGATGCTGTGATATGCAAATGATTAGCTTTTCAGAGCATTCACACAAGGTTGGCGGCGGTGGCGACACCTACAACGTGCTAACATGAGGGAAGTTTCCAACCGATTTCTCATACACAAACAGCAGTTGACCGGCGTTGCCTGGTGAAACGTTGTTGTGATGCCTCGGATAAGGAGGAGAAATGCGTACCATCACGTTTCCGACTTTGATAAAGGTCGGATTGTAGCCTATCACGATTGCGGTTTATCGTATCGCGATAATGCTGCTCGCTGTGGTCGAGATCCAATGACTGTTGGCAGAATATGGAATCTGTGGGTTCAGGAGGGTAATACGCAACGCCGTGCTGGATCCCAACGGCCTCGTATCACTAGCAGTCGAGATGACAGGCATCTTATCCGCACGGCTGTAACGGATCGTGCAGCCACGTCTCGATCCCTTAGTCAACAGAAGGGGACGTTTGCAAGACAACAACTATCTGCACGAACAGTTCGACGACGTTTGCAGCAGCACGGACTGTCAGCTCGGAGACCGTGGCTGGAGTTACCCTTGACGCTGCATCACAGTCAGGAGCGCCTGCCATGGTGTACTCAAAGACGAACCTGGGTGCACGAATGGCAAAACGTCATTTTTTTGGATGAATCCAGTTTCTGTTCACAGCATGGCGATGGTCGCATCCTTGTTTGGCGACATCGTGGTGAACGCACGTTGGATGCGTGTATTCGTCATCGCCATACTGGGGTATCACCCGGCGTGATGCTATGGGGTGCCATTGGTTACACGTCTCGGTCACCTCTTGTTCACATTGACGGCCCTCTGAACAGTGGACGTTACATTTCAGATGTGTTACGACCCGTGGCTTTACCCTTCATTGCCGGCCGCGGTGGTCTAGCGGTTCTGGCGCTGCAGTCCGGAACCGCGCGACTGCTACGGTCGCAGGTTCGAATCCTGCCTCGGGCATGGATGTGTGTGATGTCCTTAGGTTAGTTAGGTTTAAGTAGTTCTAAGTTCTAGGGGACTGATGACCTAAGATGTTAAGTCCCATAGTGCTCAGAGCCATTTGAACCATTTTTGCTACCCTTCATTCGATCCCTGCGAAACCCTACATTTGAGCAGGATAATGTACGACCTTATGTTAAGGTCCTGTACGGGCCTCTCTGGATACAGACAATTTTCGACTGCTGCCCTGGCCAGCACATTCTCCAGATCTCTCCCCAATTGAAAACATCTGGTCAATGGTGGCCGAGCAACTGGCTCGTCACAGTCACTACTCTTGATGAACTGTGGTATCGTGTTGAAGCTGCATGGGCAGCTGTGCCTGTACACGCCATCCAAGCTCTGTTTTACTCAATGCCCAGGCGTATCGAGGCCGTTATTACGGCCAGATGTGGTTGTTCTGGGTACTGATTTCTGAGGATCTATGCACCGAAATTGCGTGAAAATGTAATCACATGTTAGTTCTAGTGTAATATATTCGTCCAATGAGTACTGGTTTATCATCTGCATTTCTTCTTGGTGTAGCAGTTTTAATGCGCAGTAGTGTACTTACCAATGGGAGCACACTGAAGAGCATCACAGACTCTACTAAGAACCATTACCCCAATTTTATAATGTCCAGCGTACCATCACAAACCGCCGTGGATTCAGTGTGATTGCTTTCAGTAAGTGTCACTTGTGTTCACGTCATTGCGTATTTCTTTAATTATCTTCTCTACTATACTATACTGTAGCAGTTCTTCCTATGTATGGTCCAACTTTAATCGTGGTGCGTTACTCGGCAGTGCTTCATGGCGCTAAAGTAACTCTTGTCCTAAACGTTTGCACAGCACTGTATACGCTTGTATTGCGTTTTTTTTTTTTTTCAAATAATTAACACAACAGATACGCATACCGGAGACTTTAGTCATAAGTTTGCCGGCCGAAGTGGCCGTGCGGTTAAAGGCGCTGCAGTCTGGAACCGCAAGACCGCTACGGTCTCAGGTTCGAATCCTGCCTCGGGCATGGATGTTTGTGATGTCCTTAGGTTAGTTAGGTTTAACTAGTTCTAAGCTCTAGGGGACTGACCTCAGCAGTTGAGTCCCATAGTGCTCAGAGCCATTTGAACCATTTTTTTTTTTAGTCATAAGTTCCACTGTTCACAACAGTCTGACAACGATGCGGCCACTTTTCGATTCCGCGGCTGTAGAAATCACGTGGTTTTGAGGTTGAAAACTCGTCCAGCCATGCTAGGAGCGCATTTACGTCCGTAAAGGGTCGTCGACCAGATGCGCAAAACTATAGACCTATATCTAAAATCTACATGTTTTTTGCTCGCGTATCATATCATTTCTGGAAACCCAGAATCTACTCTGTAGGAATCAACTTGGATTCCGGAAACAGCGATCGTGTGAGACCCAACTCGCTTTATTTGTTCATGACACCCAGAGAATAATAGATACAGGCTACCAGGTAGATGCCATTTTCCTTGACTTAGGAAACAGAACACAGCATGTTGTTCTCAATGGAGAGACGTCTACAGACGATAAAGTAACCTCTGGCGTGTCTCAGGGGAGTTTTATGGGACCATTGCTTTTCACAATATTTATAAATGACCTAGTACATAGTGTCGGAAGTTCCAAACGGCTTTTCGCGGATGATGCTGTAGTATACAGAGAAGTTGGAGCATTAGAAAATTGCAGCGAAATGCAGGAAGATCTGCGGTGGATAGGCACTTGGTGCAGGGAGTGGCAAGTGACCCTTAACATAGACAAATGTAATATATTGCGAATACATCGAAAGAAGGATCCTTTATTGTATGATTATATGATAGCGGAACAAACACTGGTAACAGTTAGTTCAGTAAAATATCTGGGAGCATGCGTGCGGAACGATTTGAAGTGGAATGATCATATAAAATTAATTGTTGGTGAGGCGGGTGCCAGGTTGAGATTCATTGGGAGAGTCCTTAGAAAATGTAGTCCATCAACAAAGGAGGTGGCTTACTCGTTCGACCTATACTTGAGTATTGCTCATCAGTGTGGGATCCGTACCAGATCGGGTTGACGGAGGAGATAGAGAAGATCCAAAGAAGAGCGGCGCGTTTCGTCACAGTGTTATTTGGTAAGCGTGATAGCGTTACGGAGATGTTTAATAAACTCAAGTGGCAGACTCTGCAAGAGAGGCGCTCTGCATCGCGGTGTAGCTCGCTGTCCAGGTTTCGAGAGGGTGCGTTTCTGGATGAGGTATCGAATATATTGCTTCCCCCTACTTATACCTCCCGAGGAGATTCACGAATGTAAAATTAGAGAGATTAGAGCGCGCACGGAGGCTTTCCGGCAGTCGTTCTCCCCGCGAACCATACGCGACTGGAACAGGAAAGGGAGGTAATGACAATGGCACGTAAGGTGCCCTCCGCCACACGCCGTTGGGTAGCTTGCGGAATATAAATGTAGATATAGATGTAGATCTCTGATCGTTGTTCGACACGGAGCGGAAAAGGTGAAAATCTGAGGCCTAAAGAATAGATGAATGGGGTGGTTGCGAGACGCTTTCCAACGCAAATCCTGTACGGTGTTTTTTTGTCAGTCTAGCACAGTGTTTTTGAACCTTTCTGAATACGCGACCCGTTTCCGAGTAATTAAAGTATGTCAGCGATATCAAAGGCTACGTACTTTCTTTCTATTGATACCATACTGATCGAGGAATCAAGTGCAATGTGAAAAGAAGTCGCAGTGCTCTGCGGGCGGAGATATAATTGCACAATGTGATCGAAAGTATCCAGACACCCCGAAAAACATACCTTTATCGTATTTGACGCATTGTGCTGCCACCTACTGCCAGGTACTCTATATCAGCGACCTCAGTAGTCATTAGACATCGTGAGAGAGCAGAGTGGGGCGCTCCGCGGAACTCACGGACTTCGGACGTGGTCAGCTGATTGGGTGTCACTTGTGTCATACGTTTGTACGCGAGATTTCCACACCTAAACATCCCTACGTCCACTGCTTCCGATGTGATGTTTGTTGTTGTTGTTGTTGTGGTCTTCAGTCCTGAGACTGGTTTGATGCAGCTCTCTCCGATGTGATGGCGAAGTGGAAACGTGAAGGGAACCGTACAGCACAGAAGCGTACAGGGCGACCACGTGTGTTGACCGACAGAGACCACCGACAGTTGAAGAGGAATGTAGTGTGTAATAGGCAGACATCTATCCAGACCATCACACAGGAATTCCAAACTGCATCAGGACTGACTGCAAGTACTATGACAGTCAGGTGGGAGATGAGAAAACTTGTATTTCGTGGTCGAGTGGCTGCTCATAAGCCGCACATCACTCCCGTAAACGCCAACGACGCCTCGCTTGGTGTAGGGAGCGTAAGCATTGGAGAACTGATTAGTGGCAAAACGTAGTGTGGAGTGACGGATCCAGGTACACAACGTGGCGATCCGATGGCAGCGTGTGGGTATGGCGAATGGCTGGTGAACGTCATCTGCTAGCATGTGTAGTGTCAAAAGTAAAATTCGGTGGCGGTGGTGTTGTGGTGTGGTCGTGTTTTTAGTGGAGGGGGCTTGCATCCCTTGTTGTTCTACGTGCCACTGTCACAGCATAGGCCTACATTGATGTTTTAAGCACCTTCTCGCTTCCCACTGTTAAAGAGCAATTCGCGGATGGCGGCTGCATCTTTCGACACGATCGAGCACCTGTTCGTAATGCACGGCTTGCGTCGGAGTGGTTACACGACAATAACGTCCCTGTAATGGACTGGCCTGCACAGAGTCCTGACCTGAATCCTGCAGAACACCTTTGGGATGTTTTGAAACGCCGACTTCGTGCCAGGTCTCGCCGACCGACATCGATACCTCTCCCCAGTGCAGCACTCCGTGAAGAATGGGCTGCCGTTCCCCAAGAAACCTTCCAGCACCTGATGAATGTATGCCTGCTAGAGCGGAAGCTGACATCGAGGCTAAGGGTGGGCCAACACCATAGTGAATTCCAGCATTACCGATGGAGGGCGATACGAACTTGTAAATCTTTTCAGCCAGGAGTCCGGATACTTTTCATCACATAGCGTATATTCTTTGGCGCTGAAGACGCGTGGGGGTGAGAAGAGGTCAGCGGAGGAACAGTCGCGCGTTTTCGGTGACCACACTCGATTGTTCGAGTACGTCACCAAGTACGGACGTGATTATTGTCTTCGCGCTTCGCTCTGAGCGATCTATTGTTTGATTCGAAGCTTGTTACCGAAATGCATTCTACACTCCTGGAAATTGAAATAAGAACACCGTGAATTCATTGTCCCAGGAAGGGGAAACTTTATTGACACATTCCTGGGGTCAGATACATCACATGATCACACTGACAGAACCACAGGCACATAGACACAGGCAACAGAGCATGCACAATGTCGGCACTAGTACAGTGTACATCCACCTTTCGCAGCAATGCAGGCTGCTATTCTCCCATGGAGACGATCGTAGAGATGCTGGATGTAGTCCTGTGGAACGGCTTGCCATGTCATTTCCACCTGGCGCCTCAGTTGGACCAGCGTTCGTGCTGGACGTGCAGACCGCGTGAGACGACGCTTCATCCAGTCCCACACATGCTCAATGGGGGACAGATCCGGAAATCTAGCTGGCCAGGGTAGTTGA